>NW_024354886.1:6075924-6120427 GCF_902729225.1 Pteropus medius
CATCTATCACCTGTTCACCATACAACCCTACTTTGAGTGGTGGGCCACAGTGGCATTTTGAATCCCAAGGAATTGGCATCAGTTCAGAGCCGAGTCCCTGAAAGGTCTGGGTATTTCCTTTTCCCTGGTACATACTCACTCTTGTAAATGGCTGCATGTCCTTTTGGGGAATGCTTGGAGGAAAATTAAGGTGTTTACTGGCAGCAGTGGTACAAAGGGGAATCTGACCTTTTCAAAGGGCTCTGGGTCTGTGAACTGACTTAAGTCTGGAAACTGGGTGAGAGGGGATTATTCTTCACTGTGGCGACTCAAGTCAGGTTTTTGGCTATCAGACCTAGAGTTTTTCCTGTCATGATAATGCAAGACAGGGCAAATTCCTCTGAGTAGTTTTGCACCGAGAGAAGGTTCTTGGCTGAGAGCAAGAAAGAATTCAAATGCATGCCAGAGTTAGCGTTAAAAAGAAAGTTTATTAGAGAAGGGGTAACGCTCCATTGACAGAGTGTGGTCTCCCCTCAGAGGCAGAGAGAGAGAGCCTGAGAGAGACTCAAATGGAGAGAGAGACAGAAAGAGAGAGACAGAGAGAATGACAGTGAGATGGTCAGACAGAAGACACTGAGAGGGACCCCAAGTGTTTGAGGAATTCAGTTTATATATCATTCTTAGTTTCTATGAATTACAGTTTAAAGACTTTGTTTACCCAATTTACTTTGATGATATGGGCATAGAGTGTGAAAGGATAAGAATATGTAACAAGAAAGGCCTGCTAGCAATTCCCAGCCTTTGATCCATAGATTCTCCATGGTTTTAGCCATAGGGGATGAATGATTTTATTTTGCAGAGAGTGGGACTCAAAGACTGTTTCCCTGTTCTCCTTTCACAGGTACGGGGAAATGGTTTGTTAGTAATTCCAGCAGAAATCTGCCTTTGTTCTTCAGGTTTCCTCGTGATCTGGCTGTATGGCTGACCAGCATATCACAGTCTCTGAATACAGCTTGATTTAACATTTTAGTTCTCTTGCCTCCTCCCTATATTATTATAGATCAAGTAATATTCTAGTAGGCTGGTTGTTTCATTCCTAGGGACACCATGATCAATTAGCTACCACTAAAAATTTTTGCAAGTCAAGGCATTCTGATTATTGAAACATCCCTGATGCTCTTTACGGCTGATGTGCCCACCTTGTCTTTGATGGTTAAGTGCCTACACTGGCCTGTGCTACAATGGAATACCACCATCATCATGGAAATCAGGAGCCCATCTCAAAGGTGGCATCCCCTATAGTTGTAACTGGCCGACGACAGAGAGCAACCATGGAACTTTCCAAGGATGTAAGCAATCCCCTCACCAATATATTTCTTAATGCCTTGGGAAAGGGAGTGTCTTCTTGGGCCTTCACGTAGAATATAGTTGGGGGATAGGTAACACATGATAAATCCAATCCAACATTGCAATCTCCTTATGCCTTTGGATTTCCTCCTCCACATCATGCCAGGAAAGCTCTGGCATCTTAACTTTATTAAATGCCACCTTACTAAAGTTGAATATTGAATTCAAGTTTCAGTCAATCAACCATATAACAAGTTAGAGCCACCTCTAGCTACACAAGCCAACATATTACGCCTGGAATTCTAATAAGCATATTCATATACAAAAACTTGGCCTGCTACAGTGTTATATTTTGCCCTCCTTGTTCTACCAACCTCAGAATCCATTCCAATACGTCTCCCAGCTTAGAACCAATATATACTAGCAAAGTCCTTCAATTCTTTTGGTGCCTGAGCTATTTCATATTGTGTTCCTGTCTCTCTCATAAAGCTCAAACAAAAACACTAAAAAAACATATCAATTGGCCATAAGTGATATGCAAAATAAAGCAAGGAAATGAGTGCAAAGTGAAGAAGAGACTCCCTCTTTAAGCTGTGATGAACTGGCCTGTAACAGACTAACCCTCCCACCAAGAACAAGAAGGGCTAGATAAAAATAAAAACAAACAATATTTTAAGTAAGTCATCAGAGACCTTCCAGAAGTTGACAGATCAAGTTTCCAGAGAGAATGGAAAATCACTGAGGTGAGGCCAAATTCTACTCCACTTTTCACCTAGAACTATTTGTCAGTTTGTAAGTGGCACAGGGTGAGAGGCCAAGCAGCTCAGAAGTTCTCTCAACAATTTCATGGGGCTGAGGAAGCTCCTGAGACAACCAGGACTTGAAGGGCCAAGATCCTTGGAGAATAGGAGAATCCAGAACAATAAACTTTCCCTGCAAGGCATTTTCTTCTTTGCAAGTGGCAGAGTGAGAGGCTAAGAAGCTGAGCAAAAGGATATGCAAGAGATGAGACTCTAAACAGAGCTCTTGGCTGTCTTATGGTGCTTGGGACATAAAACGTGGAGTTCAGGCTGATTAAGGAAGAGGGCTCCCTATAAATCCCTGGCTCTCAACTAGGACCTTTTAAGGTTTACTTCCTGAGAGTAATGGGAAAACAGAAACCAGAAATAGATAAAACCTTAGAGCACGCCAGCCACAAATTAGCTCAATCCTAACTAGATTATATTAATCTGTTCTACCTCTAACTCCCTGACTAGAGAAACTGAAGTATATCTTCTCTGGAGAAAGATAAAATCATCCAGAGTGTTTACAGTTTTCCATACGAAATGTTCAGCAATGAATAAAAACTATCAAGCATACCAAGAAATGGGGCCCAGAAAAAGTCAGCAGCAATAGACCCTTAGGAGATACAGATATTGAGATTTCACATGCAGATTTTTAAATAGCTGATTAATATGTTCAACAAAATGACAATGGAAAATTTTACAGGAGAACGAATATATAAAGATAAATAAAATGGAAATTCTAGAATGTAAAACAATAAGTGAAATTAATAACAATAGATTTGACAGCAGAACTGACACAGCTGAAGAGAGATTAGTGAACAGGAAGATAAGTTAGTAAAAAATATACAGACTGAGGCAGAGAGACAAAAAGATGAAAAATATAAAAATGAGCAGAATAAACATATAAGGAATGGTAAAAAGTGTTGGGAGTCCTGGAAGAGGAAAAGGTAGAGAATGTAGCAGGAGCAATATTTGATAGCATAATGGCTGACAAACTCCCCAGTCATTAATAAATGTCAAACTACGGATCAAGAAACACACACACACATACACACACACACACACACACACACCCTACATACCGTAATGAATTTGGAAACTTACCCAACACAATACACAGAAATTAACTCCAAATTGATCTAAAAGTAAGAACTAAAACTATAAAATCCTTAGAAGAAAACTTGGGGAAACCTTCATGACTTTGGATTTGACAATGGTTTCTGAAATAAGACACCAAAAGTGCAAGCGACCAAAGAAAAATAGATAAAATTTTAAACTTTTGTTCATTAAAAGACACTATCAAGAGAATGACAAGACAACCCATACAACGGGAGGAAATACTTGCAAATAATATATCATAGAATGGGAGAAATATTTGCAAAAAATAAGGGTCTAGTATAAAGAATATGTAAAAAAAAAAAAAATTACAGCTCAACAACAGTAACAACCAACCAATTTAAAAATGGGCAAAATGTTGGTGTACACTGTTGTGAAAAACAGATGGCAGTTCCTCAAAAAATTAACAACGAAACAACAACCAACCAATTTAAAAATGGGCAAAATGTTTGGTGGTACAGCTGTTGTGAAAAACAAGATAGCAGTTCCTCAAAAAATTAAACATAAAATTACCATGTTATTCAGCAATTCCACTTCTGGATATATAGCCAAAGAACTGAAAACAAGAACTCACACGGATACTTGTGCACCGATGTTCCAAGTAGTGTTATTCACAGTAGTCAAAAGGTAAAACAACAAATGTCCATCAATGGAAAAACAGATAAACAAAACATGATATTTACATACAATGGAATATTATTCAGATATAAAAAATGTATGAAGTACTAACACATTCTGCATGAACTTTGAAAACATACTAAGTGAAAGAAGCCAGACACAAAAGGCCACATATGATTCCATTTATATGAAATATTTATATGAAATACAGGCAAATCCGGAGGGACAGAAGCAGACTGAAGGAGCCAGTGAATGGGGGAATAGAGAGCGACTGCTTAATGTGTATGGGGTTTCTGTTTGGGGTGATGGAAAAGTTCTGGAACTAGATAGTAGTAAAGATTGCATGTCACATCGGATGTACTTAATACACTATATCACTTTAAAATAGTTAAAAGATTAAGTATTATGTGTATTTCACAACAATAAAAACATTATTGATGGAAATTAGTAAAGACTTAAATAAACACAGGGCTATACAGTATTCATAGATTGGAAGACTCAATATTGTAAAGATATCAGTTCTTCCCAAGTTGAGCAATCAATTCAATATAATCACAAGCAAAACCCCAACAGGTACTTTGTAGAAATTGTCAAATCAATTCTAAAATGCATATGGAATTGCAAAGGACAAATAATAGCAAATACAATCTTGAAGTAAAGGAACAAAGTTGGAGGTCCCACACTAATAGATATTATGACTTACCATAAAGATATAATAATCCTTAAGACAGTATGGCACTGGTGAAAGGATAGACAGTCTTAATTATACGTTTTCTGTATCAATTCCCCACATTAGAAAATGAAAATGACTAAGGTAGAAAAACTGTGAAGAAAAGCAGGTGAACTTATAGAGAACGATATTAAAAGTGATAAAGTGTTTTAAGAGGTGAAACCGTAAAAAGATTTATGCATGGCCATGCACACATTATCATTTACTATGAATACTGCCACGTCCAACAAGCGGTAAATCCTGTCACGTCCAGTGCAGCCCTGGAAAATAAACCTGAGTGGGAACGGTGGAAGATAAAAAGAAAGAAGACAGAAAGCTGGGATCAGGAGGTGGAGCAATGGAGCAGTTTTATTTCTGCAAGCTGCTTTTTATACAAGAACACACTAGTTGGCATAAGCAGTTTCCCTTAGGCATAACAACACTGTTCCTTCTACTTTTCCCAAGCCATATCTTATCATGACCTTCAACTTGTTTGCCTGCCTGTGGCTATGTTTATACTTTCTTGTTCTCAGAAGGAGTTTGCTGAGGTGAGGTAACCCTTGGTTGCCCTCACAGACTGTAAGGACCTTGTCAGCTTACAATCCACTTTCCACAGAATACCTTATTTCCTGTGTGTGAGAAAATAAAAACACAGTATTAAAACGTAGTTGATTCTGGAAAGTTTACCAAGATTCTTCCAAGAAACGCATTCCATTGGAAGGAATAATGCTGGAAGGAACTAAGTTGGAAAAAGTATTATGGACTGAATTGCGTCCTCACACAATTCATATGTTGAAGCCCTAATGCTCAATGTGACAGTATTTGGAGGCAGGGCCTTTAAAGAGGTAATTAAGGCAAAATGAGGTCATCAGGATGGAGCTCTAAACCAATATGACTGGTACGCTTGTAAAAACAAACACCAGGAGTGGGCTTGCACAGAGAAAGGCCATATGAGTGCCCAGCGAGAAGGCGGTGGTCTGCAAGCCTTAGGAAAACCAAACCTGCCAGCATCTTGACCTTGAACTTCTAGTGTCCAGAACTGTGAAAAAATAAATATCTGTTGTTTAAGCCACACGGTCCCTGGTATTTTGTAATGATAGCCCTAGCAGACTAATACAAGGAGTCACTAATACTTGACAACAAATATTTAAAAGAAATTTTAGATCATGTAGACAGAAAGATTTCTGTTGCTTACTAGAGGTCATAATCATGACAAGAGCAGAAAACGCTCAAATGCAATTTCCAGAAGCTGCATAACACAAGCAAAGAAAACATAACTCTTGTCCATTTTGAGTTTCTCATCATGCTTTGTCAATACTTCCAAAAGATGATTCACAATCATCCACTTCTGAAGACTCTATTGCCAAGGCAAGTGGACTATCCACGAACTTCCTGGATCCAGATATGTCTGAACCTCAGCCATTTTCCATTTCACTTGCTCCTTCTGAAGCTCATTCTTGTCCATCTTTAGCCACCACTAAATGGGAACGTTTTTATTTTTTCTGTGTCCAATATTTTATTTTTAATTGAAGAAATGATTTAAACCCCCCCACTCCCACCCCCCATCTAACTCTCCCTCCCTCTTCCCCTCTGGTAACCACTAATCCATTGTCCATATCTCTAAGTCTTTGTACTGCTCATTTGCTGCTTTTAGGTTTGTATCCCACATATAAGTGATACGTGATTTTCAACTTTTTCTGTCTGGTTTATTTCGCTTAGCATGATTATCTCGAGGTCCATCCAGGTTGTCGCAAATGGCAGTATTTCATCTCTTCTTATGGCTGATTAATATTCCATTGTATATATGTACCACAGCTTCTTTAGCCAATCATCTATCATAGGACACTTCGGTTGCTTCCATGTCCTGGCCATTGTGAATAGTGCTGCTATGAACATCAGTGTACAAATATCTTTTCGGATATAAGTTTTCAAGTCTTTGGAGTAAATGCCCAGTAGAGGGATTGCTGGATCATATGGTAGATCTATTCTTAGTTTTTTGAGGAACCTCCATACTGTTTTCCATAGTGTCTGTACCAATTTGCAGTCCCACCAGCAGTGTATGAGGGTTCGTTTTTCTCTGCATCCTCTCCGACATTTGTTATTACCTGTCCTGTTGATAACAGCTATTCTAACAGGTGTGAGATGGTATCTCATTGTGGTTTTGATTTGCATTTCCCTAATAGCTAGCGAGTTGAGTATCTTTTCATATATTTGTTGGCCATTTGTATGTCCTCTAGGGAGAAGTGTCTGTTCAGGTCCTCTGTACATTTTTTGATTGGATCGTTTGTTTTTGTTTTTGTTATTGAGTTGTATTAGTTCTTTGTATATTTTGGATATTAGGCCCTTATCAGAGGCATTACTTGCAAATATATTTTCCCATTTGAATGGTTGTCTCTTTACCTTGTTGACGGTTTCTTTTGCTGAGCAGAAGCTTTTTAGTTCGATGTAGTTAAATGGGAACAGTTTCAAGTACAGCCTCCACATCTTCCTTCTCACCTCCAAACCTCACTAAGGAAACACTGCAGTCTTCCGTAACTATGTTTTAAAACTTGCCTTATTTAATTATTGCTAAGTGTTATTTGCCTTCATTATGTGTCTTTAACATATTATTTCACTGTTCATTTGCATTACAGTACACATTTGTTACACTTAAAAGGAGAATCTGATTTGTATCCTATAATGTTACTGCACAAATAAACTCATTAATGAGTCAATTAAGTATTAAACAATTAGGTAACTGGTGTTTTAAAGGTTTTATATTAAGCAGAAAAACCTGGCTGATCATTATATATATATATATATATATATATATATATATATATATATATATATATATATTTTTTTTTAGAGTGTTTCAAGTACTGAGGAAAATTGGTCGAGGTTTTTAGACATGCTGAGAATACGTTATTTTTTTCCATTTAAAATAATGACATACAGAGTCCCACTATCTAAAAATTTACTATCCAACATGCTTTTAGGAATGGATTAAATCCTCTAAGGTATGCCTGAACTAGGATACAAGGTACTAGAAAGAATAAAGTCATATAGTTACCATATTGCTGTGCACTTAACATTGTATTCCATTAGAAGACACATATGATCAATCATTTGTAGTGCTAAGACTGACCCCCTGGATTAAGGTGGTGATAGTTTGATCACTTGGTTTAGTCAATGCTCTCCCTCTTGAAACTAGAAAGTAATCTGTGCGGTGTTACTTGGGCTCTAGATGCATGTTTACAACCATTAATCATCTATTGGTTTTAACACCAATTGATAATCCTTGCCTGAAATCAATAATTTTGTGGGAGTTTGTAAAATTTTGTTCTCTTTTTTTAAATTTTTTTTTATGTTGTTTAAGAATTCTGTGGGGGTTTTCTTCATTAACCAGGACTATTTGGTTATCCCAAAATAAACTTTTACTGGGAAAGCAAAATAAATGCTTAATATTTTTCCTTTAATTACCAATTTTCAAAATAAATAACTTTTAATAGTTACCTCAAATGGTAACAAATGAGACTTCTTGACTTACCCTAATTTTAAGTATCAGTATAAAATAATGAATTTTAATTGATTCAATGTGTTCAATACAATCATTATTCTTCTAGTTGCTCATATTGTCACAGCTTTGTTCAGTGGGGCACTTTCATATGGACTCTTGGGTCTTTCTGACATGACATTATCTTCTAAAGCTTTCTTGCTTCTTAACACAAAAAGGTGTCCTAAGCACACCTTGAAAAGTGCCTGCTCTAGACCTGAAATTAGAGGTTTCTAGAAGAAGCCATATCTTGTTTTAATGCGGAATGGGATGAGGAATGAGCACCAGGATTGCTCCTTACTTCTAGGACATCTCTATCTTCGTGTCTTTTCATGCTGTGACCTTTGACCAACCTCACTGTCCTTAGTGAGCATATCAAAGCTTGCTAGTTGATGATTATCTGTGTTCTTTAAAAGGTAGCACATATTTTTGTTAGTGACAGCCGGATTGGCAAGACAACCAAAATAAATATCAAACTGGTGAGAGTATCGATTATAAACAATCATCTATCTGAAGACCACCCGGAGGTATGTTCCCTGGTGCTACTGCATTCTTTGTCCCTTTGTCTTGTCATTCATTAGCACCAGGTTATACTATTATTTAAAAAGTACTGTAGCAGGGGTCTACTAGCAGATAATAATTTATGTAAAACTGCTGGGCCATCTGTCTGCTTCCTGTAAATTACCCTGTAATAGATTCTGTTTTAATCTATAGAGTGCCTGCTTCGTCTTTCAGTCTGAAGATACCTGCTCATTATGGTGACCATTATACCTTTGCCCTACTGTTGGACATCGATTTCCATGGACCGGACAAGAAAATACATTTTGAAAACTCATGAGTTCATATTGATTTTTCATTTTTAATGCTATTATGTTTTCATGTTTTCACTTAGTTTCTTTGGCTATATAACTGTATATCTTTTACACTAAAATATTGATTCTTTATGTTAATAATATGATTACTGATGTCCTTTAATCTATTTATAAGAAAATACTATATTTTCAAAATTCTAATACTAGTAAAGTACAAACAATATAAATTCTTAGAGAAGTTTAAAATTTAATAAATTTTAATATTTAAAGGTTTAAAATCTTAGCTGTAGACTTTTTTGTCCTTAGAATACATTTCATTAAGCACATAAAGTCTTTAGAACTAACTCTTTCTCTATGTGATTCTGTTGCAAGTTGTCAGAGTTCGGTTCATTTGTTCTCAAATTTAAAGAATTAAATTTTTTTTACTTTTATTTTTTGATTAGGTAATAAAATTACATAATTCAAAGCACACATAGAGGAGTCTTAAGGTAAACATAGTCTTGTTTCCGTTCTTACCTGACTTCTTTTCTCATTTTGATTGGTTTCTTATTTATTCTAGTAATGCTTTTTGCAAATATAAGCGAATATTACAGCTTTATTATTTCCTCCCCACCCTCAAAATCTCTCATGTGAAATATAGCATGCTACATATACTGTTCTGCACTTTGCTTTCTTCACTCAATATATAGTGGAGATCTTTCTACATCAATACATAGTTGATTATTTTATTTTTAAGAGTCAAGAAGAAAGTTTTATTATCTTGGACCAGAGCACAAACCAGAATGTATTTGTACTATAAAATTTCTGATTAGACATTCTTAAAGTGTATAGTTAGTTCCAAATTTCTCAATCTTTTTGAAAAAAGGGACAATATATACACAAATTATAATTTAATTTACATAATTATCTAGAACTCATATATGTGTATTTGGCATTTTCATTCAATCTATAACTATGGCTAAATTTATCTTTCCATAAATAACCAATGCCACCAAAAGACAAGGGCCTTTTTTTTAACCTTAACCACAATACCTTTATCACAACTAAAAATTTTAACAATAACTGCTAATAGCATCAAATGTCCAGTCAGTGGTTGAGTCCCCAGTTGTCTTACAAAAGTTGGAAATGTTTTTTAAATCTTTTTTAAAAACTATGATCAAAATAAGGTCCGCACATTATAACTGGTTAATATGTCTTTTAAAATCTTTTAAAATCTTTTATAGGTTTCTCTACATCTTTATTCCCCTTGTAATTTGTTTTGATAAAGAAAATGGGTTGTTTTTTCTGTATCCCTTACACTCTGTTTTATGGATTGCATCACTGTGGTGTGGTTTAATGTATTTCTCTGCCCTCTTCATTTTCTTTGAATTGGTAGTTATACCTCAAGGCTTGATCACATTCAAGTTCAGTATTTTGGCCCAGACTAATTCATAGGTGGTGGTGGTGGTGGTGGTGGTGGTGTTTTCCATAAGAAACACATAATGTCTGGTTGTTTCTTAATTTGTAGTGTTAGCAGCCACTGATGCTCAATACATAGATCCAGTAGATCATTAGTTCATTTATTTATTTTTATTGTGGCAAAATATACATAAAATTTACCATTTAAAGCATTTCAAGTGTACAGTTCAGTGGCATTAAGTTCATTCACATTGTTGTGCAACCATCACTACCATCTGCGGAACTTTTTTCATCTTTCCAAACTGAAACTGTACCCATTAAACAATAACTTCTCATTTCCCTCTCCCGCAGCCCCTGGCAACCACAATTCTACTTTCTATCTCTATTAACTTGACTGCTCTAAGTCCCTCATTTAAGTAGAATCATAAAATATTTGTCTTTTTGTGGCTGGCTTACTTCACTTAGCATAATGTCTTCAAGATTCATTCATACTGTAGCATGTGACAATTTCTTTTTAAGGCTGAATAACATTCCATTGTCTGTATATATCATATTTTGTTTAACCATTCATCTGTCAGAGAGGACACCTGCTGCAGACATGGTAATGTTTCTTAAAGAACTTAATCTAAAATTACAAGGCAAAACAGTGCTTATATGTGAAACGTATATTGCAGCCAAGTCATTAAAGTTGTTTAAATCATAGGTAATGTCAAGCTGTTATACACATTTCTTGTGCTATCAAAAGTTAAAACATCCCCACACGAAACTGCAGCAGATATATTTTCTGAGCTCAGACTACAGTTCCAGCAGTGTTTGTTGGACCTCACTGCAAATGCATAGGAAATTTCCATATTTCATTTGTTGTGTAATTGAAGAGCTTCCACCCAACAGTCAATTAGATGTGATTAATCTATAATGTACAACATGATAAAAGGCAAGTATCAAGAGAAGAATATAATAGAATTCTATAAATGCCTTCCAAGTGATGAATATGCTCAATTAAAATCATATGCTCTTGGATTGATATCAGTATTTGACAGTGCTGTATGAAGACATATTTAAAGATGAAATATGTAAAATCTCATTACAGATCAGCATTAACAGATGAACATTTGCAATTGGCTTTGATGATAGGGAACATTAACCTTGAACCCCAATTAAGCTGCAGACTGTATTACACAAAATGTACTCAATTGTTAGATTTTGAATTTTGTCAATAAAAAATTTGTGATTTTTCTTTAATTTTTATGTACTTATATAATCTCCTTGATTTTGCTTCTTGGCATGCAAAGCCTAATATTTACTATCTGATTCCTTATAGAATAAGTTTGCCAATCCCTGGTCTAGAAGAACACTGGACAAGTACATCCAGCTGCTCACTGGATACTACTAGTCATTCAAACGAAACACTTGATCCACTGCCACATTCTTCTATTCCTGTCTTCCACTCATTAAATGGCCTCCAGTTCAACTGCTCAAGCCAAAATTCTAGAGGTCTTCCTTGATTTTTCATTTTCCCACAATCTCTATATTAATCTGTTAGATGTCCTATGTCAGTCCTACCTCCAAATATAATAGGATCTCTTTAAAATGTCAGAAGACCATTACTCTACTTTAAACTCTTTATTGCCTTCCTATTGCATTTAGAATAAAATTCAGATTCCTTATCATTAATCTGAAGGACTTTATATAACCCAGCCCCAGCCTACCTCTTCAATTACATCTGCAATGGACTTAATGTGCCCATTCATAATCCTAATCCTAATCCTAATGTGATTGTATTAAGAGGCTCAGCCTTTGGGAGGTGATAAGGTCATGAAGGTGGAGTCCTCATAAATAAGATTAGTGTCTTTATAAAAGAGATGCAGTATACAGTGAAAAGATGACCTTCTATGAATCAGGAAGCAGGTCCTCACAACACTGAATCTGCCCGTGCTTGATATTGGACTTCCCAGGCTCCAGAACTGTGAGAAATACATTTCTGTTGTTTATAAGCCACCCAGTCTATGGGATTCTATTACAGCAGCCTAAACAGACTAAAACATCTCATTCCTCTCCAGGTCCACTGGTCTCCTTGTCAAACATACCAACCTCTGTCTCTTTTGCATCTGCTAAACACTTTACGAGAACCACCTTCCTTGCCCTGCTTTGCATGTCTGGGTCCTTCTTTTCCTCTGGATACTAGATCAATGTATACAATATGGCTTCCTTTTCTGTTAGTCTCCACCTTATTACCTGGTATATTTCCTTTACAGAACTGGAATGGAATCTCATGAGGGTAAACAATGTCTGCCATGCCTAAAACAGTGCCCGCACATAACGGGTAATAGTGGTTAGCTGGCAAATACTTGTCGAATAAAGGAAATTCTAAGGAAGTCTCATGACATGGGGAAATAAGAGCTAGTAGAGCACACAGCAGAGAGGTCCTAATGATCAGGGAGATTTCTAGAGGAAGTGATGTTTAAGCTGATATCTAAAGAGAGTAGGAATTAGCCCATTGAGGGCTATTTCTAGGTAGGTAACTATTCTAGGTAGAGAAATGAGCACGAAGAGCCGAAAAAAGGAGGCCTAGGGGGAGTTAGTAATGAGCAACAAGACTGTAGTAAATGAGACCAGATCATTTGGACTTCGTGAAAGAGCAAGAGGAAGCAATGAAAGGTTTAAGCTGAAGAGTTGGTAAGACAGGTTTATTTTGCTTTAGAAAAACCACTGGCCATAGTGTACAGAGTGAAAAACAGAGGAAAGCAAGACAGAAGACAACCAGTTAGGTTACAGTAGCAGCAATAAGAATGAAGGAATGCATCAATTTGAAATATTTAGGAAATAGCACTGGTAGCACAGGTATGGGAGGTGAGATAGGTGTTCAGAAACACTCCCAGGTTTCAGTCTTGGGCATTTTTTGGGTGAATGGTGGAATCACTACTAAACCTAGAAAGAGCAGAGGAACAGCTGGCTGGAAGCGGGGTAGAGTATTTTAGACATGTTAAGCATATCAAGATATCTATGAAGTATCTACATAGCTGGTTTAAAGATCTGTCTCTTAAAGCAATAATCCAAGGTCCAAGCCCTTGATACCTTCTGCTCTTTTAATCAGTGCCTGCTACTGGTACAGAGGCACTTATTGTTGAAGGAAGGAAAGAAGGGAGAAATCGAAGTGGGTTTGGGAGTCAGGAAAACTGGAGTTATAAAATTAAAGGTCATCAGTATTTAAATGGTTTAACTCAGAAAAGTGGATAAAAATCATCCAGGAGTGTATAAAGTTAGGTGAAAAGAACTCTAGCATTTATGAGAAAGGTAATAATAACAATGACAATATCTAATCCTTACTGAGCATTTTATGCCTCATTTCCCTTTTAGTTGAAAATACTCTCCTTTCATGTAAATGATCCCTCCCTGAAAGAACTGATCCCAGTAAAGATGTGGGTAACTGACTAATGTTCTTTCATAACAAGAGCTAACATTTACTGAATTTACTTAATACATGGCACTGTTCTAAGCATTTTACACGTATTCTCACAACCTATGAGCATGATTAACTGCAAATGAGGAACTACAGAGTGAAGACACAGGACAAAGGGGGATAATTAAAAGAGCAAAGGTTCTGGGAAGGGGCTAGCCTTCAAAGATAGAAGGGATATTTCTTCCACTACGAGGATGAAACAACAGGGGCAGAAAGGTACACATTTCAGTTTGTTTAAACCAAAACCTTTCATCGTGGAAATTGTTTTCTGTATAATAATTTTTTAAATAAAACTCTAACATGGTGTTTTAACTGGCTTTATAGAGTAATAACAAAGTGCTATAGGGATTAAGAGAGGAAGGAAGCAATTCTGTCTTAAGTTCAAAGGGCAGAGGTGGAAGTTAGGCAGATTCAACATATCTTGAACACCTATTAAGTTCCAGGCATACCTGAGGCTTTAAGGATCCCAAGATGGGCAGCATGTGGAGACTCTGTGGTAAGCCTGTTCCTGTGGTCTGGCCAGCATCCATTCCCCACTATTCTATCCCAGGACTTCAATTTCCCCTTGAGGATTCCACACCCACATTGTTGCCTCAATGCAACACATGATCAAGGTACTCAGGCCAGGGGGTGAACCTGAGGCTCAGAGTTCTCATCTGGGAAATTTTATCTTGAGTGACACAAGAAATAAGAATGACTGGGTCATTATCCCAAAACATATGACTTGAAGATATTCCCCAATTCTTGCTCCCCGGACCCCCACATCTGACCCAGGTCTTCTTTCCCAAGTCTGGTCCTTCATCCCTTTCTTCCATTCCAGGAGCCACCCCACATCCATCCATTGATTCCTCTTTTGATAAGGTTAGTCAGAACCAACCTTCATTGCTTGCAACCAAAGGATCCTAGCCAACAGATATAGCCACCTACAGAATGTGTTGGAAGAATGGCATGTGAGTGGGACTGCAGAGTATCAAAGACTGGCAGCCTTGCTCCCTGACTCCTTTTCCTATGTGTTCATAGCCTTACCATGGGGATGGTACCGCAGCAAGGCTATTCATGGGCTGATAGATCCCAGCTACAATTCACCTTCTCAGCCATAAAGTCACATTTTTCAGTCTCTTCTGGGTATCATACCTAGTAACTTTTGAGGAACTTGCTATGGGGAAGACTATCACTCCTGACAGTGAAGTTGTGGCTTCAACTCATGTTCACCATTTCCACATCAGTTCAGCTACCCACACCCACTGATGTACTCTGGCACACAGAGGAATTCTTTGTGAAACCTCTGCTGACCTGTACCAGGTCTTTGCTCAGCTTCCTTTGTGCCTCTACAGTAGCTTGTACTGCCCACTATTATGGACTTATCATGCTACGTTGTCTTAATCTGTTTAGCTTCAGTAGTAGTTGTGAAGTCCTTGAGGGCAGGGTATAAATTAGGGTATAGCACAGTGCTTTGCACTAAATGTTTGTAGAATAAACCAAACAACCAAACATTATACATAATACATGAAGTCAGAGACGTATAGGTAAAGAGCATGTGAACCAAGCCATTTAAACAAAAGACATAACCAGTGAGGAGGTATATACCACCCCACCAAAAAAAAAAAAAAAAAAAAAGTTAACAGTTCAGACTCTAAAAGATAAGGTAACTTACCAGAGGTTATTCAGTGCCAGGTCCTGACCTGGAATCTGGCCCACTGAAGTCGTTTTCTCTGCACCAGTGTGAAACCATTCCATTCTTCCCTTATCGACATAACCCAGTTGCATAAGGAATACATCCAAGTCTTTGCAATTGTTTTCATGTCCTTCCCACATAAATTACTCAATCTAGTCCACTGTCAGCTTAGATTTCAAGGCAAAGTTATTTGAAGAAATTAAGTAACCTGCAACTACCTTCTCATTCTGAAATTGCCCTTTTACCTCTCAACCAAGGGGCTGTCATGTGTGGGTGGGGATGGAAAGGGAGGGAATATGGTCCCACTGCGCCTTCAGTATGTGTCCTCTCAGCCCTGAGTCCCTCTGACCTAGGCCACTTGCTCAGAGCTGTAGTGCTACCTTGAGAGCATTTTAGGTCAGTGGCCATCTCCTGAGTTCTCTGGTCACATTCCAGTCACTGTGATCAATACATGATCAGTGGTGGTCAAAGGCAGACAAGAGGCACAGGCTGTTGAGGGAATATTCTCGGTTCTAGGAATGATACACGGAATACTCAATTTGTTAAAGTGCTCAGCTACAACATAAAAATAAAGGTGTTGGGAAGGTCTACTGGTGAGAAAGCAAGTTATGATCTGAGGGGCTTCTGGAAAGATATGAAAAGGAAAATATGTAACAAGAACTCTGTTCATATTTCAGCGATGAGGGAAACAAAAGCTTAGAGCTTAGTCTCTGAATTACTAGAACCCTGAATCAAACATACGTCTAGATGGAGACCAGCTCCTTTAACTCAAGAAGACTGAATGAAACATTTATCTTATGTCTTTTTGCTCTTTCTCTTCAAATAAACTTCTTGATTTGAAATCTGGTTTACTGTATGAAAAAGAAGGTCTATTACGGGCAAGTGACCAATTTACATATGGCCTGTAAACCACTTTCCTGTATGGTAATTAGTAAAAACCTGTAATGAGATAAGAAATCTGAGTTTCCAAATCTGCCAGGTTGAGGCCCACACCCAAGAACAAGAGATCCATGACATATCTATCCTCTTGGCATGACTACAAAATCCAGGATTGGGGTGCTATGCTAGTGAGGGGTAGGTATCCATCAGCAGCAGTGGCTCTCTTGTCCTAGAAGTTCGTTTATGGCCTCAGCAGTCACTTATAAGTCCAGTGAGCAGTGGCCCAGCCCTGGCCCTTGCATAGGTCCCGGTGGCGAAGGAAACAGGCATGGACTCGGAATCGACGACCACAGTGGGGACAGGCATGCAGGGCTCCAGCATGGGTCTTCATATGCTCTGTCAGATGGTGCTTCAGCTTAAAGCGCTTGTTACAGATGCCACAGCCAAAAGGCCGAAGGCTGAAAGTCAGCATGATATGTCGGTCACGCTTTGGCTTCACTGCAAACCGCTTCCCACACAAGCAACCAAAGCGTTTTCCATCTGCAGGGGGTGCCCCCCCTAGCTTCACAGGCCCATGCACAGCTTGCCCTGCTCCCCCAGGTCCTCCACCCCCAGAAAGGATTTCATTCCCATGAAGATCCACTGGTTTCCAAGATGGACCTCCTCCTCCAGAAGTTGCCCCTGCGCCTGCGGGCAGCAAGAACCCTAGTTCTTTATTCCCTTCAGTGTCCCCTCCAGGAAACACTTTGGTCTCCTCCTTTACTCCTCCAGCCTGAGTTCCACCTCCTGATATCTCCTCCTTAGGCTCAAAAGGTTCTTGCTTAATGTAAAGGATTTTGGGGGGCAGTGCAGTTGGAGGGGCAGGAGGTTCAAGTGGCACACTCTCATCCTCTGGAAGCCTACGGGGAGTAGTGGATAGGGGCAGTGGGTGGGATGCATGAGGGCGGGGAACCCCTGATATTCTCGGAGGTTGAGGAGCCTGAGAGAGTGCTGCTGATCCCTGGTCTTCCTCATCCTCATCTTCCTCCTCCTCCTCCTCCTCCTCTTCTTCAACTTGAATCTGTAACACATCTCCCAGTTCACTCCCCTCCCCTCCAACAGGGCTCTCAGTGACAGAAGACTGCACAGGAGTCTGGAAAGGGGAAGAGCGAATGCACCAACCTCCTGTTGAGGATGTGGTAGAAAGAAGTGTGTGATAAGGGGTCACTCCACGGGTTGAAATTCCACCACCTGAGGAATCTAATTCTCTAAGAATCTCTGAACACTGATCTACTACTTGCCACATCTGGAGGCCACTGGCCACAAGGAGGTGGGCAGGGAGAGCATCCAGTGGCAGGCGGAGACGCCCTGAATAAATGAGCTGGAGAAGCCCCTCGAAGGCATCAGCTTCAATGACGCTGGGCAGAGTGAGACGTGGTGCATCCCCCAGAAGAAGTTTGTCGTGGAAGTAAGGAGAGGCGGCAGCCAACACTGCTTTGTGAGCCCTAAGTTCCCGTCCTTGCACCAGGAGGGACACATCACAGAACTTTCCCTCTAGCCTGTGACGGTTCAGGGCTTCCAGCAGCAATGAGCTATGCTGAGGGAACTCGATCTGGATGGTCCTTGGGGCTGGGTTGCAGATCGGGGACGGGGGTACTGGAGGTAAAGGCGTCGAGGTATCCATAGCTTCCTAGGAAGGCGGGAGATCCCAGAGGGATGGGGATAGACCACACGTGGGATGAGGCTGTGGAGAGAGACGGTGGTCACAGAAGCTCTGGATAAGGGGACCGTGTTATCACAAACACTACCCACCTCCCCTACCCCCCCACCCCATACGTGGAAACTTTTCAGTCCGTGACAGTTTCTGCAGATCGGTCCCGCGCACTCCCCCACCAACAAAACAAAAACAACCGAACACCAACCGGGGGTTTAACTTCCAGGGCCTGTGGAAGAAGATGAAGAAGTCCTTCAGCCACGAGCCTGACTGACCCCGCAGGCCAGGGACGGCTCCTGCCGCCACTCTGTTTCCCCTACAGTGCCCACAGGGCCCGGGCTCTCGGAAAGCCGCGGCCGCCGGGAAACCGCGATTGCCGGCCGGGCGGCCCTTCCCGCCGCCACGCCCCCGCCTATACACGCGCGCCGCGTCCCCCGAGTGCCTCTGCAGCTACTGCGCAGCCCCGGCCGGAAGCTACCGCTTGCCTCCGGACGCCGACGGCGGATGCGGCGGGCGGGTTTCGGAGCAGCCAATTGGAGGTCTACAAGCCTCGCGTTGATTGGTTGACGGGCGAAAAGGTGGTGCTGGTGAGGTAGTACTGGTTTTGCGGCCGCCGGGCGGCAGCCACTGCGGAAAGTTAGGCTGTTTGGCTGCCGAAGAGCAATGCACTGAGGGGCGACTACTGAGCCGCCCAGATGGTTAAATGAAGCGCCTGCGCCCCGCTAGGTTCTGAGAGAGCGAGATTAAGTGGGTACCTGCTCTGCGGGCTAGGCATTGCTCACATCACCTTGTATTCTGCCCCTGCCCTGCGAGGTAGGTGTTGTCATCCTCACTTTCCTCGGAGCGAGGGAACCGAAGCTGGCAAGTAGTGGGTCTGGAATTGGAACTCAGTTTGCTAAGGAACCATGTTCTTTCCTCCATTATGCACATGAACATTTTAACCAACAATTAAACTTTATTTCTAGGTAATTTTTTTTAAAAAGACGCATATAGATATATATTTGGAATCTTTTCATCAGGTAATGCTGCTGTTCCTTAGCCTCTTTACTCCTTGGGGTTAAGTGGAGCAGTGGTGAAGGGAGAACTAGATTGTTTGGCTAATGCAAAACCCTGTTAAAAAAAAAAACGGCAGGTCCAAAATGGAGTCACTTGTGCCAAGCCCATGTCTGCAAACTAAGACTTAATACTTAACTCAATTGCTGTTTCACCCTCTCTCGTGAATGTAGCCTTTAACCAGCCAACCTGGAATTACCTGCAGCGCTAGTGAGGTAATCGGCCTGACAGGCTCTTCTGTGCCCCATAGGAGGGTGACTTTGCTTGAAACAATGTGTTCTTTGATAGTAATTTCCTTTTTCCACCCCTTTCTGCCTTTAAAAACCTTTCCTTTTTTGTTGGGCTGAGCTCCTTTCTATTTGCTAGATTCGGGATGCTGCCCAATTCATGAATCGGTGAATAAAGCCAATTAGATCTTTCAATTTACTCAGTTGAATTTTGTATTTTAATATCCCTCCTCTAAAACAGAATAAATCTCCTCACAGGGTAGGAGAGTGAAATTCTAAGAGGAGACTATGGCATCACACAGGGATATAGCTTCTCCTAGGCTATCAGCCTCCTCCCAATAAGCAGATCCTATTACCCTGCTGGTCCTTCTGGAGATCCCAGCCTAGGAAAGTCAGCATAGCAGTAAAAGAACAATCTCTGTTTATTAAACATGATTTTTCTGTTTCACCACACACTCCAGAAAAAAAGGAAATGGGGCTGGGAGTGGAGAAAAAGGGATAGTGGTCAGGTAGAGAAGGCTGGGAGTGGGCTTGGGTGGGGAGGGAGAACGAGAAATCAAAATAAAACAGGTAGGAAGAGCATCTCCCTACCCTTAGGGTGGTGGGTGGGGAGGGTAGCATGGGGGAAGGGGCCAGGAAGCTCTGTACAGAGGGACTGCCCCCCAGCCCACACACACACACCCCGGATATGTACAGTACAAACCCCAGATAATTACAACAGCCAAAGAGGAGAGGAGGAAGGGGGGGTCTGGGGTTGGGTCTGAGGTTGGGAAAGCAAGGAAAGGGCACAAGGATAAAATTTCACATATTTACAACTTTTATATAAGTATAAATTTGGCCCCGGCTGGGTGTATGTGTATAAGGGAGGGGACTGAAGGGGAACTGTCCATACAAAAGAAAGAAGGGTGGAGTCTTCGAAGAGTCTCAATACCAAACGCAAGAAAGGATGAGGGGGCAAGGCTGGGTAGGGGACAGCAGTCAGGGAAGAGGGGGTGTCAAGGAGGGGCTTCTTCCCTCCCATGACCTACCTACCCCAAACCCCATCCATCCTACCTCCCCTATCCCGCCAGTGAGCTATGTACAGAGAAACACCGAAAAACTGTGGAGCTGGCGGGAGGGAGGGAGGTGGAGGGAGATTGGGGAGAGGGGGAGGATGAGAGGGTAGCCCAGCCCTGTCCTACCTCCCCCCCAGGGGTCAGAGTCATGGAAGGGGGCCCCCAACACCCCTCCTCCAACATAGGTCCCCCCACCCTGGGGGAGAGAGACATGGCTTTTCCTAGAGTAAGTTCCCCCCTTCCCCTGGGAGTAGAGACCAAGAAGAGAGAGGGGAGGGGCAGGGGGGACTGTGTATGTCAGGGCAGAACAGATCAGCTAGTCTGTCCTCTCCAACATACACACCCTCCTAAACCCTAACCCCTCACTCTAACCTCAATTCTATCCCACCCAACACACTGGGGGAGGGGGGGGCATAAGCCCCCTCACCCCGCTCTGGGACCAGCCAAGAGCAGATCAGGTGTGGGAGGAAGGGGAGACAACTCCCATTCCCCCGTGCCGCCCCCTCCCTGCCCCGGTGGCCCCTCCACCCCATCTGGGTTCTGGGTGGGGAGGGAGTAAATTTAAGAGTGGTAGGAAGAGAAGGAGTTTGTGCGTGCTGAGCCCCCCCAGACGCTCCTGAGAAATCAAGGGGTAATAGGGCCCCCTCACCCGGGGTCCCCTCCCCATAACAAGGGGGACAGGGGAGGCCAAAATGGGGCGGTGGAGGGGAGTTAGATTGTCAGCTCTGGTTACTGCTAAAAAATCACCCTGAAGTTGAAAGTTTGGAGGTTCCACACCCCCAGGGTGGGGGTGAGGGTCTGTCCCCCAGTGCTCAGGGGAACGATGAGGCAGAGGATGGGGATAGCACCCCGGAGTGAAGGGGTCTGTGTGGGGTAGGTGGTATCCTGGGGCACGGGTCCCTGGGGGTCACAGGGGGCAGCACCCCAACAGGAAGGAAAAAGGGGCAGCTAAGGGTCCCTGCTCTCCCTCCTGGAAATGGTGCAGTGGGAATGGGGGACTAGTACCCCCTAAGGAGGCATTCAGGGAGGCAATCCCGCTGTCCCTCGGCGACATCCAGTCCTGGTGGTTGGTGCTGTTCCGGGGTGGGGTGCATGGGCAGGGAGAAGGTCTGTGATGCTGGGTGGGCTAGTGGTCTGCGGTGTTTCGGAACTCGCCGTTCTCGGTGATCTGCAGCCGGGTGGGGGGGGCGGGGCTGGGGGCCACGTTCCAGGTGGGGCAAGCGTCACACGCGGGTTTGTTGGACCCAAGGGGGGAAGCTGCCTCTCCTGCAAGACACCAAAAAGGAGAGCGCGGACTTATTGAGACGCTTCGCGGGGGGCCTAGGTGCCAGCCCCTTAGCAGTGACCTCCCCCATTGCCAGCCCACTCCATAGCCATGTCCCACCCCCTTCCCCCAGGAAACCCCCACCCCGCTCCTATCCTATTTTGTTTCTCACCTGCAGTAGAAGTTACATCTTCTGGGATCAGGGAGAAAAGAATCTTACCCCAGACTCCTAACAGGGGCCTTCAACCCAGGGAGTCACACCAGGAAACCAGTTCAAAAGAATCAAGTTCCCACCTACCCCCCAAGATAACCCCTGTATCTTCCCCTGCCCAGCCTACCCACCTCCTCTTGGAGCCCCCTCCCAGCCCACCCCCAATCCAAGGTAGGAACTTTGTGTTGAGGGAACAGGGGAGGCAGTACAGCAAAACCTCATTAATCCAAACCCCTATGGAGTTGGAATTTTTTCATAATTTGAACAAAAACTGGGCTTGAGTTTTCCTTTATCTATGAAGAAAGGGTATGCTAAGCAAATTAATAGTGGAAATGTGTCTGTAGGAGGAATATTTAACCTATACCAGAAAACAGACTTTTCAATCCTATCTATTCATTAATGCATGCTCCCTGAGGGCCTCCAGTGGAAAAGCCTTATTCATTGAGGTTTACTTACTGTATATATTTTGAAGACATGTATTTCATTAAATAGACACTGTCATTCAGTTTTGTCACTTATTCAGAGTAGCCATCTTCTCAAATATAACATTCCAAATTAGAGAGGTTTAACTGTACTGGGGGGAAAGGAAGGGGATTCAGGGAAGTGATGTGGGAAGATAAAAATATTGTGGGAGGGCTGCCTCTCTCTCATGCTAACCAGAACCGACTAGGAACTTCTGCAGAGACACAGCATGCCCCAATCTCTGTATCCCCAGGAAGCAGAAATACTTCATTCCTTTCCACCCCCACATTCCTTTCAGTCCCTCACCCTGGGCTCCTACTTAACGGGTGAGGAGTACCAGACCCTACTCCCACCCTAGGTCCTATTGTATCACCCCCTACGCTCCTGGACCAACTCCTGGTTCCTGCCCTCAACTCTGGCTTCTGTTCCTCTGCTAGGAGAAAAGAAATCCATTTGTACTATACTTCTGGTTGCTTACCTGACTTAAAACACAGGCACAAAATTAATTTTTAAATTAATGGCTGAGTTGCAGAGGCACCAATACCTAAAAGTGGTTTAGCAAACGTTTCCCAATTATTTCCTGGGCCATAGGGCATTTAGGCCTGGCAACGTAGTTATGTCTGAGCATACTTCTAAAAAATACAAAAATATTCCAAGTAGAGGCTCCCAGATCAGCTCTCCCTTCCAAATCAAAGAGCTCCCCTTTCAGAAGATCACCAAAACCCCAGCCTTAAGCAAAGCTGCCTTCTTAGCTTGCTGAGCATCTCACACACTTTCTATAGATAAGCAAGAGAGAAAATTACATATGGTAAGGAATCCCGATTATGACAGGAGAGCAGGGGAAGGAAATCTCGGATTTCCTTCCGTCTGCTCGTCTGTTGGTGACAGCACACAGGCATGCCCCCCACCCTCCCCGGACCCAAATTTAGAAAGTAGATAAATTAGGGTGCCATTATTCATTTTATAACAGAATTCACTGCGGGAGTCCTTTAAATGGTGAGGTCCCCTGGTGCCTTTTAGCATCTGTTTACAGATCACTAACTACTTTGACAGAGAGGTTGGGCAGGCAGAGAGTTAAAATTACAATGTGAGAAGCCACTGCCCGCTGCAGATCAACCCTACAGAAAATAAAGCATCTCAGAAATGAAGTCGGTGGCTGACAGGTTCCCATTTACTAGCTTTTTAGGTAGCATTATGTGTCCAGCAAGGCCACTGGGTGGCGGGAGAGGGGGAATGAGTGGCATTAGCAACCCTGGGATGTGAGCTCTGACAACAAAATAGAGGTTATTTAACATGCTGTTCCTGGCATCTCTGCCTGGGAATCAACATGGCTACTGAGCCCATGATCTTATCTAGGGAGACATCTTACCCCACTTCCAGCTCCCATGCCACATGGCCCAGTCCTAACATCTGTTAAGACTCCTTTCTTGCTTCTCCTTGCTGCATTCATCCTCCTTGCTGCAGACTGTCTTCACATATGAACAGCATTCTTTCCAGGCCCCCCCAAACCTCCCTGAATTAACTAGCCCTTCCAAATTCCCATTCAGTGGGGCTGAAGAGGAACCCCGTATACCTTTTACCTCACAGATATCAGAGGGAGGAAGAGAGAGAAGCAGGTGAGAGGTAGAAGGAAGAAGGTTTAGAGAACCAAGGTTAGGAAAGAAAGAAGAAACCCCAACCTACCTGCTGCAGTCAGCACAGCCCCTCTAGTCAGGGTCCACCAACCCATCATCACTGCCACCCCTAATGAATCCCACCCCTAACCTCACAACCCCCAAGGACGCTCTGGTGAAATGGGGGGTGACAGACATACACTGGAGAGGAAGAGGAGAAGGACTGAGAGTCGGGAGGAGGCTGGGGGTGGGTTTTGTGGGAGAAGGAGTGTGACCTGGCACTGTGCTGGGCCTGTCCAGGGTAGGTGCCTGGTGTTGGTAAGGTATCACTGAACCAGCTGGGAGATAGCAGGAAGTACTCTGTCTCTGTCTGGGCAGTGCCTTGGGAGATGGGTCTACATGGAAGGTGTCAGGAGGGCGGGGTCTGTGGAGGTTGTTGGTGTGGAGGGCAGCCATGAGCGGGGAGAGGCTGTGGAGAGTTAGAGGGGATTGGGCTTCATGACCAACCTGAAGTGGTCCGGAGTCACCTCCCCCTGTGTCCTCCGCCCGTGGTCAAAGCGGAACCAGGAGAATTACCTGATGAGGAGCTGCAGGGGGAGAGAGTGGGGTCATGGGGTCAGGAGCCTGGGTGGTAGTAGTGGGGAAGCCTGGCGGTCAGAGCAGAAGAAGGACCATGGGTGGGAAAGTGAGCAGAATATGGGGAGAGCAAGGGTAAGGGTGCAGGAGGGAGGTCCTAAAAGCTGGCTGGTGAGAAGAGAGGGAGGCAGGAGGGAGCAGGAAAGCTAGTCAGATGTGAGAGCCAGAGCGGTAGACAGGCCAAAGGAGGCTGGACTTAAACACTGAGGGAAATGAGAGCTTACAGGGTGAGAGGGTTCAAGAGCTGAAGAGTCAGGAAGACTCTATGAGGGAGCTGTCCAGGTGTCAGGAAAATTGGGGAGCCAAGAGAACAGAGGTGATAGGGATCTGAAGTCCCAAGAGCACAATCCAGAGCCTGGGGAAATTAGAACTCATACTAACGTGTGCTCTATTCTAGTGAAATGTAGCCTTTAGCTCTCTTGGCCCAAGAAGAGCTCAGAGGAAGCTGAACTCCCTGATTGAACAGGAGCAGGCACAAATGGGGCAAGGGTTCCAAGAACTGATAGTGTCTGGGGGCGAAGAGACTGAGGTTCTGGTAGAGGTCCTCACACACACACGAAGTGGGAAAGAGAGGGAGGGAAGGCACAGGGGGTGGTGGGGCTGACACTGCCAGGAGTGACAAAGGCACAGACAATGGGATGAAGATGGGGTCACTGAGGGGCTGCAGGGAGCAGTCAGTGGACAAATGGAGGACAATGGGAGAGACAGATGGTGATGGGGTTGGGGTGGCTGGTGCAGTGAGGGCACAAGGACAGTGGGATGGATGGGGATGGGACACGGAGAAGATAAATGACATTGTAATTTCCACCTGAGCGTCGAGCAGCCTCTTCTTGGGTTCAGGTAGTGGCTCAGCCATGGTGGGGTGGTCCCGGCGCAGCTCCTCCTCCACCAGCATCAGCCTGAAGGGACGGGCTTCAGTGGGGTTAGTGGCGGGCACTAACCTGCCCTCGGAATCCCTGACCCCGGGAAACCGCAGCCCTCTGGAAAAGCCCCGGGCACCTTTCTCCCCTGCCCTCAGAATCCCTCCATTATCCCTGTTATTCACCTTTCTCTCTGAGACTCTCACATCTCCCTACTAAGGACAGCTTTCTGAGCCTTCCAGACCTCTTACCATCCAGTTAGCCCTGGCCCTCCATGTTCCCATTCAGAACAACGTGCCCTCTGTGGCTGAAGACCTGGCTTCCACGTCCCCCATTCCACCTCACCGCGCCTAGGCCATCTCCAGTTAGCCCCAGGGACGCCCCTTGCCCAAGAGGAGTCTCTACAATCATTGTCTCAGCAGCTCTGAGCTCAAGGTGATTTCTCATAAAGGATTGCAATTAAAACAGTGGTTTTCAAAAAAGTTTCAAGTCAAGCCTTTTTCTTCTAATTAATCTTACTCAAATACACATTTAGAATGGAACAAAATAAAGCTGGCTCTGGTTGGAGTGAAACCCCAGGTCCCACTCATTTCTCAAGATAACTGACACCCTTGTTGGGACACCTCGTTTGGAACCTAGGGCTCTACAGAGCAGATGAGAATATTTACAGGCTTTATAAAACAAAGGGCATTCCTTTTCTAATGGAACACCCTTCCTAGGCTGGAGAGGTAGGGGTGGCACAGGATAGGATGGCCAGGGGCTACTCTGGCCCAGGATCCCTCACTAGGTTTGGGGCGAACATGACCGGCTGGGTTGAGAATAACCAGTGGGGAATCCCAGTCTAGGCTGGGTCCAGATACATAGTGATTAGTGGACAGTAACAGGCACATTTTCCAAGGGCTTTAGAAATTATGCTATCAGGAAAGAGGTCAGCATTTAGAAAAGGGACATTTACTGCACTAAGCAAAAGGATTCTTCTTCCTTTCTGGTAATAGGTGAGTGAGTGGCATCCCTGGGAGTAGGGGGTGTGCTTTCCTCATAATGTCTAGAGTTGGGGGTTGGGGGCTGAAGAGGGAGTTCACTAGCTCTCTTCAACCTCAGGCTCTCCCTTGTTACCCCTCCCCAGGCCGCCCCTCACCTGCCAATGATGCTCTTGATCTGTGAATCCTTCTCCACCTGCTGCTGCCTTAGCCTCTTCTCACTCTGCTCCAGTCGAGCCTGATACTGCATCAGGATTTTGCTGGTCTGTTCTTCCTGGGACAGCAACCTCCGCTCATACTCTTCCAGCTTCCGGTTGGACATGTGCAGCCGCTCCTTCAGTGAGTGGATCTCCTCCTCATACTCCTTCACCTGCCCGCCGGGCACATGACCCCGCACTGTGAGGGGCGCCCTGTCCTGACCCCACCACCCAGCTTCCATCCCTGCCTGCCGAGCACAGCCACTGCCGGGTGAGGGACATCCCAACCTCCTCTTTCAGCCCTTTCCCTGCCTGTTGGTCATATATACACACTCACTTTTTCAAAGGGCTTTCCGTGGAGACTCCCTCAAAATGAAGCAAGATCATAGACTCCCTGAGAGGTATGTACATATCCTCACAGGTGCACCTGAACACATGAGGACCCACAAAGGAATCTAGACAGACTCATGGATGCACCTTGAATGACTGTACCCAGAAATTAAAGCTAAGGTGACTCCTCAGCCCCAACCCAGGCCACAGAACACACGGGAAAGACCGGGAAGGAGAGACATTGGCTAGAGAGAGGAAAGGTCCAGTTTTGGAGACAATGGGTCTGGGCTTCAGGTGAGTCCAGGCTGAGAATCTACAAATGCTTCTTTGTTGATTATGACCCTGGAAGAGTCATTTTACCTGCCCTATTGGATCTAAAGTCTGGAGCTCTGCTATTGAATTCAGTAACCACTAGCCACATGTGGCTACTTGAAATTTAAATAAATCTAAAAACTCAGTTCCCCAGTTGCACCAGCCACATGTGGCCAATAGCTACTATATTGGACATGGAGATTATAGAACATTTCATCACTGCAGAGACTCCTACTGAACAGTAGTAGTCTAGAGCCTTCCTCAACAAAGATTCCTCATCTGAACCACAGAACAGAAAAAGTGATTTGAGAGTATTTTCTCATTCTCCAAAGAGGGTACATAACCAATCTCATAGAAACAGAGAAAAGATGTTAATTCATTGCCTACAATGGCTACTTTGGGGGCATTAGGGCTTAATTGTCTCAAGGAATTTGCTGGACCAAGTCCACCTAAATCAGTCCCAACATTTTCCTATGCTCAAAAAAACCACTTCCCCTAAGAAACTTCTCTTTGCTCCCCAAGTTGGAGCCATACCTTCTTTACAGCTGTCCTCTCCTTCATGGTCCTTATAGCCATGGCTTCCTCAAGGAGCCTTCTGCTAAGTTATCTGTGTGTACCTCAAAGCTCTTGCTTTCTTTGGCTCTGGGCCACCACCAGCTGAGCGTCTGGACAGTCTTTCCACAAATGGGCCAATGTACACCACTTTCCAACACTAACCCTTGTCACCTATGCCCATGGAGCACTGACCAGGTAAACTAAACATCACTTGTAGTACAACTGCAACCGTTCTGCCCCTGCCCAATTTATCAGCTCACGCTGCTAGTAAAGTAACTTCCCTTTTCCTGAGCAGTCATCAGAGCCAGGGTTTATGTTTTCCCTGGGGAAGAACATGGAGGTACGCCTAATGGAGAACAGGTTTTTCCTCAGATAGTCTATCACATGTATAACCCACAAAAAAAGAGCTGGAATTGGATTTTTCAATGAACTGACTATATCTGGTCTCCCTGAAGAGACTGAAGGCTTCTCAGGAGAAGGGATCAGGTCTTTATCTTTTCTTTCCACCATAACTTCCTAACCATGGATGTTTCCTTTGGCAATGACAAGAGGCCTTCCCTGTGGGCAAGGGAAGGACAGGGGCTTGGGGCTGGTAGGGCCAGCGTACCCTGTCCAGTCGGCTCTCATCCATCGACTTAGAGTATTCCTTGAGCTTGTACTCTTCCCGCTCGATGTGGGCACTCTCGATGTCAGCTGACAGGTGAGGCATATTGGAAACCCAGGCCACCGTCCGCTCAGAGGCTGGCATTGTGGGGTTCAGTGTGGATGGCGTCTGAGAATGCTGGGACAGGGTAAGGTGGGGGCAAATAGAGGAAAGGTGGAAGAAGGCAGGGTGCATTTAGAGCAAGAGCACTTACAGAGATAGAGTCCCAATCCTATTCCCTTGCTCTAGCTCTGATCACCTTGTAAATGCTATGCGTTATTTATGTCTCCCTTCTGAATGTGAGTTCCTTGAGGGCAGGGATTTCTCTCTCTTGTTCACTGCCAAATCCATAGTGCCTAGAGCAGCACATGACACATAGCAGGCACTCTACACACATTTAATGAATGAAGTGAGAAAATTGTAACTTCAGACCACAAACTAATCTACCTCCACCTCCCCAACACATTTCCTTCTTCCCTTCCTGCCTTCTTCCCACCCTTACCTACCTGCTTGGTGATAGAGGGCTTGAGCCCCGCACCCCCTCCGCCACCGCTGCCCCCGCTGCCTCCAATGCTGCCCTCCTTGCTGAGACTCTGTTGTCGTGGACGGGCAGGGCCATAACTCGGCTCTGGTGACTGCAACAGATTCCCGCTGGATGGCCGGGGTTTCTGGGCAGCACTGACTGTCAACTGCTGAGACTTGCCCCTCTGCAACGGAGGTGGCTGGCCCCCGCCACCCCCACCACTGCCCCCTCCACCACTTCCACCTCCAGGCCCTGAGGGGGCAGGCCTCTGGGGACCAATGGTGATCTGGGGAGGGGACAGCATATGCTGCAGGTTGTCCTGGAGTGAGAGCTGCCGACGGGTGAAGTCACTACCAGAGGGTCCAAACTCATCACTGTAGCTGTGGCTATGAAGGATGGAAGCAGCAGGGGGCTTAGGGACCCCTGAGGAGAGGTCCTCGCTCTTGCTGTAGCCATGGAATGGGGCAAAGGTGTCCCCTGGGGGTTCTCCACCTCGGTGATGGTGATGGTGGTGATGATGGTGATGGGAGGAGGGTGGGCCGTGGCCACCACCCCCTCCGTGACCCCCTGGGGGGCCTGGCCCATCAGCAGCCATGTGGAAGAGAGGGTTCTGGAAGGAGAGGGGGATGCGCAGTTGCTGGGCAGGGACACCGTCCGTGGTGACACCCATCTGGCTGAGGCGCATGCCAGCTGCCGTGATGGACGAGCCACTCCCCTGGGAGAGGCGTCCAGCTGGTGCAGGCCGCAGCCCCAAGGCCGCTGTCAAGGAGGCCTGACTAGAGTGCAGCAGGTCCCCGACGGCTGCCAGGTTGGATACACTGCTGCTGTTGAGGCGGCCACCGGGCCCGTCACCTTGCAGATCCAGCATGGAGACACTCTTATTGACACTAAGCATCTTCTGCTCCGGCTCCGTGATGTCTGAGCTGCTCGTGCAATATGCTGGTGAGGAACGGGCCAGGGGTGGACGGCTTACATAGAACAGGTCTTTACCCCCACCAGGGGGTGGTGGAGGTGGCTTTTCCTTGGTTGGGGAGGGGAGGCGAGCCATGTCCATAGAGCTGTCGGAAGGGAAGGGGGCATACAGGCAGGAGGTAAGGCCGAGGCTACTGGCAATCAAGCCTGCTATGGTCAGGCACAGGCCTTGAGGGACCCGTAGGGAAGGGCTGAGAGCTGGCTGTGGCAGCTCTGGTCAGGGCAGGCTGGGAGGATGGGAAGGGATATGTGGGAAAAGGAAAGGACAAGGCCTCTTCAGGAAGGGAGATGGGGGCAGCAAGAGGAGGGATGAGGGGCAAGTCTGGGCAGATATGGAGGAGATGAGGGTGCACGGAGGAGGAGAAGAGGAAGGTGAAGGCCACTGGAGTGGGAGAAGGGGAGCAGACAGGAGAGGAGAGGAGGGCGGGGGAGGGGAGAACCCCTCACCTGTGGAGGCCTCGCGCCATGAAGGACTGAAGGTCGATGGAGCTGGAGAGAGATGGAAAGAGGGGCAAGCACAGACAGAGAGAAGGAGAGAGGTGGGCAGAAGGCGTGGACAAATGGGAGGAGAGGCGGAAATGGTAGAATGGGTATGGCATCATGGAGGGAGAGAGACAGGCAAAGGAACAAGCAGGGAGGTCATCAAAACAATGAGCAGCAGCTGAGGTGCAGCGCCACCCATTAGAACAGCTGTGGTAGCTTGGGAGGCCTGGCTAGGGTCCAAGTGTTACTCCTCTAGTGCTGGGTCTGGCAAGGTCTGCAGGGTTCCGGTGGGAGCTAGGGCAGGGCTTATTTTCTAACTAGTACAAAAATATCTGAATGTATAGACACTACATGGCTGATCTAACATGTACTGGTTGAACCTCAGCTCTGGGACAGGCATGGGCAGGCAGGGGAACAAGGCTAATCAGAGCAGGCAGTGAGACCCCCTTGGCTTACAACAAGCTAAAGAAGCCTCTGCACTTTTCTGGGGCTCCACATTTCTTGCTACACCTAGTTTTAAAGGGCTCTCGGCCTAACCGCTGTCTCCTTACCATTTTCTATGACAACCTACTTCTTTTTCTTTTTCAACCCCTACAAAGGTACACGTGGAGCCCAGATGATCAGATGATCAGAAACAGAAGAGTAGGGGGTCCTATGGCACAGGTAAGGGGGTCCCAACGTGCTCACCTGTTGAGGTCCCGCATCATGTAGCCCTGCATCTCAGCCGATGGGCCCCGCAGCACCATGGGCTGAGGCCGGGGCCGCTCACTTTGGCGGCTTGGCTGCCTTTGGATGTTGGGGTTCCTCAGAGCTGTGCTGATGTCATTGAGGAGCCGGGGTAGTGGGCCCAGCTTCAGGAGGGCTTCCTGGAAGGGTGAGGCTGTTACCTGGGGGCTAAGTGCCCAGCTCTACAAGGGCCTCAGAGGGTGCAGATGGAGGGTGTCTGAGCTGGGGGAGTGGTGATGATGCGTCTGAGAACAGGGAGGGAGAAAATTCTGTGCAGAGAGTGGTCTCTCGGGCCACAGAAGACTCTGGAAACATCTGGGGACAGGGCAAAAGGGCATTTGCTAACCTTGCTGAGCTGGGGCAGCACCTCCCAGAGCAGGGCATGCAGTGTGGAGAGCTCTCGGCCCAAGTCGATGTAACCCTCAAAGCTACTGCTGTTGGTCAGTGTGTCTAGGTTGGAGATCTCATACAGGAACTGCTGCATGGAACCCCACTCCAGCTCCAGAAACTCATTCATGAATCCTAGAAAGTCCTCCTTTGAGGTAAACCTGGCCAAGGCATCCAGAAGATAGAGGTCACAAACACACACACATGGCCTCACACCCACCCGTCTCAGGGTCTCTGGGGACTCAAGAGACCCTTGCTGCCCACTCTCGGCCCCCTACCCCCGAGCCTTTCCTCACTTGGAAAAGTTGGCTAGGTTCTGGATGACCTTGGCGATGAGGGTGAGGGTTCGTGAGGTCTGCTCATCTGGGTACTCCTGCATGAGCCCAAAGAGACTGGGCGACATAATGGCAGGGCAGAGGAAGCGCAGGAAGAGCGAGGCGCTGATCAGCCTGTCAGCAATGTCCTCCCGACCCCGCTCTGCGCAGCGCAGTCGCCAAGATGCAAACACCTCCTTCAGCTCCCTCGGGAACACGCTGGGGGGAAGGGTTAGGGAGACAGAGAGAGAGAGAAAGAAAGAGAGAGACCGGGACTGAGCCCCAGAGACCCTCAGCTTCCAGGGAACATGCTGAGGGGGGTGGTAGGAGGTGAGGGTGTGGAAACAGGTGAGAGAGACAGGCAGGGAGGGACCGCAGGAGGAAGACGGGAGGCTGCTGGAAGAAGAGGGCTATGGCAGAGGGAACAGACAGATTAGGGGGAGAGAACGGGAGGGGAAGAGAAGGTGAGGGGAGAGAGACACACAGGAGAGACGGAGGAACATGTGAGAGAGACAAGGAGAGAAGAAAAACAGACACCAGGGAGAGACAGAGATGGGAAGAGATGGAGGGTCACTTGAGGTACAGGGAGCTCGGACCCCCCAACTCTTCTGGATTCCGGGGAAATGGGGATGGAGGTGCCCCAGGCATGATCCCCAGTCCCTGGAATGACTCAGAGCTCACTCTCCTCATCTCTCGTTCCACTTCACTGTCCCACTGACACCTTAAACTCTGACTCCTGTAAAGAGGAGCTCAGCAACATCCCCATACCTCCAACTGGCTTTCCTGGTTCTGTCAGTGAAGCCCCAGGTCTCCCAACACCAGCCTCCTGGCCTCTTGAGTCATCCTTGACTCCCCAGACATGCCCCCGCCTATCCAATCAGTTGACGATTGCTGCTGATCCTTTCCTCAGAGGATCCTTACAGCAGCCCTTCTCTTTTCCTGCCACCATCCTGATTCAGGATCTGATTTCTATGCTTGACCTGTGAGCAGTAGCTCCCAACTAGCCTGGACTTCATTCTTCCTACTCCAGTCACCTACAAGCCCCACTCTACCTAAAGATTAATCTTCTCAGTCATGACACTTCTTAGACCAGCACCATTAATGAATGACATACCGTATCCTACCAATGCACTCAAACTCCTTAACCGGCAGGTGAGGCCTTCCAGATCCTAATTCTAATCCCCGTGTCCAGACATCTCTCCCACAACTATTACGAGTTATGTGCGCCATTAAACCTGTCCTAATTGCTGTCCCTGAAAGCTCCTGGGCCTTTTCGTTTTCATGCATGTGCCTTCTCCTTCAGCCTTCTCCTGAAATGTCTTCTTTTCCCACCATATCCAAACATCAAAGCCCAGCCCAGGAGGCACCTCCTCCATGAAGCCTTCTCTGACCTTATGTTACATGGCAGGACCATTACCTGTCACTTAAGACATCCTACAACTGTTCTGTGGCTTTCCTGTGTCTGATTTGATCCTACTCATTCTGGTGGAGGCCCTCTGAGGGCAGGGGTCGGGCTCCATTCCTCTCTGCCTACTTTTACAGCACCCAGCACAATGCTTTGCCCGTAGGCTGGTCCTTAGTCCTCTTTGAGGATGGACAGATGGATGAACAGATGAACACAGGACTCCCCCCACCCCAGCCCCCCCAACCCAGAGTTCCCAGTCTCACCAATGGGAGTTGACCACCTTGCACAGGGCCAACTCACAGCACATTCGCAGGTTGGCCTGGTGCTCTGCCAGACTCGACGCTGTGCACTTGATAGGGTCCACCTCGCAGTTCTCCTCGGACTCATACAGAGCACGGATGAATTCTCCTAGGGGGAAAAACACAAAGAGGAGTGGTCACACTCTCCAAGGGCAGGGACAGGTGCTGCTGGGTTAAGGTATCTCAAAATTAGGTGGCTGGAGGCTGGTGTCCAGAAACTATGGGCTTGGAAGCATCGAACCTGAGGAAGGGTGGACTTGGGGTCTGGAGTAGCCAGGTTGAGGGCTGGGGTGAACATGTGATAGGTTTGGGAAGAAGAGAGCTGAGGGTGGGCCATACCAATGGCATCCTTGAGGTATTTCTGACCAATCAGTCTCATGTACTCTTCTATGGCTTTAGTGGCGAGCGTGTTCTCGCGGAATATGAGGTGCTCCCGTTCCATGAACCGGTCCACCTCAGACATGGCCATGTCTGAAAGGAAGTCCTGGGGCCCGGGAAAATCCAAGGGTCAGCCTCTGTATAACCCAAACTCATGAAGTGCCCTATCGTCACTGCCCACTCCCAAGCAAGTGCCCACTCCTAGGTCACCTTTTCCTGTAGGCACGGCACTCACCTTGGCCTTGCCTGTACTCTGCAGGATGTGAACCAGTGCACTAGCAACCTCCTCCTTGCCCTTGACATTCAAGGCAGGCTCCAGTACTGCACAAAGCATCCGATAATGGTTGGTGACATACTCTGCAAACTCCTTATACAGCTCCATGGGTAGGATGCTCATCGTCTGGTAACGTGCTTTCAGCCGCACAGCTGGGCAACCTCCTTTGCCCTTGCCCCCTGAACCACCTCCCGAGCCCCCTCCCCCTCCTGAGCCCCCAATGCCCCCAGAACCCCCGCTGCCTGTTGGCAGGGTTACGGGGTACCACTGCTCTGTGAAGTGGCGCCCAGCCAGGGTGGCAACGGGCACAGTCACCAGTCCGACATAGCCCGCCTTGTCCTTCTTGCGCTTTTTGTCTGAATCACGATACAGATGCAGCCGCAGGGCACGGACAGCCGGCAGGTTGTTAAACTCAAAATGCTCGCCCCAGAAGACGGTGTCCCCTGAGGCCGAACGGGGCTTGGAGGTGGTGCGTGCATACAGCATGTCATCGAGGCATAGCTCACAGTAGTACCGCTTCTTGGGGGGCAGCTCCCGAGCCTCTATGATCCACAGCTTCAACACATTGTCTACGCGGCGGCTGTTATCCTGGCATGGTGGGGTGGGCATAGAAGATAAAGGGGAAGGGACAGAGGGACAGAGAAACCAAAAGAGGAAATATAGTGAGATAAAGTGAGACAGAGTCTATGAGACAGTAATTATAAAGTTGAGAAGTTCACGCCCATGCAGAACCTGTGAATATGACCTTATTTGGAAATAGGGTCTTTGCAGATATAATCGTGTTAAGAAGTGGTCATACAGGATTAGAGTGGGCCCTAGATCCCATGACTGGTATCTACATAAAGAGAGAGATCTGAAGACCAGAGACAGGCAAAGAGACAATGGCCACGTGAAGATGGCAGTGGAAACTGGACAGATGCAGCTCAAGTCAAGGAATGCCAAAGACCACCAGCAACCACCAGAAGCTCTGAAGAGGCAAAGAACAGTTCTTCCTAGAGCTTCAGAGGGAGCAAGGCCCTGCCAACACCTTGATTTTGGATTTTTAGTCTCCTGAACTGAGAGAATAAAGTTATGTTGTTTTAAGTGGCCCAGTTTGTGGTAAGTGGTTATAGCAGCCCTAAGAAACTAATACAGAAGGATAGTTCACACATCAGACAATGGAATCAGCATTGGGAAAGATTTTAAAAGCTGGAATAGTAAACCAAAAATATTAAGGTGGAATTTGAAGGGGAGAACTAGGAAGTCTTTCGAAGACAGTGAGAAGTTAATTTTTAAAAAAAGAACTGCATAACTACAGGGTGTAAATGGGTGAGGCTATACCATTAGTGTGAAAGGGAGTCAGGGGGATACAACTGACCACTAGCTGTGGTGAGGGTGAGGTGATGTTGTACCATGAAAGCAGCATGGTTTGGACTGCATGGGTTAGATCGCATCCAGTATCTTGAGTCTAGTTCTTTAAGGACACTGAGAAACAAGGGTTCCCCTAGAAGAGAGCCATCAGGACTGTGAGCTCACTGGAAAATGAGATACAGAGAATAGCTGATGGAACTGGGAGCATTTCTCCTGAGAAATAAGTCTTGGGAAAAACAGACTCATAGAATTTCTGAGCCAAAGGGACCTTAGAGATCACGTAGTCCAACCCCACTCGCACCGGTTTTTCAGAGGGGAAACCAAGATCTAGAGATCTGGTTAACTGACAGCTGTATGTGTCCTACAGGAACACTGTAAGCAGGAGCAGAGTGACCACCTGTGAGGGTATCAGTGGGACATTCTACCTGCAGGGAGGATGAACCAGAGAACTCCCAGAGCCCCATCAGCAATATGAGTCTATGATTTCTATGGTAGGGAAACAGATCATGAGGTACAAAGGGAAAAGAAATGGGGGACTCAGAGAAAAATGGGGGTCACCTCCTACTCATCCCTGTTCCTTGCACCTTGGTCCCCTCCTACCTCCCAAGCCTCAACTCCTTTAGCTTGCCTTCCCCGCTAGGCTCCCAGCTTCCCCATGGCCTTGCCCACATTCCTGATACCTTGTTGGGTTTTACTGCCCGCTGTAGATTCTCGATCCATTTGTCCCTTTCAGCCGCAGAACGACAGGCAAAACATTTTGTTCCTGATGAAGTTGTTACCTAGAGAGGGGTATGGAGTTGAGATGGAATGCAAAGGAGAAGTGACTCCTAAAGACTGGAGACTCCACCACCATCTCTTCCTCCCTGGCCTATCCTCCTTTCTCCCAGCTCCCGAGGTTTCAGTTTCTTTGACATCCCTACCTGTGCCACTTCCCTGAGGCCGCTGCCCGGTGGCCCTCCCCAGCATACAAGACCCAGTACCTCAAAACAGAACTCCTGGCCCAGGATGGAGCTGTGCACTGGCTTGATAATGGAGTCTTCATCCAAGTTGAGCTCCAAGGCCTCAGCCGCACTGCTAGGACTCAGCAAGGACTCGTGAGAGTGCGACTCCTTAAAGCTCTGCATCAGCCGGGCCCTGGTGGGCAGGAGGTTCAGGACAGAGGATCAGGGTCCCCACTCGTCTTACACACTAGGGCTTGTATCAACGCTCTGGATGGGTACTTGGGGAAAGGGCCTTCTGAACCCCCTTGCCACACAGACACAGCCACAGATGGAAAGAAACCAGTCTATCCCTGGGGAATGACATGAGGGATATGAAAGAAAACAGAACTCTTTAAGATACCCTTTCCCCCTCAGTTCGCACCTAAGAGGTTGTGAGGACTGGGGACACCTGGTTATCTCAACCCAGAATGGATCATGGCGCAGAAAAAAAAAGAGAATGGGCAGGTTTGGGACACTTCTAGATGGGACTTCTATGTGACCCCCAAACCCAGAGCCCACTATAAGGAAGAAAAAGTAAAACTAAAGAGCCAGAAGTGGAAAGATGTTTGTCTGGGGCTGCCAAACAGCTAATGCTTATAAAACATTTAATAATTCAAAAAATGCTTTGTTTTTTAAATTAATTAATTTATTTTTTATGGTGACACTGGTTAACGAAATCCAGTAAGTTTCAACTATACATTTTAACAGTAAGGCATATATAATAATTCAAAAAATGAATGAATGAGGTAAGTTTTAGCAGGGTTTGGGGTAACTTGTTATATCGGCCCAAGGAAACTGAGGGTGTGTAGGGGAATCACGAGAAATAGGAGAAAGCTATGGGCAGGAAAGTGATAACGAAGAGACTGAAAATGGGGACTTGGGAAGAAGAGCTAGGGCAAGAAGGAGAAAAGGGGAGGCAAAGGTGTGTGCAGAAAGACTGGATGGGAGAAGATAAGGAAGGATAACTGGAGAGGGTCGTGGAAATAAAGATGGGGGACAAGGGAAGAAAATAGAAGATCACTGTGGGAGAGCAGAAGATAAAAGGGGCTGAGGGAACTGGAGGATGGGGGCACAGAACACTAAGGAACAGGATAGTGAGCAGCATGGAGATGGCTAGGGGATGAAGAGTAGAGAGAGCAGTAGGAAAGCGGGAGGGGGAGCTCGAGTGTGGGAGCCTCCATGAAGCTATTTATAGCAGCCCCGTCATCATCTCGGGCTCCATTGCCGTCAGCGCGACGCTCCCCAGCCCCAGCCCAGCAAGCCAAGGAGATGCAACCCCCTCCAGCCCCAAATCTAGCTCTGGTGACATGGGAGGGGGGCAGGGGAAGGTGTGACTCACCTATCCCAACCTCCCTATCTGCCCAATCCCGGGGGTGGCCAGACATGGGGAAAGGAAGGACAAGGTTCTCCCTGAGGAGTATTTGGGTGAGGGGGAAACCCAGAGAGGGACCCCAAGAAGCAGACAATAGAAGCAGACATCAGATGTCCCTCAACCCCAGTCTCAAAGACAGTGCTCTCTGTATTTCTCTGAGGATTTCTTCTTCACGCTTTAGTCCCTGGATTAACCCTATAGCATCCCCTTCCCAACCTGTCAGCCTGTACACATGTGTCAGCTTCCCCCTTCTGTCACGTTCTCCTCCATCCCTTCCCTCATCCATTAGTATCTGCCAGCCCCAACCCCACTCCAACCTTGTGGGTTCCCTCATACCCTTTTACCTAGATCATACTACTCTTCTCCTACCAACTACCGTTCCCTTCCCTGGATTCCTTAATGGCTCCTCTACTCCTTCTCTGTCTCTCTGCACAGCTACTTCAATTCTGGGCTGGAGCCCATACTTCCATTGGCCAGAAAAGTCCCTCTTTGGCTTCACCTTCGTCTCTTTTCCTGTCTCTCTGCTTGTCCTCTCCCTATCCCTTACCCCATAACATCTCACAGCCAATCTGAGGCCTTCGACCACTGTACTCAGATAATTCCCATTCCTCCAACCTCAATGTAGAGCCCCCTATATTCCCTACATCACATCCAGCTCATCCCTCCCACTCCAGCCCTGTACCGGTCATGGTCAGCACTTCGGAAGCGAGGCAGGATCTGGCGAAAGCTGCTGGTCCGGTCAAGTTTGGGTTGTGACTTCGTGCGTTTGATGGAGCTTTTTAGCCTCCGGCTCAGGAAGCCTTGCTGGTGGGCAGGAAATGGGGATAGGCATGGGTTGGGGCAGGGTCAGTTCTACCTACTCACCCCTCAGCTGGTAGAGACCCTGGCTGAAGGTGGGAGCAGGGAAAAGGCAAGTCTCTAGAGGCGAGGAAAGGAGGATAAAAGCCCTGCTATCAGTTTGTCTTCCTTTGCTCCCACGGGTGCCAGCGCATACACAAACACACACATACACACACACCAGCTTCGAGAAGGTGGGAGGGCTGGTCTGAGAAGCAGGGGGGCAGAGCCAAGAAGGGGAAACCAAAGAGGTGGGGAGAGCTTGCCAGAGCTGTGTCTTCTGCCTTTCAGTCCTCTCTCTCTCTCTCTCTCTCTCTCTCTCCCCCACCCTGTTCCCCTCCCCTTCCTGTTACTGACCCCTTTCTCAAAATCCTAGGGCTCCAGCTGGGACTAGAGGGGAGGGGACCCAGCTGAGCCCTATCTGGCAGGCACCTTCACTCACCGAGGGCCGGAAGGGCGCAGCGGGGGCGGCCTCCATGCTGTATTGCTTCCCCCCTGGGACGCTCTTCCTCCTCGAACGACCCAAGTGGTATTCTGGAGGGAAGGAAAGGGAAGGGCCAGAAGGGAAGTTTTGAAGGGGGTCGTTGTCGGCCCAGGTTTCCACCCCTGGCCCCAGCACATTGGCCCACCTCCCTTTGCCCCTCACTCCAGCCTCACCTACCCCCTGGAAAGCAGCAGGAAGAGCAGCGGCGGCTGAGAGGTTGGCTGCGGGAAGGAGGGGGCAAGGAACCTGAGCCGGAGCCCCCCGAGGGGGACGGAGTGGGAGGCCTTAGGCCCATGACTGGGGTTGGCAGTCAGCAGAGGGCCATGGCTGAGAAAGTCAGCAAAATCCCAGTAATAAAGGACACATATCTACAGAAGATAGGTCCTTGGTGCCGACCCCCCCAGGAAGAGACTAGCTGGGGGGGGGAGAGTTGGGTTAAGGTCATTGCCCATAGGCAAGTTTTCCTCTTCCTTCAGCTGGGCACATCTTCCACCTGCTCTCCGCCCTCCTGGAACCCCCGTCTGTCTGGAGGCCCAAGGCTGTCTCCCATGACCCCCTCCCTGGACTGGAAGGAGAAGTCTTGTTAGGGACCTGTGAGGAGTGACAGGGGGAAAAGACTGGGGACAGAAAATTCAAGGAAGAGGCAGGTAGGGAGAAGGGGAAAAAGGGGCCGGTTACATGTGCACTGCAGTGGCAGGGACTCAGAAGGCTAGGAGAAAAGAATTCAAGGAAATGGGGAAATGGGCAGTGGGGGTTGGGGGACTCCCAAGTGAGAGTAGGGAGAGGAGGAGGAGAGGTGAATGCGGATGAAGCTAAGACTGCCAATAGTCTAGAGGGGTGGCAGCTCTGAAGAGGGAAGCTGAAGCTCTGCTGCCAGGGAATCTGAGGGGCCCAGCGGCTAGAGGAGAATGAAAGTGGGGGCATGCCAAGCTCCGGCTTCAGCTCCAGAATGGCTGCCCAGGCCTGGGCTCCCCCCTCAGCCCCACAGTCACCACTGCAGCCAATGGGGGGGCAGGTGCTGCATCAGGGGCGGGGCTACCATCTCCAAGGCAACAAGAAGCCACAGGCTGGAGGGGGGTGGACCGGAAGAGCTGCTTGTTAACCCTGTAGGTTCTAGAAAATGGGAAGGCTACAGCAACATTTTCACTGTCTGATTCCAGAATTGCAAACTGCCCTAGAATCAGTCCCAATGTCCCAATGTTCCCCTTGCCTCTAAAACCCAAGTGTTAGGAGGCCTGCACACAAAAATGTGGATCCCATGACACAGGGGCCCTTGTCAGTCCCTCAGAAATATATGTGTAGAGCACAGAAACATACACTAAGCTGTGGAGATACGTGTATATGAGAATCGCGATGCAAAACTATTTGGATCTAGGTGCTTAGGAGGCAGACAGACAACTGTGAGCATAGGGGTGTCATGGATCCACAGCCCGAGACCCTGAAGCCCACATACCTCACAGATACATGCTTAGACATATATGAGTACTACAACAGGGGAGGACATACTTGGATTCCATTCACGTGAGAGCTGCTGGTGTGGACATATGGCCCGAGTCCCTCAGGCAATCATATGGGCAGCACATTACAGAAATGGACATTTAACCCTGAGATACACACATAGCCCCCACACAGGGGAAGCCTGTTTAACCTCTAAAATACATGCTTGAGTTCACCATGATCACATCCGCATCAAGGTAACCCTGCATCCTTCATTCACATGAAAAGCACAACCACATCCACTCTGTGTCAGGATAACCCCTTGTTCTCCCCCATATGGTCCCTGACTCCAACACAGGTATCGGTGATTGTTACCAGGACAAAGAAAAAACAAGGAGCAAATGTGTTAATAACCTTTCTGTTACACACTCAACAATGCATCTAAGGGCTCAGGATGTATCTTTCCTAGTCTCTGCATTTCTCAGGTATGGCTGTCTCACTCATTCCAGAGAACCTAGCTCAGCCATTATTTTCAGATGTAAGCTCCTTTAATAAAGTCTGACTTCAAATTCACTAAAATTTTGCCTTGGAACTAAAGAATTTACAGAAGGAGAATGAATTTGCTAACTGGTCCACTTGGTTCTTGGAAGTAATGTAACCTTACACATATTACCAGGAACTAAGATCCATGAACTCATACGTAAGTCACAGGTACATGGAGGCCAAACACACATGTGCTTACAAAGATTCACTGCTGCAAGTATAAGAATAGCAAAAACACATAAGAAAAGGGGGCAGAGTGACAGAAACCCAGGACATCCTGTTATTAGTGCTGCATGCAGTGACATGTACAGAAAACACAGCACAAATCCATGTACACACAGCAAACCTGATCCATATACATTGTGATCGTGGGTCTCTATGTCCCATCCCTGCATGATGTATACACGCATGCACGCACATAACAGCCACCTACACAGACCCGTAACACAGGCATTATGCACACACCCACACATGTACACACCCTCTGTACACACACAATTGCTCTTACACGCACACACAGCAAGGGCTTGAACTCCCGCGTCTCCGACCTCTCTAATCTTGCCATCACCCACAGAATCTCCCCTTGCCCTGCAGTCCCCTAAATCCTGAACCTTCTCTTTGGTCTTTCTTCCTTATCACACCCAGCTGGCAGCTCTCAAGGAGAGCCAGGGAGGGAGGTTGCCAGAGCAGAGTGGGGAACAGAGTTGAAGAGAGAGCAGAGAAATGGGGGACAAATCTCTACACTGGGGAGAGGAACATCTAATGACAGTCCCTGCCATGACAGGCCTCACTGTGAGCCAGCCTCTGCCTGAGTGGCCTCCCCGATCCTACAGGGTCTCCGAGAACTAAATCAAGTGAATCCGTGCTGTCTTCCATCTTCTCACTTTCTTCTCTCAGAGATCACTTTACCAAAAGGCCCGACTCCACTCTCCCTGCCCCCACCTCAGTTCCCAGGCCCCTTCTCCCACCATCTCCACCCAGTTCCCCATCCTAAACTCTCTTATCCTCACTTCTCTTTTCTAAATCTGGCTCAACTATCTCCCACATTCCCAATCTCCAGCTACTCTTTCTCTCTGGCTCTCTCTTCTCCTCCCTTCCTTTCTCTCCACTTTTCCTCTTTACCCCACTTTCCCTTTTCAGCTTTTCTGTCTCCACTTCTTGACAGAGTAGGGGTTAACACCTGCCTAGCCCAAAGGTGTTTCATGTACAGTAGGATTCCAACGAACACACTCACACACACTTTCTCCCTCCCCCCACTTGCATACCACCCACAACCAGACACACCCTGGACACCCATGGTGGGACTGACACAGATACCCAGATCAATGATGAAACACACATGCAAAGACACACACCTGCCACCAGGGACACAGAAAATCCTGCTCATGCAGCTACACATCTCCACACACAGGAGACTGCTGGAAGTGAGCCTCAACCAGGGACATGCATGCTCAGGGTCAGAGGTGATATTACCAGTCAGTATGGTCATGGACTGCCCCACAATCCAGTGGCCGACTCAGCAGCCCCCTAAGTAGAAACCGTGCAGAGGCAGGATAAGACAGGGCAGGCTTGCACTTGATGGCTGCACATGTGTGCAAGAGGAATCAGACCCCGTGTGCACATGGCACTGACACACAGGGGACATGAGCATGAACGGGAACACACACGCGGACACACAGGTTGCCGCCTCCACGGTGGGGCTCCAAGACCACCCCGCACCGGCCACCCCCGCGCGCTTGAGGCCCTGGCCCGCACAAGTCCAGTCCCCGACCCCCACCCCCGACCTCCGCTGTACCCTCTCCAGTTACCATAACTCCCCCCACTCGGAAGATGCAGCGAGAACATGCGGATGGGAGTGGCTGCCGCTTGCCGCCGCCGCCGCTGCCATGCCGCGGCCTCCCCCCACCCCCCTCCTCGGCGTCGACGCACAATGCTGGCCCACGCGGCCCCGGCAAGTGCTCCTCGTCCGCGCGGCCCCGCCTTACCTCGCACCGCCCCCCGGGTGAGTCGGGGGTGTCCCCGGTGGGGGAGGGGCCCCGCCCCTGCGCGGGGGAGCGGCGGGTTGCGGCGGAAGAGGGGGCGGCGCGGCCGGGCTCGCGCCGCCCGGCGCGGTGGGGGCGGCGGCGGCGGCGGGGCCCGGGACGGCCGGGACGGCCGCGCGGTGACGGCCGCGGGAACGGCTTCCTCCGCCGCCGCTCCCGCCGCTGCCGCCGTTGCCCGGGCCCCGCCGCCGTTGCTAGGCGACCGCTGCTGCCGTGGCCGCCTCTGTCACGAGCCCCGTCGCCCGGAGACAGCGCAAGAGAGACGGGGGAGGGGGGCGAGGGGACCCCCCAAACCAACTGGGCCTCCCATCATCCCCTCTGGAGCAAGACCCCCCTCCCCCGCCCCAACACACACACCAAAACCGCGGAGGGAATGTGAGGGGCGGCGACTCCACCCAGCAGAGGAGGAGCCCTGGATTCCAATGCCCCTCAAAGGTCCGGCGACCTCTCCTGGGCTTGGGCACCTACAGCCCCAGCACACACCTTCGCGGACCCAGCCCCCGCAAGACCTCAATGTCCCCAGCACATCCTCCATGCCCTTTACACATTTCATGTTGCCCTGAAAACCCGAACGTTTACCAGCTATCAACTCACTAAATCCTCCCCCCAAACATATATATGCATATGTGTGTATATATACATGTACATGTGTGTATGTGTATATATACATATGTACATATGCATATATATATATACATATATACATATATGCCCCTGGACCCTCTCCCAACCCCACTGAACCCCCAACTCAACAACCTCCATATACTTTCCCCATTCCAAACACACATGGGTGTCCCCACCCAAAACACACAGGGGATCCACACCAGAGACCCAAGACCCTGAGGACTCAAGGTATTGAGACAGATGCGGAATATGTGGGCAGAGACACCAAACACCAGACATACCAAAAACATGGTCCATGAGAATATTACCATTCTGGCCTGGACATATAGGTATGCACATGTGCACACGAACCTTTCCCAGACATGAACATGCCTCTGTGAGATACACACACGCACGCATACGACAGACATCATACACATTCTCTGTACACACTCCACCACCACCACCACCTGGCTGTGCTACCCACACACCCCTATGGTCAGAGGTGTTTATGACAATGACACATCCTTGGCCACCCACCTACCCAGGGTCCCAGAGGGCAGTGAGGTCTGGGCCTATCAGAAGAGGGCTGAAAGGAGCCAAGAGATAGAGACAGGCCACTCGCTCTCTCTAAGGAAGAAAAACTGGAAGCCTGGATCCCTAAGGGGAGGGGTAGCAGGTGGAAGAAAG
>NW_024354886.1:6122124-6418333 GCF_902729225.1 Pteropus medius
CTCCTCTCCAGTCCTCCAATCTCCTCCACCCCCACAGGAACCACCTCCACCCCATAAGTCCCCATTCCCAGTTCCACAATTGATCTAGATCCATTTCCAGTCCCCATGGCCCTACACACTGCTCATTTTCCCAATTCTATCCCACTCTCCCACTGTCCGCACCCTTCCTACTTCACTTCTGTTGCCCCTTAGCTTGCTGGCCACCAGTTCCCTCTACCTGTCCCCATCTCTGTTATTCTTTCATTATCTTGTCCATTGTCCTCCTCCATCCTCACAACAGTCCCCACTCTTATAGGTTCCAGTTTCCCCAATTCATCCTACAGACCCCCAAACCCTTGGTCAAGACTAGCGATGACTAGTGAGTCACTCAAATGTCCCCCAATACCTAAAACTTTGAGTACCCAAACCACCTCTTCCTTTAAAGTCACCATATCCTCCCTTAGATCCCTCAACTTTACTCCATGGCCAGCCATCTCTCCACATTCTCACTTGTCCCCCAGGTCCCTCAAAACTCTGGTTAACCCCAACTCCAATTCTAGACCTGCCTCACCACAACTTCCCCAATATCTTTTGGGGTACATCTCTCACCACCTCTCTGGTCTCTTAGGCTACCCTATCCAACGCCGCCCCCACCCCCCCCTCAGCTTCTCACTTCTGATATTCTTCCCTTTTGTGCATTACCTATGCTCCTGAACTCATTCCCAGCTCCCCCTTCCCATTCCTTCTCGGCCTCAGCCTCTCTCCAGCCCTCTTACTCTCTCTAAAGTTGGTCCCCCAAATCACCCCCTGAATCACACCTCTGGACATCCACCCTTCATATTCACATCCCTTGTTTCTTCTGATGTACCCTCCACCGCTGACCCGGCTCCCAAATCTGAACCCGCACTCCCCTGGCTCTCTAATCACCCTGCATGATTACCACCTCCCATAAGAACCCTCTGTTCATTTCATGTCTTTCATTCTGGCTAGTCTCTGACTCTAGCTCATTCTTCTTACTCCTTTAGACAACTTCCCATACTCTTAGTTCCTTTATCCCCAGGTGTCTCCTCCTTTATATTCCTTCCTGATGTCCCTGGCGAAAGCCCTCTCTGTCTCTCTAAACCCTGATCTCAAGTACCTTCCCAGTCTTTAAGGCTCTCCCCGCCAATATCCACTGATCTGTCATCTCTCCCAGGATCCTCCAGCTCCCTCTTTGTTCTCCAAAGCCCCTACTCTTCCCTGCCTTTTCTCTGAGTTTCTTAATTCTCCCTCCCTACACTCTGCCCCATGATGGGGAAAGGACTGGGAGTGGTGAGTGATGGGTCTTGCTCAGTGGGGGAAGAGGAAGATTGCTTTTGAGGTGATCCTTCCAAAGCAATCCCCAATTTCTTCACCCTTAAGTTCCTCTTCCTCGCCCTAACCTATCCCACAATATGGGCAGATGAAAAGTGGAGGCACCCCCAAATCTTCAGAACCCCATATCCTCCCCAACACTGCACATGGCCTTCAAAGACCCCCTGGCCAAGATGAGAGAATGCTTACCCCTTTTCACATCCCAACCCAAATCTCAGTATTCACCTTCCTCCCACTGCTTGTAAACATTGCTTCTTTGTCTTCTCTGTGTTATTCCTTTACAAAGGAGGATTCTCCTCATCTTTCTCTCCATATTCTCCCCATGCTACCCAGTGGTCTTTTTCCGACCTTTCCACCCTGCTCACCTCGTCCTCATCCAGCATGAGAAGCTGGTTCCCAGAGATGATGCAGAACCGAGGGTTCCAACCAGGACGATCATATGGGGAATGAACGTATTGGGTTCGGTGCATAGGGGGTCCCCGTACATCTGGGGGACAGAGACACACAGAAATGGTAAGGGAGGCTCTATGCATTTGGGAGACGGAGGCCTAAAATGGTGGGAAGAGAGTCCACAAAGTGGGAGAAGGGGACCCCAACTGCCTTGAGGAGATCACAGAAAGGGGTGAGGCCCCTGGTAATTTTCAAGGAAAAGAAGATAAGCCTCTATATCTTAGTAAAAAGAGGGGAGGGTAATCACATCATAGGGAGCTCTGTCAACTTCGGGGAAGAAATGTGGAGGTGTGGCTTAGGGAAAGGAATTATATATTGAAAGAGAGGGTATAAGTTTGGAGGCAGAGAAAGGGGAAAGAGCTCTCCATCCACTTCGAAAAAATTAAAAGGTGAGGGCAGCAAAACTGGCAGAAGAAAAACACAGAGATGTTGGTGGCAGGTGTCCGGGAAGAGGGAGGGCATCCAAATAACTGCAGAAGACAAGAACTTGGAAAGTGGCACAACCCATCTCCAAGAGAGTAAGAGAAAAGCTACACAGCTGTGGGAAAGAAGGATGGTGTAGGGGGTATAGAAATATTTGAGTCATGAAATCCTGAGAGATAAACATCTAGTGAAGAGAGGAAGTGAGGGAGCTTACCTGTTCAGAGCCAGAGACATGAGCAGGACTTCCCTCCTGCCTCTCCTCTATTCTATGCTCCTTCCTCTCCTAGCCCAAACCTGCTCATCCTTTGGGGAAAGTTCTGGTTATTCTGGTGGGGGGAAGAAGGGGCGGGATGAGTCTTGTCAGTATCTGGCTGTGGAGGGGCCAGGGCGTGAGGAGGTAAGAAATATGCCCTTGTTTGAATGGAGACTGAATTGATCTCTTCCCCTACTCCATGCTCAGAGATCAAAGATTCAGTACTGCTCTACCCACCCACCCACTTAGTCTCCATGGACAGGATGGATGCCAACTCAACAGGTTAGGAACCTTCCCAAGGCACAGTGAGGAGCTTGGGGAAGACAGGAAGGAAGAATGGAAGATCAAGACCAGCGACAGAAGGGTGTCTCTCAAGACTAGAGCTGGGGATGGGGACAAAACTTCTAGAAAAGACCAGTAGACCAAGAGTGGTCCATGCTCAGAGATGCTCCCACGGTCACCCTCCCCCAACTTTGCTGTTCTTCCCATGCCCCCATCTCTGCAAACTGCCTCTCCTTTAAACCCCAATGTCACATGCCATCACAGGGACACGGGATAGGCCCTATGGAAGTAGGCGAGAAATCAAATTGGTGACATAAAAGTTATAGAAAATAGGCTTAAGGTATCAAAGTGTGAGAGAGTTTAGAGGAAGAAACATCAAATTTTATCACCTTTACAGGATAATTAATCAGGGATATATTGTAGGAAAAGAACTGGTCTTTGAACATTGTTTCAACTGAATGCCGAGTAGGAGAGTTTTGAAAAATCTAGCTCTTTTCTGTCCACAAACATGTCCTTCAAATTTAGCCAACCTGCAGATCAGAGTCAGAGATGAATCCCCAGAATATAGGTATTTAGAAACCCCAAAACCTTGAAATTCTCACTCTCACAATACCATCTCAAATTCTAACCGATACTATCCAGATACAGAGATCACCAGGCTTTGAGACTGCAGACACTGCAGGCAACATGCCTACTGCACTCAGGCTCTGAGGACCCCCAGAGGAGAAATCTGTTGATACACATAATCATTATGGGAGAGACTGGTTTAGGCTGCAGCCATAGGGAGGCAGGTTAGATTTCAGGGGGCACCTTCTTCCTGGGAGCAGGGAAGGACACAGGAAACTTAGCTTAGGCCAACTCTGGAAGCATGCGCACACACTCTCACATAATATCTGGACTTAAGTAAGGATGATTCTGGGAGGCAGATGCAAGAGAAGAGGAAAACATCTGAGAAAGGGGAAAGATTTACTAGGATGAGAAATCCCACAGAGCTCAGATGAGGATCTTTTGTAGGCCCTGTTCCAACCATCAAAACCTGTGTCTGCACCCCAAATCTCTAACACTCCAGTAAGTAGAGGAGACAAGAAAAGAGAAATAGGTGATAAGAGCTGGGGTATTGGGGAAATTTGATAGGCACAGACTTGTGTTGACAAGGGAATAGAGGATGGGCTGGGGACGAATTACAGGGATGGATCTAGAAGAGGAGGCAGAAATGATGGTAAACCCCTAGGGAACAAGGAATATACCAGAAGGGCTCAACTGTACATGGGGCAGAGGAAATGAAGTGGACCAAACAGGAGTACTAGGACAAGGGGGTCAATAAAGAGGGGGTCAAAGAGGTGGTAGAGATATAAAGGAGCTACCAGATAGAAGGGCAGGAAAGAGAATGGATACCAGAGAAGGGACTGATAATAGGAGGACAGAAGGGGGACTCATATAAGGAACGGACACCATATGGGAGGAAAGATATAGGTGATGGACACCAGAGGAGGGAGGGGGAATGGTAATAAGGATTGGAGGTGGGGGAGGGGAGTAAAAGTGGTGAAGTGATGGAGAGGGTAAGACCCTAGAGGTTATATTAATCACTGGTCAAGGGCCTTAATGAGGGTCAGAGTCTGGGGCAGTCTAATCTGCCCTCCTACTCCCAACGCTCAATCTTACTTGTACTGCCCCCCCTCCACAAACACACACATATTTGGCCCTCCCCCTGCCTGATGCTCTCACTCCCCAGCCCATTCCCTCTCCTCTCTCTTCCCTCCATCTGGACCCTCCATCCCCCACTCACACTGCCTCCCTCTCTCCATCTGGCCCCTTCTTCCTATCTCATCCTCCTCTCTTTTTCTGCAAATTTCTCTGACCCCCCTCCCACTATATTTCCTTCCCCCACCTTCTTGGCTTCTCTTTTCACCCCTGTTTTCATTTCCCCCTCCTAGCCCTTCTTACTCTTGTCTTCTATTTTCTTGATATTTCCCTCATCTCTCAGCTCCCACATCCAAAATATTTCTGCATCTCTTCCTCCAACCCTATCCTATCTTCCCACCCTTTCTGGCGATCTATTTCTCCTTCATCATTTTCACCTCAGCCCCCTTCAAGGCATATTTCCTGGTCTCTCCGGTCCCTCTCTACCCCTATCCTCTGGCCTCCAATCCCTCCTTCCCCATTGCTCCCATCTCTGTCTTCCCAGCCCTCCTCTCTCTCTCCATTTCAGCTGCTCCCCTCCCTGGCCCCAGCTCTGCCCCCTCCTCCGCCCTGCCCCTGCCCCTCCCCCTCTACCCCCAACTGGCCCTCCCCTTCCCTCACCACCGTACCTCTGAAGGGGGCTGAGACCTCTCGCAGGGGATGCTCTGATGGTTGGGGCAGACCTGCTCATCTCAGGCCTGGGGGAGGGGCGGGGAGGCTGAGGGAGAAAGAGAAGAAGAAAGGGGGGAGGGGAAAGGAGGAAGGAGGTGGAGGAGGAGGAGGAGAGGAGGAAGAGGAGCGAGAGGCAGAGAGGAGAGGAGAGAGGAGGAGGAGGAGAGACAAGAATAACAGCAGCAGCAGCAGCCAGGAGGGGGGGGCAGAGAATGAGGCTTGGCGAGAGAGGAGAAGGCAGGAGGAGGAGGAGGAGGAGAGAGACTCTGCAGCCCCACCCTGCTCAGTGGGAATGAGAGAGATAGAGACCCCTGACTCAAAGCAGAGAGGGATAGGGCAGTTCTAAATATGCAGTCCCCAGGCCCACGGAGAAAGATACCCTGCCGCCCCCGGGGCTGGGCGGGGGATGGGGGTGGGGTGGGCGGGGGGAGTGGGGTGTTAATTTGAGGCACAAATCCAAAATCTAGAGGAAAATAGACCTCAACCTCAGTTAAAAAGAAAAAAAAGACCCCAGACCCCCCTGAGAGAGGGCTCAAAGGTTAAAATCTGAGCATCCAGTCTCAAAAAATGTTCTCCATAGCCTCAGAAATCTTAGACTCTAGCCTCAGATGGTGGTTTTAGGGACCAATACCTGAGGCCTAGACTAAAAAAATAAATAAAAAATAAAAAGACCTAGATTCAGAAAGAACCCAGACCTAGCATTAGAGAACTCAGACTCAGAGATATCAGAGACCCCAGATTTAGATCTCAGAGAAAAGAAACTGCAGACTGAGACATAACTCAGAACTAACTCCAGACCTTGGGCGGTGGAGGGGGCGGGGTGTGTGGAGAGGGAGAAAAGCGGGGAAAGAGAGGCAGCTAGTCCAGAGATGGAGAACTGAGCGACCCCAAACTCATAAAGAATTTGAAAGACCTTGGAGAGTGATCACAAACCCAGAAACACAACCCCCCAAACAAAAAACCAAAAGGAAACCCAATCCTGAGAAAGATTCCAATGCAAACACTGAAAGACCCCAGAGAGAACTATCTGAGAAACAAACTCCAACCTAAAGACAACGATTTCGGGGAGACCCCCAACCCCGGAGAGGTAGGTGTGAGAGAACTCTGACATCAGCCTGGGAAACGCCCAGCCACACCCACCCAGGCGACCAGAGACCCTAGACCTTGGAAAGAGGAGAAATACAGGGTAGGGGGAGTGGCAAAAGCCTTTTTCTCTGCTGTGTCCTCCCACCTCTCTGTTCTCTCATTGGCCCCTCTCTCCATTTTTGGGTCAGAGGATGTGCTTGGGCCCCAGGGAGGTTATGTAGGGCAGGTCCTAGCTCCTAGGGGGATGGGTTAAAGGAAGGAGACCCAAGGCTGACAGGTAGACCAGTCTTTGAGAGTGAAATAGAAAGGGATAAGGGACAGAAGGACCATCACTACTTCCTGGTGTCCTCTCCATATCCCCAACCTGAAGCTCTCATCTGTACTTTTCCCAGATTCGCCGGTCTGTCTCCAACTTCGGGTTCACTTAATAAGGCCGAGACGCCTTCAGCCCCATTTTCATCATCATCTATCCCATTTACAGGGTCTCACTGTTCTTCCAAAGTGCGACTTTCCTCACCTAGCCATTGTCTTGCCATGCTCGTGCTTGCCTAATCACTCCCCGCTACCCGAGGACAGCTGGCTTCTCAGATTAGCATTGTTTATTCCCAAACTCAGGCACATGTCCCAAAACCAGGCATAAGGGCAGGAGGCGCTCTCTTCACCCCGCCAGGTCCAATCTTCTCAGACCCTCCCACTCCTTCAGGCCTCAGGAACCGTGTATGGGCTGTTACTAGGCACACTCTGGGGATTAAGGATGATTCCCCAGTCCACTACCTAACGCGAGTCTGCGGGGTCTCAAGCCCTCCCTTTCCTAGCGCCAGGTTTCTCATCACGTGGCCACAGGAGCTGGCCTGCGATTGGCTTCTTCGCGCCGCTTATTAAGGTACCGCCGCCGGAGGGGTCCAGCCCCCTTCACGTGACAATAGAACGCCGCAGCGGCTCTTGTCAGCTTGCAATTGGCCGTTTCCGGTTTACCCGAAAATGGGCGTGCCCTTTCCTTACACGACTGCGGATCCCGCTGTCGATTGGTTAGCTCCCGCTGCGCTCCTCCCCCACCAGGAGGTGGGGCAAATCGGGCCAACTGAGGGCCGGGATTGGCTGGTTTTGGAAACTTCTGTAGCCTAGCTTCTGTCACGTGGTGTGTGCTGTTTTCTTATCACGTGGCTGCCGCCCAGGTAAGAAGAGGCCACTGTTCCTGGGTTTGGGGTCCTTTCTCGGCATTACTGTGGTCTCTGATATTCAACTGCTCTTTACCAGTGTAGGCTGCATGAGGGGGTTGCGGACTACCGCAGTCCTGCTCGGCGGAGGGGTGAGTGACCGGCCCCGCCCCTTCCGGTCCTCGGAGCTCGTCCACCGCCCGTTCCCCAAATCCCAGAGGTCCACTCCTGAGGAGGAAATGAAAACCAGGCCTTTGCCTTAATTTTTCAGGTTTCTCTCTCAGCTTCAGGGACCTTTATCTTCAGGGTGCAAAAGAGGGAGGGCAGAGCCTGTGTCTATCCAAGCGAAGGGTTTCCAGAGTTAAATTTCCTGGAGCATTTGTAGGGAGATACCGAATTCACTTCCAAATTCACTTCCTGCTACCAGGCTGCTGTGCTCTTGTCACTTCTTTGGATGCCGGCGCTGTTGCCTGTGGCCTCCCGCCTTCAGTTGCTACCCCGAGCCTTGCTGTCCATGGCTTCAGGAAGCTCCCCGTCCCAGTCCTCGCCAGCCTCTGGCTCCAGCTATATTCCTGGCTCAGTATCTGCAGCCTTTGTCACCTGCCCCAACGAGACGGTCGCCAAGGAGATCGCCAGGTGGGGACCCCAGTGTGAAGAGAGGATGATCATGAACGAAGGTTGGGGTTGGGGGAGAAAGGTGCCTTCCCGCGGCTTCCTGCCTGCTTCAGGTTTGGAAACCTGTCTCTGGGTTGGCAGTGCAAAAGTCCAGGTCATGGGATGCTCTGAATGGGGCTGTCTCTTCACCTTCAGGGCTGTGGTGGAGAAGCGCCTGGCAGCCTGCGTCAACGTCATTCCTCAGATTACATCCATGTAAGTCATATAAGTTGTGGGGTTAACCTAACTTTAGGGGCTGACTGGCACTATTTCCTTGGGTAAAATCTTTGCTCCCACAACACTCTCTCCCTGACCTTTTCAGCTATGAGTGGAAAGGAAAGATTGAGGAGGACAGTGAGGTGCTGATGGTGAGAAACATTCCCCCACTCCACAAAATTTTAATTCCCTGATCTCTTTGACCTCTATCCCTCATCTGAGGTCCTGAAATCAACCCTACCCCTTGAATCAACTATGTTCGTCTTCACCTTTTAGATGATTAAAACCCAAAGTTCCTTGGTTCCAGCTTTGACAGATTTTGTTCGGTAAGAACTTTGAGATAGGTGGGGTGAGGTTGTGTACTGTGGGGTGGGACTTGCTGGGCAGTCTGCAGTGGTGGGCTCCTTTGGATAAATCTTTGAGTGACCACCCCTCCCCCCATCTTTTTCACAGCTCTGTGCACCCTTATGAAGTGGCTGAGGTGATTGCACTGCCTGTGGAGCAGGGAAACTTCCCATACCTGCACTGGGTGCACCAGGTTACAAAGTCAGTTTCTGACTAGTGTAGTCCCACCATGATGAACCCTGTTCCTGCCATGTTGCTCTCATATACTTCAATGCCCTCTGACTTCCAGGTGATGACTGGGTCCCTAATAAATCCTACCTTTGGTTCTTGCTTTTGCCTTTTCTTGTCATGTATGTGAATTTTGTTGGAAAGATTAGAGGTGCTTCTAGTGCCTGTTTTTTCATCTTTCAGAATGACTCAGAGCTGCCAGATTTGTTTAACTTTATTTCAGTCATACAGAGTCTGGGATCCTTTATCATCCCTCCCCTCCTCAGTCTCCATCCCCGGGGTTAAATAATTTTAAAAAATATTTTAAAAGCTGTAACAAAATAACATCAAAGAAAATGGGAAGAGAGATGGAAGGGTCAGGAATCATGAAAGGAGTAGAGAAGAGAGAGCCTCTTCTCCCCCTTCCCCCCCACCTGGATTCCGCCTAGGCAGTAGGGAGGACTATCCCCTACCTCCCCAGGTACATCCCAGCTATAGATGAGGTCAGAGGTCAGGGTATGAAAGTGCCGGTGTGTGTGAATGTGGAGGTGGGCAGAGGCAGGCAGTTCAGAAGATGCCCCCACCTCCCCACTCAACCAGATACTGCACAGAACCATCAGGCCGTACTCTCCGAGCAAGGACCCTGACCGGGTCCCCTCGAGACAGGTAACCAACCCCACCTCGGACTCCTCCCCCAGTCCCAGGAGGCAAACTACGGCACAGGGGAGAAGAGGGTGCTGAGCGTCTAGGAAGACCTGAGGAGGGGGATGAGACTGAGGAAGATGAGGCAGTCATCGAGTGGGGGGTACTTTTAGGGATGTCTGTGGGGAAACCAATGTGAAGCTCCAGGGGTGACCTAGGGAGAAAAGGCAGTCATGAGTCCAGACAATAAGGACTGACCAGAAATGGAGGCCACATGTGGATCAGAAGATTGAAGTAATGGTTGGAGGCTGAGGACCTTAAGATCACAGGTAAAGGTAGTATCATAGGTAAAGGTAGAATCTCACCTGTCTGGGGGTTCACCATCCCCAGAGGTCCCTGCGGTGCTGGCAGAGGGATGGAAGGAAGCGAACATCCGGATGGGACTGCTGGAGTTGGGGAGGGGGAAAGTCAGGACCTGAAGCAGGGGAACAGGATGCTCTCCCCCTGAGAAAGGCAGATCTCAAACACTACCAAGGAACCCCCATCCCTAGGATACTGGGGACCAGATACTGTTCTAGAAGTCTAAGACAAGAAGTAGGTAACCAAGGGAGAGAGGGAAAGGAATTCTGGGTTAGGAAGTCCATAAGATGTAGACAACTGAAGGAGAGGTTCTAATGGAGTGTATCTGGTTGGAGGATGGAGGAGCACTGACCTGGGCAGGCAGCGGGCATCTGTGGGTCGGAAATTGTAGCCGCTGCTGCCCTGGTAACTCTGGTTAGGGCTGGGGGGTGGCGGAGACACTGAGGCCTAGAAGAAAGAGCAAAGGACTGAGATATAATCCTTAATGCCTTCCCATTACCACCATTTGCCCCATGGGGTTCCCCCAGGTCCCTGTACCTGCAGTGCCCTCTGCAGACGAGCCCGCTCCCTCTGCTCCTGGGGCTCTGGCTGATTGCGCACTGCTGAGGGTGGCCCAAGCTCCTCCATCTTCCCCTTTTGCCTCCTCCTCAGGGGCTCTGGCTCCAGCCTCCGGCGCTTCCCCAGGGGACGTGAGACCCCTCCCCCAGGGCCCTGCCCTGAAGGGAAGCTGTAAGAGGCCTCCTTATCCCCCCAGCCCCCTCCCGGACACCCCAAAGACCTCCCCATCTCCATACATATACCCCAGATTAATGCCCTGAGAATTTCCCCATGCCCCCTGGACCAGTGACCTGGTGAGGGCTCCATCTCCAGTAGGAGGCTCCACAGGAGGAGGGATCCGAGCATGGAGACCAAACAAGCATTTTCTCTTCTTAATCTCCCTCCCTGAAATGAAACTGGGGTGAGGAGAGAAATGATACAGAGTCAGTAGTGTAGAAAAGGGCCTCTCCTCCGCCATTACTCAGTCCTTTCCAGAGATGACCTTTCAGGTGGGTTGCGGTACCTCTCCCTCCCAGTCTTCCACATCCGCATCTTCATCCTTTCTGAGCCTCTTTCAACTTACCGGTCCTTGTGGCTGTTGAGTGCAGAGAGGAGCTTGGATGAACGTTCTCCCTTGGGGGTGTCTGAGAGCTGGGAGGTGGAGTAGGAAAAACGGGGTCAAAGGAGCAGTGATCCCCTCTCTTCCCCTTTTCTTCGCATCTCCCTGTTCCACCCTAACCTCTAAAGTTTCACTATTCCTTACCTCCCCAAGGAGCAAACTGTCCCAATTCTCAGAGGTGAAAGGGAGGATCTCACGGTCAAAATCAAAGTATTTTTTCTTACAGCAAACACTGAGGTGATAGAGGACAAGATGGGCCACATCCACCCTGGAGAAATGTTGAGTGTCAAAGTTGTGGAAGCATTACAAAAGCCAGGGGAGTCCTCCCAAGTGGGAGGCTACGGCAGGTGGGGTGAAAGACGGGGTACTGAGAGAGGAGTTATGCTGAGGTCATTCCCAACCCAGCTCACCAGCGAAGCTGTAGCCTCCTGACCTTCTCAGGGCCCCCCCGACACACACAGCATTCAAACTCATAGAACCTGGACGTGAGGAAGAGGGAGATGGGGTGAACTAGTGAGGAACTCTTCAGAGATTGAGAAAAGAATGAATTCGAGACAGGTGGGTGTAGAGGAACTGAGAGTATAGAGCAGAACAAGAGGGCTCCCTGGGCTCCTGGAGTGTCTGTCCTGGCCTCACCTGTCCCCATAGAGGAGGGGCTTGCTCAGACACTGGGTACAGGCCTCATGGAACCACTGTAAGCAGCTCCGGCACTGCAGCATTTTCAGGTTCCACCTGAGAGAGAACACAGGACTAGTAACCTCCAGACGTTCCCTCCCTTCACTGCCCCAAATCCTGCTTACCACCTACTCCCACACCCTTCAGCACTCCCTAACCCTGTTCTTTCTCTTTCATTCCCTGGGATTTCCTCCACCACCACATCCCATCACTCATTTCTCAACCCCCGCCTCTCATTACTCACTCCCCAGGACCACCACAGTAACAGTAGCTCTGCTGCCGGTTGCTCAGATGTCCAGCGTCCCAGTCCAGCCCCTTTAGTCCATATGGCAGAGACAGCTTCATGCCCAGCATGGCCCGGGCATAGGGGCCCTTCTTCAGTGCACCCCCCCTCTGCAGAGATAGAACAGGCAGTTCACCTCAGACGGGTGGGGAGAAGAAAGGCTTGGAAGAAGCTGTGGGTAGGAGGCTCCCACAGGAAGGCCTTTACCTTGGTGGCGATGGCAAAGACGCACTGGCGGCAGACCCAGGATGTGCCCTCTCCCTCTCCAGGGGCTGGGGCCCTTGGAATGTGACAGTCCTGGTGATAAGCTGAATAATGATATTGACAGTAGAGCATTTATTGCATTGCAAACCTGCATGTGCTAGGTATTGGGATAGGAAGTCTTATCTATCCAATTTAATCCTTGATATGGTCCTGCTAGTGGGGAGGGTATTATCCTCATTTTACAGGTGAGAAAACTGAGATTCCTAGAGGTTTAGGGACTTGCCCAAGGTCATATGGTTAGAAAGGGAGTATTTGAACAACCCTCTGCCTATAAAGCTCACACATCCCCATTCCATGGCTACCTCTTCCTGTGTTGGAAGGGAATGAGGTTACAGGGTTGAGACTGGCCAGAGCACTGGCTTGTAGACTTAGGCCAGGACAGGTAGCATAAGGATCAGTGTTGGTGGTAAGGATCAGAGGCAGCCTGGAAGGCCCAGGGCAAGCTGGATCATTCAGGTGTCCTGCTCTCTCACCATGGCGACACTTCTCACAGCTGACCAGCCGGTTCCCAGGGACCACAGTCTCAGAGCGACAGACACAGCAGAGGAATTCCTCCCCAGGGAGGGCAGCTATGAGAAAACACAGTATCAGGGGGCCTGTCCTTAAGCCCCCTTCTGTACCCCAAGACGAGTTTCTGTCTTCCATGGGATGTAATACTCCCATGGCCGCTAGAGTCTCACCAGGGCTAATGTCTTTCCATAGAACCAGAAACTGGGAATCATCCTCAAACTGGACCAGACACACCTCTCGAGCACTGTCCACCTGGAATGGGTGAGCAGAGGATAAAATGGGAATCAGAACTGGATAAGGGGAATGGGAGAAAAGTGATAGGTGAAAGACCAACATCTTACCTTCTTGATGGTCCCCAAGTATAGCAGCCCATCTGTCCATCTGGCCAGTACATCCTGACCCTCCCAAAGTCGAGGTCTGGGGCCTGAGGTGGGTGCAGGAGAAGTTGGGTCCCAAAGCGGGGGGGCACCAGAGCGGCTCAGCCGGGGGGGCTGTGCCATTGCATCCTGGGGGGGCCTAGCCAGAAGTGAGATTTGAGGTTATGAAAGCTGAGAAACCTTTCTTATTTTCTTTGCCTGTTTTTCTGTCAAGGATTCAAGCAGTTGTGCCCCTAGTCTCCAAATCCCTGAGACACCTGGATAGGAAACCACTCAGCACCCACTCCCAGGCTTCTTGACTCTAGCTCTCTCAACTCTGGTGACTGGCTCGCCTCTCCCTAACCGCCTCCCCTCAACCTAGTTCTCTAGTTTCCCAGCTTCCAGAACTCCCCTGGGACGTTATATCCTGGCCTTGAGATTTTAGCATAAATGATGGGCAGAAGCAAAGGTTACCACTCAGTTTTTACTGTCATCTTTTCCTGCTGTTTAGAGGTATCATAATTGGGGTGCTGTTACCCAGAGGTATTTTGGGAGCTTTTCTGAAGATGTTTTCCAGAGTAGAAACAGCTGCCTCCCCGGGCCCGCCTGTCTCCTTCGGAACAATCATCCTGGTGCCAGGTTATGTCAGGTCACCCTCAAATTCGGGGTTCCCTGCCCTCGGGTTAGATAACTTCCCGAGCGCCCCGGGAGGGGGGCGTGTCCCAATCCTGGTCTCTACTCCCCATGACGGCAAGTCCAACAGGGGACTTGAGTCGGCCCAGCCCAACCCGATGCGAGGGCGGTGAGGTTCTCCCGCCGGCGCCCTGCGGGCCGACCCCCGGTTTCCTGCCCCCCCCTCACAAGCGCCTCCCGCCGCCTCCTTACCAGTGACAGCTGGGGACACCGGGAGCCGGGCAGAGGCAGACGTGGGAGACCGAGGCGAACCCCCCCGCGCCGGGAGGGCACGTCTGGACGTCGGGGAGAGTGCAGGCAAAGGCCGGGGGGTCCCCAGGCCCAGCCCCTCCGTCCCGGCGGCTCTGGGGCGTATGACGCAGCAGCCAAAGCAGCGGCAGCGGCAGGAGGAGGCGGCGGGGGGAAGGAGGGGAGGGGAGGGGAGGGACAAACCGGCTCGGGGGGAGGGTGGTGGGAGGGGAGGACTGGGAGAAGGAGGAGCCGGGGGGCAGGGGGGCGGACACCACCTTACCCCACCTCCCTCACCTCCAAAAGGCCTGGAGGGCGCCGAGCCAGCGGCGGCCTTTCCGTGACTGGGGTTGTCGGTCGGCCCCGGCGGGATAGGGAATCCCCGAAGCCCCTTCCTCCGAAGGGAGACCCGCCCCGGGGGCAGGAGGGAATCCCGCCTCCGAACTGGCCCCCGCCCCATGCCACATCCGTTAACTGCCCCCCCAACCTCCATGGTCACTCCAAGTCCCGCCCTCCAGCTCCAGTTCACGACCCCGCCTTCCATTCACCCTTCCCTTTGCCCCCGCCACGCCCTCTCCTCTCCCTCCAGTGCCCCGCCCTCGGCTTTCCCCGCCTTTTGCCCCAGCTCCCCCTCCCGGTGGGAAGTTGGCCCCCCCCAACACCGCGCTTCTGCGCACGCGTGACCCCTCCCGCGCGCGGCACCTGGGAGGACCGAGCCCCTCCTTTCTGGGGCGGTGGCCGTTGGCGGTTGGCGCCAGGGGCTCGGCGGGCGTGCGTCCCGCCCAGCGCTCCCAAGGCAGGGGCGCAGACCAAGAGGGCTAGTACTGAGGTTGTGACGCCGCCGAGAACCAGCCAATTGGCAGCCGGCAGGGCCAACCCCGGTCATTCGAACGGAAAAGCAGGGAAAGAGCGGGAGGAAAGAGCCAGCAGTTAAGTGGGTGTGTCGGCCTCATCCTTGGGCGCGGGTTGCCACTTTTCCGGGGATAAAGGTAGCCTGTGGCAAGGGTAAACAGAACTAGTAGCTGTAGATAGCTAGTGGGCACACCTAAATGTGGACGACAGGGGAGGCTATGGGAGCTGAAGGCCACCTAGACTACAGGGGACGCTTGTCAAGGAGAAAAAGGCAGAGGCTCTTGCCCTGCAAAACACACGAATGGCTGAGCAGAGTGGACAGATCACAGTTCCCATATTTACAGATATGAAAAACATCTCTTTTCTTGGGCAAATGCTAATAAAGCCTTTATTAAAAAAATTTTTTTGTCTTTATTTAATAGGCCCAGGTAACACAGTGCCCCTCCCACCCCAATAAAGCATTCCTCAGCCCCACCACCACCACTACCCCCACCCTCAGAGGATCTGGATCCATCTTCATTTCCTGTTGGGCTGGGCAGTACCAATAACACACTGGTTCACCTGTGGGTAGGGGGTTTAGACAGGATAAAGATTTCAGAGTAACCAAGAGGCTAGGTTCCCCAAGATGGCCTCCCAATCCCCAATTATTAGGGCTCTGAAGGCAGGTTCAGGCTGGTCTCAGTTATGGTTAGTTCTCCTATGCCCACTAGGCACACTAGGTCTGGAAGAGGTGAAAAGTCCCAAGATGGGATGGAAGCCCTGCATAGGAGCAGAGAGAGCAGCTTTTATTTCTAGCAATACCATGGACTAGAGACCCCAAAGCCCTAGCACCTCTAATGCTTAATAAGCTAGATAGAATAACAACACTTATTTAGGAACCAAGGCTCCTTGCAAAATGAATGATTCCTAGTCTAGGGCAGAAAATGTACAAGATGAACCCAGAGAAAAGACTACTGGGGACCTGTCTAAAGGACACAGCCAACTTAAAGGAGCTCCCACTAGACAAAGATGGAGCAATTTGAGTATCAGAGGACATATAGCAAATACATAAGCATCTGTAAAATGATAACCCCTTGATAAAAACTCACTAGTTACTTTGGAAGTTGCCAGGTTATCAATTTAAAATACTTAAAATTGAAGCCAGCATTTATCCTGACTTTCCTAAATACACTAAATTTCAGAGTAACCAAATAGATGGCAAGAGGAAGTAATTTATAGAATCTTGACTAATAAATATAGAACTAAGAAAATTAGAAAATCACAATTTTAACACTCCCTAATGAAGTAACAGACCTAGGTATGATCATTATTTGATAAAAATCACTAGGTGAAAAATTAGGGAGTTTTTCAATGGATAGATCAGGCTGATAACACCCAAATCCAACAATCAATTTTTGTATCATTAAAAGCGCAACAACTAGATACTGATATGCAATAGAAAGTATACCACCCCATCTAAGTTTTCTTGCTAAGAAATTTAAACCTGATACAAATCTTATCAAGTCTCTAAACCTAGTAACAAGACAACAAAAATTACAGAAGAGGATGCACATGCCCAAATCCAGAATATGGTTATTTTATAGGACAAATGACCCGATTTTGTCAATAAATAAATGCCATAAAATGGGATGAGATTATAGATTAAAAGAAATTTAAGAAATAATTTCAACCTTCAGAACAAACTAATACATAAAAGATATTTCTGAGATGATCAGGTAAAATTTAATATAAACTGGGTATTAGAAGATATTAAAGAGGTCGTGTTGTTGGGTGTTAATGATATTGATGTATCTTTAAGATGGCAAGGTAAAACCCGATCAAAGCAGAAGACCAGCTCAGGGTGCTAAGGCAGCTGACTATTTACACAGAAGCAACAAAAGCTAGCAGAAGAGCATACCTGATTAGAGACCCTGAATAAAGCCAGAACGCATTGTAGGGGCTATAGCCTTATGAAAATGAGTAACCAGAGGAAAAAAATTACCCACCAGAGACAGACCGTAAAGAAACTTTTTGACTTAGCTTTAGTGGAGGGAGTATAAGCCTGTCTCCTAGAGAAATCATAGCCATGGCTGACCATTGTCAGGTTTGGAGCCTAAATTCACACTATCTGGAATGGTCTGAAAAACCTCTAAGTCTCCTTTGATCTAGCAATCCCATTTCAAAGAACCCTTCCCTAGTTAGATGTAACCAAACAAACAGAAATAACATTATGTACAAAGTTAATCAACATGACCTTGTTTATAACAGAAAAAGAGAGGAAAACAATCCAAGTGCCTAGTAAGAGAACTGGTGGATAAATTTTGGTGCATCCACACAGTGGAGTCCTAGGCAGATATAAAAATAAAGGGGAGAAATCTTGAGGTTGTCTTGTTCAGCAATACAAAGTACAGAATAATATATACATAAAAGAGAGAGATGTCTTTTATGTGAGGGGAATAAGCACATGAATATTGTTTATATTTGCAAAAGGAAACATTTGAAGAAAATGAGAAAAATAACAATTGGGGAAGATGGGATGGAAAACAGTAATGCAGTTTTATACATAGTTTTTAACCTTTTAACTATTTTAAAAAACTTAATTAAAAAATCCCCTAAGCCAATAGTTAAAAAGTGGATCTAGGTGGGTAGTGCCCCTAAATGCCTGGCCAATATAAATCCTTTCTGGATGAATGTGCCCTTGGCCTAAAGGACAGAAGGGATTGGGATGGAGAAGCCCAGTCACCCAGGGGGCCTGGGTGGTAACCGTACCTTAGAGGCAAAGCGTAGGGAGTTGAGGGACTCAGAGATGTTCTCTTCTAGGGGGGAAATGTTCACAAACATGAGCCTATGGAGAGAGGACAGGGGGCCAAACTCCAGCATTAGTGGCTGCGTGGAGCCTGGATCAGTTCTCCACTGTTTCCCCTTTCCCACCCCTGACTCCAACATTACAGTTCTAACCCCTTGCACCTGTCCCTTTCACTCACATCTTAGCACTGCCACCCAGAGAGTTCTGCAGTAGGTAGGTAAGCTTGCTGTTCCGGTATGGCACGTGGGATTCCTAGAAGGTTGAGGGGACAGGTGATTAGCATAGGACATGGTCAGCCCCGAGTCCCACCTGCTGCAACCCCATTCCCACCTTGTTACTCAAGGCCATGATGACCAGCCCCAGCGTGGACAGGCTGCTGTTAATGGCCTGTGTTTCCCGAAGACGTTCGCGTTCCCCAGGTCCAAGAGCTAAGCCGGGGTCTAGTCGCTCACTCCCGGCCAAGTCCACAAGATTGAGAGGGGCCCCACACTGTAGGCCTCGTCCAGCATGCTCCCCAGAGATCTGCAGCTGGAACACACTGTGGCTGCGTGATGACCGCTCGTTCTGGGCTGTGCGGGCTACAGCTCGGTTTTGGCGGGCAAGATAGAGCAGGGCCTCCACCTAGGAATGGAGAACAAGGGGCAAAGGCAGACAGGAAGTCAGTACATAGCAGCGTCAGGTACGGCAAGGAACAAGAGTCAGCAGCTGCTCTCTTGGAGCCTTCTTTCTAGCCAGTGAAGAGACAACTAAGTAAAATATACAACATTTCTGACAGTACTAAGGAATAAAATAAAACAGAAAAATAAGGACTCCCTGGTTCTATTAAGGCAGATGTACCTTACAGCCCACCAGCCAAAACTGAATACGGCAACCAATCCTCACATTTTACCTTTCCTCCATTCTTCAACTTTTTCCTGCTCCTTTCTCTATCTACTTCCATCTCTGTCATCCTGCCCACTCTTCTCCATTTTCCAGTCCCAGTGCCCATCGGTGCTTACCTCTTTTTCACAGGAGACAGGAACATATCGGGCATTGGTGACAGTAAGCTCCTCACTACCTGGACCTGCCCGGCGAATCTCACATTCACCTCCCTGGGCCTTTCGGGTCCCAGTGGCCAGCAGGTCTCGGACAGTCTCATTGTAGATCTCTACGTAGCTTGCCACAAAGCTATAGGTCCAGCCCTGGCCGCTCAGCTCCTGGGCCACAGAGAACAGGTGCCGCAGGGCCCGAGGGATCAGCCCTTCCTCCTGGGGGTCTGCCCCAGGCCCACCCTCCATTGTGAAGGTCTTGCCACTCCCTGTCTGGCCATAGGCAAAGATGCAAACTGGGTAGCCATCCAATGCTGACTGGACAAGCATGGCAATTTCCTCAAACACTTCGTCCTGTCCACTCCCTGGTGGGAATATCCGGTCAAAAGAGAAGTCATGGCGGGTGGGGGGAGCTGGTGCCCCACTCAGGGTCCCACGTCGCTCATCAGACCGGAAGAGGCTGAGATGGGTTGGAGGATCAGAGGGCCCACCAGGGCCAGAGGGAAACAGGAGGAAGCCAGGGGGTGGGGTGGGCTCCCCTGGAAGGACAGGGCGGACCCGGCAGAACACACGGATGTTGCCTTTGAGCTCCTGTAGCTGGTTGTGTAGTCGCCGGCGTTCCATCTCTAGACCATGAAGACGTTCTCCCCGTTCAGCCAATAAGGCTGCCTGGGCTGCAGCTTCCCGGCGCAGAGATGCCACCTCTGCTTGGCTGCCTGACAGAGCTGCTTCTGATGCCTGCAGCGTCCTCTGCCCAGAACAGAACAGACATAGAGGGCGAAATGCAACCAAGAATAAGAACAAATCATGATGGGGCGGTGGGTAGAGGTGGGGTAGTCCCAGCCTCCAAGGACTTCACAGTCTGGTAAAGAAAGAGATTAAGAAAATAGGAATCATGGTATTAGAATAAGGAGTGCTATAGGCATATCCACAAATAAGGAAGATGATATCTAGGCTGACACCCCAAAGTATAGGAGCGAACCAAAGGATAGATGGAGTACAGAAAAAACATTCCACAAAGAGGGAAATGCATATGCAAAATGCCCTGAAACAAGAATTGAGTCATTTGAGAGACTGCAAGTAATTCAGTCTAGCTGGTGCTCACCAAGTAGTGGAATGGACATAAGAAGGAGAATGCATGGGGACTTTTGATCAGGAAAGACAGCAAGAGAGGGGGATGGAGGAGCAGGGGAAACACAGATTAGGGGAAACTATGAAAACAAGAGTCAAGGATAGGGAGAAGCGGGACAGAAAGCTACACATGGGTGGGCTGGGGTGGGAAGGGTAGAGGACAGGGGTGTGCTGCTGGAAAGAGGTGGTCCGGTATTCTAAACCCAAACCTGGAAAGGAGGATCATTTATGATGAGACACCAGCCCTTACCTCCTGCTCCTCCAGGAGGGTGGCCAGTCTCCTCCGCTCCTCCTGAAATCCTAACTGTTCTTTCTGGAGCTCTTGCACCAAGCCCTCCTGTGTGCCCAGCCGCTCCTCCAGCTCCAAGACATGGGTACTCAGGTTCCCCAGTTCCTGTTGGCTCTGCTCGGCCTGGGCCTGTACCCTGGCCAACTCCCCTTCTAGTGTCCTGCGCTCTATTCCGAGGGCCGTGGCCTGCTGCTGGGCCTCCCGGAGCTGGGACCGTAGCTGTTGATTCTCCTGGTCCAAAGTCTGAGTCTTCTCACGGCAGCATTTCAGCTCTGCATTTAGGTCACATAACTGACCCTTCAAGTCCCAGGCTGGACGTTTGCTGGGTTTCTTCCCTCCCAGCTTGGGAGGAGCAGCTGCTGCTAAGATGGGCAAAGAAAGGACAAAGATAAAAGAGGTATTGATTTTCTCTCTTTCCTCCTTTCTAGCCTTTAGTGCCTCAACACCTGATACTACAACTCCTCCTTCAGACAGGGAAGAGACTAAATGGATTCTTCTGGGTACTCACCACCTCTTCTTCCCTATCCCAGCCTCACCCAATGCTTGTGTTTGTCACCTACTGCCAGGCTTCTGGGCAGGAACAGCAGGACCTGACTTCTGATTCTTCAACACTAGAGAATTGAGGAGTTGACATAGGAATTATAGCACCAGTATCCTTCTACCTCCATCATATTCCCTTTATACAAACACCAAATCCCTTCCCAGCCCTAGAACTTAAAGTCTAATTACCCGTGGCGACAGCTGTGGAACATCGGGGTCCTGTCTTCTTGGGAACTTTTGGAGCTGTCAGGAGATGGGAGAGGGGAAAAAGAGTCATCACTCTCAGAGTGGCAATGTACTCTAGCTGAGCCAGGGACAGAAGAATTGCCTTTTCTGAGGCTTAGGAATATAACTTTCCTCTTCTCCTAAGACTGGCTGGCTCCTAAAGATATCCTTCCTAGGACTAGAAATTACTGAACATGCCAAGAAACAAGTTGGACCAAGATAAACAAAAAGAGTAGAGGGACAGATGATGTGTAAAGTATGCTATATCTGTGTGAAATAATATTGGGGAACATGTCTATATTTGCTTGAATACCTATAGAATGAATATCTCTGGAAGAACATACAGAGTTGCTCCTGGGAAGGGGAACTGGGTGGCTGGGGACAGAAATAGGAGTGAGACTTTTCAAAAGTATAACAACTTTTGTGCCTTTGGAATTCTGAAACAAGTGAAATGTATTACCTACTCAAAACAAGCTAAAATTGAAAGACAAGAAGAAAGTAAGTTGAAGAGCACTGGTCTCTGTCCACCCCTAGAGCCCACCTGAAATCTGGCCTTGTGTCTGCGGCACTGTGGTGAGGGCCGGTGCTCTGGGATGGGACATGACAAATTTGGTTGCTGTGCCTAGGCCGCGTGTCCTTTTCTAGGGAAAGACAGGGACAGGGTTCATAGTTATCCTCTCTCTCTCTCTCTCTCTCTCTCTCTCACATACACACACACACACACACACGTACAATATATAGCTTTCCAAACCCAGCGTACCTTCTTAGGCTCCAAGGCATCCTCCATCTGGTCAGGCCCCCTCTTCAATCTGCTTCCTGGGAGAGGCAGTCGGGAAGGAGCCTTGACCAGGGGTCTCTTTGATTCTATGTTTCCCTTCACTTCCAACAAAGGGGACCTCTGTTGAGAAAAGAGAGACACTTAAGACAACACCCTGGAGCCCAAATGTCCAAAGAACTCCCCTTTTGGGTCCCCTAGCCTAATTCTCAATATCACCACCAACAAGCATTAATGAGTACCTCTTGTGCCACAGATCATGTGCCAGCCAAAAAGCATGGGGAGAACTGGGACACAATGCAAAAGTGGAAGCAATCTCTAAGGGAGAAGTTGGATGGACATTGGACTTCAGCTAACTCTAGGGGTACTACTTAAATAAGCAGAGAGAAATGGGCGCTCCTTTTAGAAGGCAGAAACTCAAACACACACATGGTATGGCTGTGAAACCAATAGGCTCTTTTAGCTAGAGCTGAGAATAACAAAGGAGTGGAAGATAGGTAAGGCCGAAGACTGGGCTGGAGGAGCAGGTAACATTAGAAACTGTTTTAAATGCTTTACCTGTATCAATTTAATCCTCACAGCAGCCCAGAAGAGGTGCTATGTTAGCTTCATTTTGCAGAGGAGGGAAAAGAAGGTACTGAGAGATAAAAATAGCTTGTTGAAGATCATTGGTCAGTAAAAGGCAAAGCCAGGGTTAGAATCTAGACAGTCTGTTCTGGAAGCCACGTTTTTCATCACTAGACCACACTGCCTAGTAGGGCTTTGATGCCAAGCTCAAGAGTTTAGGCTTTAGCCCTGCATACATGGAGAGCCAGACAGTTTCTGATTAGGCATGTAAAAAATATGCAAAAGAGCCTATTATAAAGAATAAGTTGTAAGCAGGCTGACTTGCATGGGGAAGACTAGGAAGTAGCATGACCACTTAGCAGATCATTGAAGTAGAGGCATGAGGTGGGGGCAATGCAATTCAGTGCCTGGGGATTATGCCCACCTCATGGTTACCAATCATTCTGGTTTGAGCAGAACTAAGGGGTTTCTTAGGACAGAGGAATTTCAGGTCATTCCCATGCAAACTAAGACAATTAAGTCATCCTACTCCTATCCTACCATCAGGAAAGCACCATGTATAGGTCAACTTCTGATTTTCACTATAGGTAACTTTTAATTTCCAGACCAGTCTCTCTTAGCCCCTCAGTTTACTTCATTCATTCAATGTCTACTAAGTGCCTGTTATGTGCCAGGAAATGATCAGGGTTCTGGAGTAACAGGCATAGTCTGTGCTCTCAAGATGCTCACAGGACAGTGGGGAACAGAAGCACTGAAAGAGATGTTAAAACTTAAGTGCTATAATAAAAGGATCCCAGAGGAAGGGGTGGGCATCTTGTTGAGATGGGGAGAGTGTCAGAGAACACTTCTTAAAAAGTATTTTTAGGCCAAGACTTGACGACGAGAAAGAGTTGGCTTGATGGGTTTGGGCCAAGAGCATTCCAGGCAAAAAGCAAAGAAGAGTGCATTCAAGGAATGACAAATTGTTCTGTTCAGCTAAACACAGGGAATTGCATAGAAAGTGGAGAGATGAGAACAGAGGCAGAAGGGAAAAGATTGTGGCTGTTGGTATGCCATGATAAGAGTCTGTGGAGTTTACCGAAGGCAAGAGGGATCTTGATGACTTTTAGTCAGTTGAATAATATGAATGGATTTGTACTGAAAAAGTAAACTGTGAGTAATGTGAAGAATGAATAGAAGTAGAAGATGAAGGGTAGCGAAGGCAGAGAGCCTGCATCATTCCTTCATTTAACCATTCAACAAGGAATTTTTATACTAAGATTTGTTGAAAGACTGCTCTGTACTGGACGTTATTCTAGGTATTTGAAAGTAATGAACATAAATCCCTGCCTTCTCAGAGCTTACTTTCTAAAGCAGCATTTCTAAACTGGGGTACCACAAGATAACTAAGCTCTACAGAAAACAATTTTCTCAATTCTCCCATGGATGTATATAGCTCTTAACATTCTAGGTGCTTAAGAGAGAAGTTAATTCACTAACTAGAAAGGATGCTTTGAAGCATTAGAGTTTAATTCCTATGGAACTCAGTTGAGAGGGGCTATTCTAAGAATTTAAGGGCTAAGTAAAAATCCATCTGAGAGAAGGCCGAATTACATGAGACCAAGCTCAGTAGTCCACTCCCGCTCCAAGATCCCCTACCCTTACACACCCTACCACCAGCCCTGGGGAACACCTCCAAGACCCCGAGTGGATGCCTGAAACTGGACAGTATCAAACCCTTACATATACTATGTTTTTTCCTATACATACATACCTATGATAAAGTTTAATTTAGAGATTAACAACCATAATTAATAGAACAATTTTAACAACATAATGTAATAAAAGTTATGTGAATGGTTTTGGGGTCATTATTAAGTAAAATAAGGTTTACTTGAACACAAACACTGCGATACTGTAAAAGTCGATCTGAAAACCGAGATGGTTACCAAGTGACTAACAGCCAGGTAGCATATACAGTGTAGATACACTGAACAAAGGGTTGATTCATGTCCCAGGCTGGACAGAACAGGTAGGCATGAAAAGATTGGTATACAATTTAAAAGTCATAAATTTCTGGAATTTTCCATTTAATATTTTTGGACCACAGTTGACCATGAGTAACTGAAACCACAGAAAGCAAAACCTCAGATAAGGGGGACCACTGTATAGACCTAACTGGGAGCTGATAGGGAGATGGAGGAGTCCAGGCTGATTTCAAGGAGCCTGCCATAGTTCTCTTAATCAGGATCACAAGAGGAAGAGCTAGTTCTGTTTCCTTTTGTTTTCTAACTAAACTTTTCACGTCAAAATGATTGTAGATTCACATGCAGTTGTAAGAAATATATGGAGAGATCTGAGAGTACCTGAAGGGCTAGTTTGGGAAGCTTGGCTTTGGGCAAGTGAGTCTGAGCTACCTGTGATACAGAGACATATTTAAGGATGTTCACAGAGCATCACTACAGAGAAAACTGAAACAACTTGATACCCTGGCATCTGAAATTTTAATTCGATTTGTTGGAAAGAAAGGAAGTGGCATTTTTTTCCCCCTGCCACCTGCAGCAATGTGCACAAAGAATGCTTATTTTAATTTTGTTTAATCAGATGTAGTATGAAAACCAAATTTTTAAGTATTCTGAGATCAAATACTGATTTTTTTTAATAACGTGCCCTTCATTCGCTCTACACTACCATAGTGGATCTATTGAAAACTTACCTCTCTGGAATGTGGGGGTTCAGAAAATGTGTTCTAACGTTTATTCAGGGCAATTCCAAAGAGTACAGTATTTATTTTTTTCCCCATCTATAAAGCTAGACACGATGACTTCCAACTTTCCACAATCAGCTAAGGGCTTAACCTACATACACAGATATTCATCCAACCCCTTCATACCTACTTCCCTGCTCCTAAGGCAACTTTTCCACATGTGCATCAGATCCCACCTCCTCACCTATTCAGCAACTCTTCCTTCTCTCTACACCGCCAATTTTTCACTCTCTACTGGATCATTCCAATTAGTATACTACACATGCTATTATTTCTTCCAACCTAAAAGGGTTTTCTGACCCATTTTTTTTGTTGCCCTATGCAGCAAAACTCCTCAAAACTGCTGCCTATATCGTATTCACTGTGTCCAATTTCTCTCCTAAACTCATCCCAATCAGGCTTTCGCTCGGGGGCGCACCGACCTTCGCCCTCCCGGCAGGCTGGAACAAGGGCAGCCGGGAGCCGAGGGCTTGTGAGCATCGGGGGCTGCAGGCCGTCGTCCCCGCTCCCCGGGGCAGAAGACCCGCACCGGCGCCTACTCACTTGCGGCTCCATGTCCAGCTCCGAGCCACACGTGCCGGGGTGGGGGGGTGCGCAATGGATGAGGACCGGGAGCCGGGACTCCCCAGACCCGCGTTCTCTCGCCCGCTCGCAACACAGCACGAGCGCTCTAGGTTCCGGAGGCCACCAACACGACGCCACACCCGCCACTTTTGAATTCCAACGGCTGCCACCCCACTCACCTCGCTCCGCACTCGGGGACCAATAGTCGCCGTCGCCACAACCGAGGGCCAATCGCAGTGCCCTCCGCCTCTCGAGGCCACACCCCGCCCAGCTGGCGCCTTCTCTTTCCAGCTTCGCCGGCGTCCCGGAGGCAGGCCGGTTAGTCACACTTCCCCTGTCACCCACCCCTCCTTAGCAGTAGTCCGCTGAACTTCCGCTCGGCTCTTGACGCCGCGCGCTACGTCAGAAGATCTCTCAACACGCCACATAGACGTAACTGTAGTGGGGGCGGGTCGCTGGAGGAAAGGAATCACGCGTGCGCAAACTAGGACACGGGCCGGGCGAGGGACGGTACGGGCGCCCCCTAGCGTCTACAGTAGGGCGCGCACCCGTTAGCCCCGACCGGATTGCGGCGTCTCTCCGCCGAGTTTAACTGGCCCGGAAGTGGGAACTGGCGCCCTCATGCGGATAAGAGAGTGGCCGCATCTCCCAGGTCATTTTGGCATATCTCACCAAATTTAGGGACCTTGGTTGCAGGTTGGCGCTCCATGGCATTCCGACAATGGGGATTCGAGGCTCAGGGGAGGAGAATTTTTCTCTGTAGCCTCTTCCCCACCATACCTCCGCCATACCTGGGCGCCGTTATTGATGCTGGAGAACTGGTTTGGGACCTTTGAAGTCTCGAACCTACAGAGAATTTGCTGCTTCCATTTGTGGAGTGTTTTATATTTTTCGCGCTTTCTGCATATGCATTATCTCAGTTTAATAATCAATAAATTCACTGAGCTCTTACTATATGTCAAGTGCTTCGCATGTCTTATCTGCAAGCTAGATGAAGGTTAAGAAAGGTTAAGTATGTTAACCTATAAAAAAGACCGGTTAAAGAAGCAAAGCATCTATTTGGACTATAAGAATTGCAATTCTGGAAGTAGAGATTCAGGCATAAATCCAAGTAGTGTCTTAATTACAGGGTGAAAGCAAGAGTTTTTATGAGAGAAAAGCAGTAATTACATGAAAAGAAAAAAAATCCTATTGATGCTGACAAGCTGAGCTACTCTTGGCTGTACACAAGGAGTTACTAATTGTATCTTCAAATAAAAGGTCTGTAACCATCAGTTCTTGGGATCAGGTTGTCTGCTTTCCTGCTGACTTTACAAAACAATTGTTTGTAAGCAACTGTGATTTAGCCCAGTTCGAAGTTTCATGGAACAGGATGGGCAATGCAGTTCCTCTAGAATGGCTGTTCTGGTTCCATTTTCTTTATTTTTTACTTTTCATTTTTCAAGTTTATTGGGGTAACATTGGTTAATACAATTATATAATCTTCAGGAGTATATTATAATTTGACATCTATACATTCTATTGTGTGTTTACCACCCAGAGTCCAGTTTCCTTCAGCTACCATATATTTAATCCCCTTTACCCACTTCGCCCTCTCCCAAGCCCCCTATATTTGACCCCCGTTTACTGGTCTACCTCTTCCCTCCTCCCCCACTCCCTACCCTCTGGTAACCACTAGTCCATTGTCCCTGAGTCTTTGTCCTGTTCATTTGTTGCTTTTAGGTTTATCTCCCACATATAAGTGATATCACGTGATTTTCAACTTTTTCTGTCTGGCTTATTTTGCTTAGCATGATTATCTAGAGGTCCATCCAGGTTGTCGCAAATGGCAGTATTTCATCTCTTTGTATGGCTGAGTAATATTCCATTGTATAAATGTAACACAGCTTCTTTAGCCAATCATCTATTGTAGGACACTTCGGTTGCTTCCATGCCCTGGCCATTGTGAATAATGCTGCTATGAACATCGGTTTGCAAATATCTTTTTGGATATGGGATTTCAAGTCTTTGGGGTAAATACCCAGTAGAGGGATTGCTGGATCATATGGTAGATCAATTCTTAGTTTTTTGAGGAACCTCCATACTGTTTTCCACAGTGGCTGTACCAATTTGCAGTCCCACCAGCAGTGTATGAGGGTTCGTTTTTCTCTGCTTCCTCTCCGACATTTGTTATTACCTGTCCTGTTGATTATAGCTATTCTAACAGGTGTGAGATGGTATCTCATTGTGGTTTTGATTTGCATTTCCCTAATAGCTAGCTAGTTGAGCATCTTTTCATATATTTGTTGGCCATTTGTATGTCCTCTAGGGAGAAGTGTCTGTTCAGGTCCTCTGCCCATTTTTTGACTGGATCATTTGTTGTTGTTGTTATGGAGTTGTATGAGTTCTTTGTATATTTCGGATATTAGGCCCTTATCAGAGGCGTTGCTTGCAAATATATTTTCACATTCGGATGGTTGTCTCTACCTTGTTGACGATTTCTTTTGCTGAGCAGAAGCTTTTTAGTTTGATGTAGTCCCATTCATTTATTTTAGCTTTTACTTCCCTTCCCTTTGAGGTCAAATTCATAAAATCCTCTTTAAGTCCAAGGTCCTTGAGTTTAGTTCTTATGTTTTCTTCTATGCATTTTATTGATACTGTTCTTATATTTAGGTCCTTAATCCATTTTGAGTTACTTTTGGTGTGTGGTGATAGACAACAGTCTAGTTTCATTCTCTTGCAGGTGGCCTTCCAATTTTCCGAGCACCATTTATTAAAGAGGCTTTTCTTTCTCTACTGTATGTTTTTGGCTTTTTTGTCGAAGATTATTTGCCCATGTAAATATGGGTTTACTTCTGGATTCTCGATTCTGTTCCACTGGTCCGTGTGTCTGTTTTGCTGCCAATACCATGCCGTTTTGATTACTGTTGCTTTGTAATATCATTTGAAGTTAGGCAGAGTGATGACTCCAGCCTTGTTCTTTTTTCTCAGGATGGCTTTGGCAATTCGGGGTCTTTGGTGCTTCCATACAAATCTGAAGATTTTTTTGTTCCATTTCTTTAAAAAATGCCGATGGGATTTTGATGGAGATTGCATTAAATCTGTATAATACTTTAGATAATATGGTCATTTTAACTATGTTGATTCTTCCAATTGAAGAACATGGAATATCTTTCCATTTTTTTTGTATCCTCTTTGATTTCTTTTAATAGGGTCCTATAGTTTTTATTATATAGGTCCTTCACATGTTTCGTTAGATTTATTCCTAGGTATTTTATTCTTTTTGTTGCAATTGCAAAAGGAATTATTTTTTCCCACTTCTTTTTCTGACAATTCATTATTAGAGTATAGGAAAGCTATGGATTTTTGAACACTGATTTTATATCCAAAAACTTTACTGTATTTGCTTATTCTTTCTAGTAGTGTTCTTGTGGAGTCTTTAGGATTTTCTATATAGAGAATCATGTCATCCGCAAATAGCGACAGTTTGACTTCTTTGTTTCCTATTTGAATGCCTTTTATATCTTTGTCTTGTCTGATTGCACTCCCTAGGACCTTCAATGTTATATTGAATAACAGTGGTGATAGTGGACAGCCTTGCCTTGTTCCTGATCTTAAAGGGAAGGTTTTTAGTTTTTCACCATTAAATATAATGTTGGCTGAGGGTTTGTCATAGATAGCCTTTATTATGTGAAGATACTTTCCTTCTATATTCATTTTGTGAAGTGTTTTGATCATAAATGGATGCTGTATCTTGTCGAAGGCTTTTTCTGCACCTATTGATATGATCATATGATTCTTATTTTTTAATTTGTTTATGCAGTGTATCACATTAATCGATTTGCATTTGTTGAACCATCGCTGTGCCCCTGGGATGAAGCCCACTTAATTGTGGTGTATAATCTTTTTAATATGTTGCTGTCTTCGGTTCGCTAGTATCTTATTTAGGATTTTTGCTTCTGTGTTCATGGGGAATATCAGTCTGTAGTTTTCTTTTTTTGTGTTACTTTTACCAGGTTTCGGTATCAGAGTAATATTGGCCTCATAAAATGAGTTGGGAGGTTTGCCTCCTCTTCGATTTTTTGGAAGAGTTTGAGGAAAATAGATATTAAATCTTTGAATGTTAGGTAGAATTCACTGGTGAAGCCATCTGGTCCTGGACTTTTACTTTTTGGTGGGTTTTTGATGATTGTTTCAATTTCCATTCTGCTAATCAGTCTATTTAGATTTTCCAGATCTTCTTGATTCAGTCTAGGAAGACTGTATTTTTCTAAGTACTGGTCCATTTCTTCTAGGTTATTAAATTTGGTGTTATATAGTTTTTCATAGTATTCTTGCATGATCCTTTGTATTTCTGCGATGTCAGTTGTAATTTCCCCTCTTTCATCCCTGATTTTGTTTATTTGTGTCCTTTCTCTTTAATCTTTAAGTGAGTTTAGCCAGGGGTTTGTCAGTTTTATTAACCTCAAAGAACCAGCTCTTTATTGTATTTATTTTTTTAATTGTTTTTTGTTGTCGTTTTGTTTTCAATTTCATTTATTTCTGCTCTAATTTTGATGATTTCTTTCTTTCTGCTAACTTTAGGCCTCATTTGTTCTTTCTTTTCTAGTTTTTTTTTTTTTTTTTTTTTTAAGATGAAGTGTTAGGTTATTTATTTGGGCTCATTCTTGTTTTTGGAGGTAGTCCTGTAATGATATGAACGTTCCTCTTATGACTGCTTTTGCCGTGTGCCAAAAGGTTTGATATGTTGTACTATCATTATCATTCATTTCTCTGTATCTGTTGATCTCTCTTTTTATTTCTTCTCTGACCCAGTTATTCTTCAGTAGCATGCTGTTTAATCTCCATGTATTTGTGGTTCTTTCCAATTTCTTTTTGCAGTTGATCTCTAGTTTCAAGGCATTATGATCAGAGAATATGGTTGGTATGATTTCAACCTTCTTATATTTGTCGAGGCTATTTCTGTGTCCAGTATGTGGTCGATTCTTGAGAATGTTCCATGTGCACTAGAGAAGAATGTGTAAGCAGCTGTCTTGGGATGGAAAGCTCTGTATATGTCCATTATGTCCAATGGTCTAATGTGTCATTTAAGGATGTGATTTCCTTATTGATTTTCTGTTTGGATGTTCTGTCCATATGCAACAATAAGGTATTTAGGTCTCCTACTACAATAGTGTTTTGGTCTGTTTCTCCCTTTAGTTCTATTAGTAATGGCTTTACATATTTTGGGGCTCCCTGATTGGGAGCATAGATATTAATAAGTGTTATGTCTTCTTGGTGCAAGATTCCCTTTAACATTTTGAAGTGTCCCTCAATATCTTTCTTTACCTCTTTTATTTTGAAGTCTATTTTGTCCAATATTAGTACCGCTACTCCCACTTTTCTCTGAATGCCATTTGCTTGAAATATTGTTTTCCACCCTTTCACTTGAGTCTATATTTGTCTTTGGAGCTGAGATGTGTCTCCTGGAGGCAGCATATGGTTGGGTTTTGTTTTTTGATCCATTCTGCAACTCTGTGCCTTTTTATTGGTGAGATCAATCCATTTACATTTATGGTGATTATTGAAATATGAGGTCTTCTTATAGCCATTTTATCTTTTGCCTTCTGGTAGCTCAGTGTTTCCATTGCTTCCTTGTCTTTGTGTTTCTGTTTTGTTTTTTCTTTTGGTTGGCTTTTGTGGGTTTTGCCTCTGGTTCTTCTTTTTTTATATTCTATACTTCAGTTCTGAATCTTTGGTGCGTAGTTACCATTACAAATATGTAAAGGATAGTTACATATATACAGTCATCCATTTTCTTTTGCACGTGCCTTATCTCCTTTACCCTTTGCGAATTTGGATCTTTGAATCCTCCCCTTTTCAGTCATTATTTTCTCAGTTTATCTCTATGTATGCTGAACGTTCGTTACTATCTTGCTATAGCAATTCTCTTATTATTTAAGCTTATAAATGCCCTGTTCTTAGTAAGGATTGCACTCTTCTGCTTCTATTTGCCTGATAGTCACTTTACTCCTAATTATGTTTTTTTTATTGTTGTTTTGTTACTTTGTTTTAGATGAGCTGACACCTTTCAGTATTTCCTGTAGTGCAGGCCTCGTAGTGGAGAATTTCCTCAATTTTTGTATGTCAGGAAAGGTCTTAATTTCTCCTTCATATATCTAAAGGAGAGCTTAGCTGGATACATTATTCTAGGCTGGTAGTTCCTTTCACTTAATAGTTTAAATATTTGATTCCATTCCTTTCTGGCTTGTAAGGTTTGCGCTGAGAAATCTGATGATAACCTTTATAGTTACCGTCTTCTTTTCTCTGGCTGCCCTGAGAATTCTGTCTTTGTCGTTGATTTTTGATAACTTTAATACAATGTGTCTTGGTGAAGGCCTTTTTTGGTTGAGATAATTGGGTGTTCTGTTGACTTCTTGAATTCCAAGCTCCAGCTCATTCCTTAGATTTGGGAAATTCTCGTCCACTGTTTGTCTGAAAATGCTTTCTGGTCCCTGCTCCTTTTCCTCATCTTCAGTAATGCCCATTATTCTTATGTTTCCTCTCCTGATGGTATCAGCTAGTTCTCTTATTTCTCATTCTTCGATTTCTCTCTTCTTCTTTCTGATTTATCTAGATTTCTGTCTTCGATATCACTGATCCTTTCCTCCATTTGGTCGACTCTATTTCCCAAGCTTGCTCTTTCATTTTTTAACTCTTGCAGCTTCATCTCCAGAAGTTCTATTTGGTTCCTTTTCAGGGTTTCAGTCTCCTTGCTCTTCTCATCTAGTTGTTTTTTCAGTTTCTGAAATTTTTGATTTGAGTTGTTTTGGATCTCATTGAGTTTTTTTGGAAGTACCATCCTGAATTCTCTGTCATTTAATTCACATATTTCTATGTCTGTAAGCGTATTTTCTGGAGATTTTTCTTTCTTTCTGAGATGCCTTGTCACCTTGGTTGTTCATAGTGTTTAAAGGGCTATTTCTCCATCTGGGCATTAATGAAAGTGTATTCTGTTGTTTTTCCAGAAAGCAGGTTTATTATATAAAGGTCTCTCTTAGCCTGCTGCAAAGAAGGCACTTTTCTTTTGGTTTCCAGTAGGTAGCATCTAAGCCTCTTGGATCTCTGTTTTATAAAAAGCCTAAATGTGTTTTTTATTTTCTTGTATATATTTAATCACACTTGCTACTCTCAGTTTCAGTCCTATCAGTATTAGCAACAGTTTCAGTAGTGTTTGCTCAGATTCCCTGGGGGCTCTGTGGTGATTGGTCTTGGAGGGTTTGGGTGGAGGGGCCCTCTGGGTTGGGAGTTGGGGGCTGCGGCTCAGCTTCGATTTTGCAACCAGAGCCAGTAAAAATCAACTATTGTTTCTCTGTAGTCCCATCCCGCTTCTGTGCTTTCTGCCCTGATGACTGAGCCCTGCTGCCAGCTGCCAGAAGCTCCGGTACTTCCAGGCAGGCTGATCAGGGAAGTCACCTCACCTTCTCCCCTCTCCCTTCTCCTGCAAGCTACAGGAGGCAGCTTCTTTATTTCTTCTAGTCCACCGCCCGACACCGGGGTTCTGACCGGTGGTAACTCTTATGCGCAGACCCCACGCTCAGATGTGCTGGTGTGTAGTTTGGATGTTTTCTGTTGAGTTTAGATGTTCCGCTTATTGTCGTTTCAAGGGGAGAGATCTAAAGACATCTTTCACTCCGCTGTTTCCAAAGGATCTCGCTCCGGTTCCATTTTTAAATGGCTCCATTTATTTCATTTTTCACAAATACTAAGTAAAAAGGTCACACTCTGATGGGGAGTGGGTCGAGATTCCATTAGCTTTAAATACAAGCTATATCTGTTATCTCACTCTACCTCTAACAATCTTGGTTACAAAAACAACAACCCGTGAATAATTTGCAGAGTGGTTCTACTATATTTACTTATCTGAGTTGCCAACCAGTCCTGGGAGGTAGGCAGGACAGAGATTTTATTTATGAGACTGAAAGGCAGGGGACTTGGCGCAGAGTTGGAGAGTGACAGAACCAGAGCTCAGGCACCTATTGTCTAATCCAGTGCTTTAACTTGGATTCAAACCTGCTCATGGATGGGAGCGAACTGCGGGGAGACACAGTATCTGAAAACCCTATCGTCATCCTCCAAACTTTGGTATCCCAGGAAACCTAAAAAAAGCAGGAGCTTGAAAAGGAAAGAGTGAGGAGTGAAGGAGGAAACTGGAAAAGACTAACACTTAATGGAAGAGTGAAGAGAGAGAATTGAGAAGAGAAACCTGAGAAGAAATGTATAGCAAAAGGCATTGATCAAAGTTAAAAAACAAATGTTAGACTAGGAGAAATATGGACCCTTTAGCACATGAAAGGGAAAAAAGTTTATTCATCACAAATGACACAGAAAAATACTCAAATATCTAACATCCATTGATATTAAAGTAAACAAACCCATAACTTGATAAAGGACATCTTCAAAAATCCTACACCACACATCACAATAATGCTGAAATGTGGAAAGCATTCCTCTTAAGATGAGGAACAAGGCAAGGATGCCTGCTCTCAATAATCCTAGTCAATACAATAATGGAAATTTTAGCCAGTCCAATAAGTGACAACCACAAACATATAAAGATTGGATTGGATTGGATTGGAAAGGAACAAGAACGTCAGTATTTGCAAGTGAAATTATTGCATGTGTAGCAACCCCAAAAGAAATTCAGATAGAGTTGATAAGAGAGTTTAGCAAGGTTGCTGGGTACAAAATCAATACAGAAAAAAATCAACATACAAAATCTATTGCATTTCTACCATCAGCAACCATCGGTTAAACAGCGTAACTTTTAAAAAATATGCCACTTGGTTACATGAATATATGCATATACAAAAGTCAAGCTGTACACTTGATTTGTGCACTTCGTTATGTCAAAATAAAAAATTTAATAAAAATATACCATTTGCATTAGCAACAGAAATATAAAGTACTTAGTAATAAATTTAGCAATAGGTGTGCAAGCCCTTTGTGGAGAAAATGGTAAAGATTTTTTGGAAGATATTAAAGAAAATCTAAAATAATAGAAAGATAAACTATGTACTTACAGAGAAAGACTTGCTATTTTACAGATGTCAATTCTTTCCAAAGCTTTCATGTTGGATTAAAGGGGATGTTACAGTCCTTGATGCCTGGTCCTGCTGGAGTTTGTCCTATCTGCCCAACTCAGGAGCAGGCTGAATGGGACAGCTCCTGGTGGTCTTTTCCCCCCTCCCCAGAGATCCCTCCTACAAACTGGGGAGGATTTCTTACCTCGGAAATCGCATTTCAGAACTTGACATCCCCCTCCCTCCCTTGCTTTTCTTCCTAGCTTCTCTGGCAGATTTCTTTTCTCCTACCCAGCCTCTCCACGATGGCAAGGTGCATGAAGTTACCTTGATTATGTCAGAAGGATATCAACCCTTCATCTCCCCATCTTACCGCAGCAACTTCTTGTGTCCCCTCTCCTAGAAGGTGTGTCATTTAAGCTCTTGTCCTTGCAGGCATTCTGTCTCTGCTACCATCTCCCATCGGTTGGTTGTCATTGCCTTGATCCTCAGGGCCCTTAATTTCAGAGTAGGAAAATCCTATCCGGTTTGGATCTCCTCTCCCCAGCTTGGGATGTAGCATTCACAAAGGCTTGCAACTTCTGCTTTCAGCCCAACTGACCCTTGAGCCAGAGCACCTTCATCCCAAGTCCCTCTCATGGCCCCATTCTGAAAATCACAGAAACAAACATTTGCACATTTAAACCTTCTTTAGCTTGTAGAAGTATTTTTCAAAAATGATTTTAGAGCAAATCCAAGAGACTATATAATTTCTCTGGAAAATACATACATATATATGATATATATGTATCATATATATAATGTTATCGTGGATGGATGTGTACATTATTATTTATGTTATATACCACAATACCATTATTATGCCAGAGAAAAAAAAACAAAAATTCCTCAAAATCACCTAAAAACCAGTCCGGGTTCAATTTTTCCTAATTGCTCCCAACTACCTTTTTACAGTTGGTTTAACAATCAAGATCTGAACAAGACCTACAAATTACATTTGATTGGTTTGTCTCTTCCATCTCTTCATGACAGCCCCCCTCACCCCACCCCGCCACACACCATTTAAAAATGCCCTCTATTTGTTGAAGAAATAATACATTTTATTGTGCTACATTCTGTATTGAATTTGTTGTAATTTTGTGGTATCATTTAATGTGCTCCCCTCTCTTCTGAGGTTTAATTGCATCTCCTCAGGAGGTACATGTCTAGTTGTCTCACATTTGTAGAGTTTAAAAAATAATGACCATCTACGGGCATGCCTCCCTGAAGCAGGGTTGGGCCTGGTTAGTACTTGAATCGGAGACCACCTAGGAAGACCAGGTGCTGTAGGTGTTAAAATAATAATTATAATGTTGATCACATATATATTTTTTTCCTTTTCTAAATTGGTACTTTTCCACTGTAGAAAATTTAGAGGCAAAAAAATTCATCATTTGCTAGTAATGAATAACCACTGTTCATATTTGGGCGTATTGCCTCACAGCCTTTTTTTTCTATACATATGTTGCATAGTTGAAATTCCAAAGACAGAAACAAAACAAATTGAAAAATGCGAAAGACACTTTAGATAAGCAAAATGAGGTACATCCATAAAATGGAATATCATTCAGCCATAAAAAGTAATAAAGTACTGACACGTGCTACAACATGAATGAAGCTTGAAAACATGCTAAGTGAAAGAAGTCAGACATAAGAGGCCACATTTCATGTGAAGATGACCACCACCTTGTATACACACTACATTCAAAATTATGTTTAGGGCGAAAAGGGTGCACAAGAAAAAGAGAGGGAAAAATAATCAAAATGTAGAACTTTTCACTATGTTTTCAAATGTTCTATAACATGGTTAACATACCCTGGTGTGAAAAATTACTTTAAAAAGGTTTCTTTGAGACCAAAGAGTAAATCCCCTTCCAAATGATATCATTTAAAATGTTTTTGAGAACACAAAGGTCAGATGGGGGACATTGGAAAATTTCTGTTTGCATTTTTCTACCCAAAGACTAATAGAGATTTTTTGTCCGTTTGGTAATTATTTCCCTAGTGACTTTCAGTTCTCAGAAAGATAAGAGAACTCCTGACATTAACTCCAAACAGATGGCTGGAGTCTCTTCTGCCATCTCATCCTTCCTCTCCCTGCCCTCCCAAATTATCCAAATACAGCTTAAGGCACAGATTTGGAATAGGAGAAAAGCAAGATTGGAACTGAGAATGTCCATGTGACTTTGGGCTTGAGGCCATGATGCTTTCAGAGGCCAGGCAACATCCATATTTCAGCTCAAACTGCTACAGGAATATTATTTCCAACCCTGTGCCTGTATTGCAAAATTCTGCTACTGCAAACCATACTGAATGAAGGTCCAGGAGAGTTTCTCATAATGGAAAAGTCCACATTCCAGACTTGGAAATAACTGGTTAGTTAAGTGGGCTAGAGGTTATGTTAGAAGAAACAAATGTGGTTTTCTATATTTTACTGTCATTTCTGTGATGGGAAATGGAAGATGTGAAGTGAAAAGGGGTATGCATACACTCCCTTTCTCTCAGATCCCAGGCTTGAGACACAAAGACTTTCCTCTCCAGTCTCCAGTCCTAGTGGGTTGCCAGGGAGGCTTCGCTCACCACCACCACACCCTTCATCTGCGTGGATAGGCCTCCCAGGAGACAGCCACTCCTTGTGTAAGGTCCATTACTACTCCAAAAAGCAATGTCATAGATCCAGGGAAGATACACCCTTTAAAATAGGTCTAGGAAAACATCTTCCTTTCTTTGGTCATTGCTCCCAGGAAAACTTAGGTAGGAAAAATAAAAGTGTTACTATACTTAACCTTTTGCTTCATTTTTTTATACAAGATACAAATTAAATGTGAGAAACATGTACTGTGGGCCAACTGTAGCGTGGAGCCAGAGGCAACTCTAAAGTGCCCCACCATGCTGGATGCCAGGAATATAGCAGTGGACAGGACAGAGTGGCCCCTGCCGTTTTTGAAATTCTCACTCAGTGCCGAGTATGGTTAGATGAGCAGACAGAGCAGCAATAACAAAAACTAAGAGAGATCATCTATGTGACCTAACAATAGTATGTATTTCTGAGTCATTGCAGGGTGTGGAAGGCCAGAGCCAGGCTCTTCAAGGGTAGAGAATGACAAAGGGCTAGAGCACAGAACAATTTGAGGAGGTGAGACTGGAGAGTGTCAGGTAGTTGAAGGTGTCCTTCACCTTGTGTGTCCCTGGCTGCTGGTGCTGCTCCACAGACTCCACTAGTACCCAGAGAAGTCACCGACCTGCTCCAAATCTCTGCACCTTGTGCTAGATTGTCCTCTGCAGGTGGCTTTGCCTACCTCCTCGTGGGACATTTAATACCTCAGTTCCATAACCCAGCAGGTGCTTCCTCTTTCTTTCATCGACGTGGTGACTTTGTGTTTTTTCAAACTAGTCTTTAGTCATGCTGGTCAAGGGATGGACATTCCTTGTACAAATGAGACTGTTCTCCTTGCTCCACCCTGCTGGTGGCAGTGTGTAAAAGGCAGGGTTGCCACATCATCAAAAATGATCACATTCTAAGAGGACAGTTGTTATCTCCTAAAGAGTTCAAGAAAATATGGTAAGTCCTCTCTTAACGTTGTCAATAGGCTCTTGGAACTACTGCAAAATGACATATAACGAAACCAATTTACCATAGGCTAATTTATATAAACAAGAGTTAAGCTCCTATGGCATCTCATCAACATAATGAAATGACATTGAACGAAAGGTTATTTGAAGACCTGCTGTACATGATTGAAATACAGGGTTTTATGGGTACATTATCAAATTCCAAATAATAAATTTAACATGACCAGAAAACATATTATCTTTTACATTTTCCTGTTTACTCTGAGTAGGACTTGCATTTGTGGTCATCAATGAAGCTCTGTAACACCGCTGAGTCAGGTGCACACATGACACAGTGTCCCAAATAATGATGTGCTAGTATTAGGTAAATGATATTAGGGAACTGTAGAGGCAAGAGAGCTATTTGTTTCAACCCAAATAAATTCCAAAGACATTGTAAATGATGACAGATTTGCTATCTATTTCCTTGCAGTGGGAAGTATAAAATTATTTGCATGCTTATCTTTTCACCCATTGATCTAAATTTTCATTAAATGTTCACTTGGACTTATATATTTTGTAATATATTTTAAAATCAATTCGTTCACAGATTTTCTTAATCCTTGCGCAGCTTAGCTGCAACCCTGCCTCAACATGTCCAAACAGAGCTCTTGACTTTCTCCTTGGCACCTGCTCCTCATCTGGTGCCTGTCTCCAGTGACTTTCTCCCTCCAACTACCCTCTCTCCACCACCTCCACCAGACTTATATCTAATCTACCTTCAGATTCTACCTGCTAAGCCCTGCAGATTCTACCTGCTAAGCATCCTCCCACATCACTGACCTCTCTTCTTCTCCATAACCACCCTCCCCCCGCCCCTGCAAGCCAGGATTCTCTTGCCTGTCACCTGGACTACTACTGCAGCATCCTAACTGCCTCCCCTCATCCTCTCCTAATTCCTTCTGGCTCTTTCTCCATTTTGCAGCCAGAGTGATCTTTCAAATGTACAAATACTAGTGCATCACTCTTTGGATTAAGAAGCATTGCCTCTCATTGCAGAAGTCTAAAGTCTAAACTTCTTACCATGACATAGAAGAGAAAGTTAAATCAAGAGCGTTGTTCTGTGTTAGGGTTTCAGGGAAAGGGGAAACTTTTAGAGTGAACTTCATTTTAAAAATGTATATCAAGATGAGTCTTTTAACATCATAATCACAAATTGATATTTTTGTCTTTGAATATAACATACCTTTGGAAAAAGTTTAGTAAGCTCATGGATGCCCCATTTATTTCAGCTGATACAAATTTTGAACCATCACTAAATTTCAGAGATATCATTGTTATTTATCTAAAAAATGTGTTGCAAGCATTTGGAACAACTAAATCATATAATAAAGGTCTTTGCAAATTTATTAGCCCTAGGAGAATTCTTACTTTCTTCCCTTTGGATGCCAGAATCTTGAGAGCAGTAAATACAAAGTAAAAATGCATTTATTTTGGGTACTATACTTTGCTTTTCAAAGTTTTCCAAATCCACTTAGCCAGCCCTTTGCTAATTAAAAATGGACTCATCAGATCTTATGTTTTCTTAGAAAGAAGGCTTTACGTATTTTTTCTTTCACCATGGCTTAAATGGTCCCGTGTGCTCACCCATGGCTGCCTGGCCAGACTGCTACAGGCAAATTCACCCTCACATTTAAAATGTGGCTATGGAAAAAAATTTTTTGAATTCCTCAAAAGTGCCACATCTATTCTCAACTCACATCCAGACCTTCACATTTAAAGATTCAAATAATTTTCTCCCTTCTCTTTCTCTTTCAAGATAATGAAATATTTAAGTAGAAAACTATATAATATAACCATAATAAACCTCACAGAATCACCACCCCCTTATCCAATGCTAATAATTTGCCATTTTTTAAAAAAGTAATTAGAACATCATGGACTCAGTTGATGCCCCTGCATGCTTCTCCCTAACACCCTCCCTCCCTCCTCAGAGGTAACCTCTCGTCCAAATGTGATGGTTATCATTCCCATGGATGGTTTTGTATTATTACCATATTTTCATGTATTTGTGAAAATACATATGTGTTCAGACCAGATTTACTTATCAACTAACATGCTGCAATTTAATTTCATGTTCACATTACATTCGTCTGTTGCCTCTTTCCTTACAAGTAATTCCAAGACTGTATTGGCCACACTCAAAGGTTTTCACTGCCACATGAAAACTGATACAGAGAACTGGGCAAGATTTTGCTGTAGAAGTTTTAGCGCAAATATTCAAATTTTGCATTCTGTATAAATTGTGAAATATCATAGAGAGGAAACAAAGGGTTACTTTTTTTTAAGATAATCTGGTGGATAGGTTTTAATAAATAACTAATAAATATGGTTTTGCCAAAGTCCAAACAGGCTGTATATGCATTGGGCCTTTTTCTTGAGTTGGATGGGGCTAGGAGAATTATCTTATTATACTTGAGTAGATGATACAATTGAATGGTTTGAAATTTTAAAGATACAAAAGGATATTTGTGAAAAGTCTTCCAGCCACTTCATCCCTCACCACACACTTCCCTTCCCTGAAGGCAATTGATGTTATCAATTTCTTCCAAACTATTTAAATGGGAGGACACTCTAGGTATACTTTTGCAACTTGTTTGCTTTTTCCTATCAAACTTATAATTTTGAGATTATATATTTTGAAACATATAGACCCGGATAGCTCATTTTATCCATCTGTAACAGCGCTGTCCAATAAAACTTTCTGTAATGATGAAAATGTTCTATATCTACACTGTCTAATATGGTATCCACTAGCCACATGTGGCTGCTGAGCACTCAAAATGCAGCTAATGTGACTGAGGAAGTGAATTTAAAATTTAAAACACAGGATTAATATTTGTTAATTTAAACTTAAATTTAAAAATTAAAGATGTCCTTTATGGCTATCATGTTAGCACAGCTCTGTAATATTTAATTATATAAATTTACCACAAATAATGTATCCACTCTTTTGTTTATGGATAATTAAAGTTATTTCCAACTTATTGCTATATAAAACAATGCTGCAATGAACATACTTCTGTATGCCTTCTTGTGCAAAGTGGCAGACTATAGGTGTAAGTTTGTAAGTAGAATTAAGTAGAATTGTATTATCAACAATCTAGATAGCATCAAACGGTCTCCATAGTGGTTTTTCCAGTTTACTTTCCCATCCAATGTAAGAAGGTCTCTATTGCCCCACAGGCTCACCAACTTAGTGGTTTTTCCAGTTTACTCTCCCATCCAATGTAAGAAGGTCTCTATTGCCCCACAGGCTCACCAACTTATGACCAGACCTATCTTTGCCAATTTGATGAATGCGAAAATGTTATCTCGTTGTTATTTTAATTTGCATTTTCTTTTTCCTTTTTGAAGAATTGTCTTTCATATTTTTCCCTTGGGTTTATCGTTTTTTTCATATCGATTTGTGGACATTCTCCATAAATTCTTTTTTTTTTTTTTTTAGGCGAGGCAACACTTGGTTGACCTCACAGATTGCAAGGACCTTGTCAGCTTACAATCCCTTATTTTTTATTTTTTACGCCTATAGCACCTGGTCTTCCTAGGTGGTCTTCCATCCAAGTACTAACCAGGCTCGACCCTGCTTAGCTTCCGAGATCAGACGGGATCAGGCACGTTCAGGGTTGCATGGCCGTAGACTCCAAGAATTCTAGATAGCAATTCTTTCTTGGTTATATGCCTTTATATGATGTCTACTATAATATGCCTTTTATTATTAATTTAATTTTTGAAATAGCAACATATTTGCATGTATTTCAAAAGGTACATAAAGATAACCAGGATTCTTCAAAAATCAAACATTGAATTACTATATGACTGAAAAAGATTCTTTGACCAAACTCTAGCCAGGTTCCTCTAAGCCATTTCTACCTTGGCCTATAAAGACTTGAACAAACACTAACATAGTTTCTAACAGCTCAAGGCCACATCACTAGGATGACTCTTTCCCACTTTAAAGTGCTTGCCTAAGAAAACTCAAGGCTGCCAAAGAAATTTACTGTTTGTTCCAGCCAACACCAGAAGATAGGGTCCCTGTGTCCCAGCCTCTGAGGGAGGATAGGAGCCTAGCTCGGAAAAGCACCAGTTAACAAACCCAAATTGACCAACACCCCTTTTCTGCTTTTTGTAATTTTTCACTTCCCTGACTCTAATGAGCTCTCACTCACCCTCTCCCTATTTCCTCATTCTCCTTTTAAAATGCCCAGTTACCTCTGTACAGATCAAAGCTCAGTTCTGTTCATGAAGGATTCTTTTCCCTATTGCAATAGTTTATTACTGACTAAAATCTGTCCTTACCACTACAATCAGCTTTGTTTATCTTTGACATGACCCCAAATTCTACTCTTAGGCATATATCCAAGAGAAATAAAAGCATATGTCCACACAGAAACTTGTTCAAGAATGTTTATAGTAGCATTATTTTTAATAGCTGGAAGGTTGGCAACAGCTCAATGTCTATCAACTGAAGAATGGATAAACAAATTGTGATTTATACATAGAATAAAATATTATTCGGCCATAAAAAGGAATGCTATAACTCTGATGAACCTCAAAAACATTATCTAAGTATAATAAGCCAGCCATAAAAATTCACGTTATATGAATCCTTTTATATGATTTATATAGAACAAGCAAATACATAGAGATAGAGAGCAGATCAGAGGTTACCAGAGGATGTGGTCAGGGAAAATGTAGAGTGATTACTTAATGAATAATCATTAAGTGTTTTTATGAGGCGATGAAAAAGCTTTGAAACTAGAGAGAGGTAGTGGTTGCACAATATTGTAAATATGCTAAATATCACTAAACTGTACACTTTAAAATGGTTAACTGTATGCTGTGTGAATTTCACCTTAAAAATAATGATAACCAATTAAAAGTTTCCCTCACAATCCTATTGCCTGGATACTCTGTTACACCCTCTCAGAGATAACGTTTTATTGTTAATTTGCTTTTGAAAACTCAATTTATAGTGACTTTTAATGACTAGAAACTTTTCATTTTAACACAAATTTATCAGGCTTGTGCTTTTCAAGTATTTTATTTCAGAAATTCTATCTTATCCCAATAACATACTGTCCTATATAGTTTTTCAAAAGTTTAAAAATTTTGCTCATCCTATTTCAGTCTTTAATCCAGTTGGACTTCCTTTTTCTGTATGGACTGAGATAGAAATCTAGTTTTATTTTATTTTTCATATGAATAACCAATTACTTAAGCACAATTTATCAAATACTCAGTCTTGTTCACAGAGCAAGGACAACCTACTTATGCCAAATATTGAGTATTCATATATATGCATTATTTTTTTTGGTAAAATCTCTGTTCTGCTCCAGGAGTCTATTAGTTTATTTCTGTATCTATACCAGATTATCCTAATTACTAAATAATTACCATGATTCTTGATATATGGTAAAGCAAACCCTCAAATTTCTTGTTTATCCTTGGCCCTTCGTTCATCCATATAAATTTTGGATCAGCTCATGAAGTCCATGAAAAGTGTATGTTGTTGTTTTTTAATGGTGGTTATAATGTTACTCAAGATTTTTATTAGAATTGCATTAAATTTATAGATTAATTTGGGAAAAGTTGACATAACTGTAATAATAAGTCTTCACATTCATAAACATGGTATGTCTCTGTTTATTTAGGTCTTCTTTAGCAACTTTCAGTAAAGTATTATAATTTTTTCTTAGAAATTTCTTGAAAATTCTTGTTTGGTTTATTCCTATTTATCTTAAATTTTTTTATTGTGTTGTAAAGGGCTTTTAGAAAATTATGTTTTCTTACTATCTGTTGCTGGTATAAACAAAACCAATTGTTTTGCTTCTTAATCTCATATCCAGTAATATATCTAACCTTTCTTATCAATTCTGACAATGTGTTAGGTTTTCTATGTAGACAACCAAATCCTCATAAACAACACAATCATTATTTATGGGTTTTTTTTTTTCCTTTTTCATTGTCTGGTTAGCAGTACACATACACACACACACACACACACACACACACACACACACACTGCTTGATTTAACTTACATAAATTTTGTTTAGGATTTTTACAACTATGTTTGCCAATGAGATTATCCTATAGTTTTCCTTTCTTGTACTATCTTTGTTTAATGTTATTGAGGTTATATTAAGTCTCATAAAATAGTTTGAAAATATGCTCTCTTTTTTCTTTTCTCCTGAAAAGTGTATGTTGTTTTTTAAAGTTGGTCATAAATCTGTATCCAATAATAATCTCATGAATGGTTTTTCTGCTACTAAAAACAATTTGTATAAAACAGTGAGCTTCTCAGCCCCGCACTCTTTTACTGGGCTAATTTCTATTCATCCTTCAGTTCTGACTGTGAACATCATATCCTTAGAAAGTTCTTTGCTGTCTCACACTGTTCCATACTTCTCATAGCACATTTTATTTCCTCGCTCCTAACTCACTTCACATTTCATTGTAATGTCTCACTAAATGTTACTATTCTCAGCTGGACCCAAGCTGCATGAATCAGGGATTTAATTTTTGTTTACCACTACTTCAGTGTTTAGCACATTGATGGCACAAAGTTGGCCATCAATAAATATTGTTGACTGTTTATTGAGTGAGTGAAAAAAAACACCCTCAAAATGAGACATGAATCAAGTTATGGGCAAATTTGAGCTCCTTGTGAAGGCATTTTGTTTCAGAACAAGAAGAAGATAAGAACAAGAAAGACAACAGCCCCAGCTGTGGGAGCAGAGGCCTATAAAAGGAGGTAGATGCACCATGCGGATCTCTCTATGCAGAAACGAAGGATAAAAAGACAGTGTTGGGGCAGAAATATGTCAGCACCAAGAGCCGTCATCACTGGAGGTCTGCCAGAACCCTAGGGGTTCTACCAGAGGTAGACCTGGACATGTAAAGATTCTGGGATGGTCATCATGCCCCCTGAGAGCCAAGTATTCTGCGGAGTCATGGGGAAGACCCTGGAGATTCTCTCACAGAGTCGGGCTCGGACAGGGCTAGATTTCTCTTCATACTGCAGGCAGAGTCCTTAAAATATGTTTAAGTTTCTGGTTTTTCACTTAAAACTTTTTTTGTACTGTGATCAAATTGTATCCAAACCTAAGAAATTAGATTACACTTTCGAAATTCCCAACTCTCTTAAGGCAGAGATGGCTCAATTGCTTCTGGAAACCCCTAGAGAAACTTCCCTCACCATGTCCTCACCCCTCTGACTCATGCTCAGTGACTATCATGTTTATTTTGCATCTGCACCTCAGCACAAGGAAGTGCCTTGGACAGAGGTACAAGAAATCCACTCACTGGAAAGACATGATATCCCAGGTATCCTAGCTTATCTGTATTGTGTGACTTTGACTAGCATCAGTTAGTCCCTGGAACTTCAATAACTGAATATGTTGTTGGAGAGCTTGGAGCTATGGTGACTAGGTTGTTATCTTATGCCGGGAGAAAGGATTCAAGAGTAAGGAGAACAGCGAGCAGGAATGTGCAAGTTGTATTAAAGCAAAAGCACACACTCAAGAGAGGAATGTGGACGCATGAGAGAGAGAGAGAGAGAGAGAGAGAGAGAGCGCGAGCGTGTTGCATAAGGATATCTCAGTTACAGACTTTTATTCTTCTTGGGGCAGAGCCCTGAAACATGGTACTGACTAGCCTCATTGTTTCTTCCCAGTAGGCAGGGAGCTCAGTTTCTCACTCTTTCTTCTTTATATGGTGTTCCTGGAATTGTCATGGCATCAAGCGCATGATGGGAGCCACGGTATTTGCAGTGTGGATAGATTATAATGATATTATAATTAACCAAAGGTCATGCCTTAGCTGAAGATGTTGTCTAAGCTTGAACAGACTGATTTTGGCTTATCTCCTCGTGCCAAGCTAAAACAAAGGGAGGTCTGAAGAAAGGAAAAAATTTCTAGAGGCATATGCTGGAGAGGAGGGAGCATCCCTGTGCTATGTATCCTGACTCAAATACAATGGCAAAGAGCATTTAGCCTTGCAGGAGGATCATCAGGCCCTGATCCTAGATGGTGGACTGTTTGTTCATTCAATAAACTCTGCCTGAACACCACTTGTGAGGGAGACCATGGTTGGATCAGTCCCTGGTAACTTCCTACAGAGCTATTTCCATATGACCCAGAAATCTTTAGAAGAAACTTGAAGACTAATGGCCAAGTCCTGCTATTTGCTAAATTTCCTTCAAAGAAGGATAAAGGGAAGATGGGAGATGGTGCTTGAGAAAGCTAATTTTAAGAGTACAGGTTGACTAAATTGTTGAATGGGGTCACCCTTACAAGACATGTAGTGTAAACCCTGCCAGTTTTTTTTTCTTTGTAATGCCAGTCCCTGACTTAAGTTCTGATTGCAGAAGAATCCACTTCAAAGATAGCTATCTTGAATAATCTCATGTCTAGATAAAGAGCCAAGCTACCTCCCTTTCTGAAATGCTTTTGTTTTAGAGATTGTTGAAACCAGAGACTAACCTTGAAAATTCCCTGAGCAGACAAAACCAGTTTAGTCATACAAACAAAGCTTAATTCAGCTTACTTTGCAAGGCTAACTTGACCTGGGTCATTTATTGCTTATGCTTCTAGAAATTGTAAGCAAAACTTACAATTCCCAAGGTTGCTATAAGGTAACCACTGACCAATTTCCTATCATTGAAGAAAATTCTAACGTTATAACGAATCACTGTGAAGAATAAACAGTCACTGCTTTCTCACTGTTTAAGCTGCTTTATAACAATATACCCTTGAGCCTCATTCCATGTTTTGGCTTGGTTCCCTGTTTGCAAACTGTCTTCTTGATGTGTGCACAGTAACCTTTAATTACCATTTAAGTGATCCATTGGTTTTATTTATGTTATTTCTGAACTTTTGTTTTAATAATTTTTTTTCATTTACAGTTGGCATACAATATTATATTAGTTTCAGGTGTACAACTTGGTGATTAGACATTGCATCCCCATGACTATTTTGCAACTACCAATTTGCACTTCTTAATCCTTTCCTCTCCCATCTGGCAACCATTAAAACGTTCTCTGAATCTATGAGTTTCTCTTTTGTTTGTTTATTTTGTTCTTTAGATTCCACATGTAAGTGAAATCATATGATATATGTCTTTCTCTGTCTTACTTCATTCGGCGCAATACCCTCTAAGTCCATCCATGTTGCAGTAGATGGCAAGATTTCATTCTTTTTATGACTTGGTAATATTCCATTGTATATATGTACCATCTCTTTATCCATTCATCCATTGATGGACACCCAGGTTGCCTCCATATCTTGGCTACTGTAAATAATGCTGTGATGAACATGTGGGTTCACAAGTCCCTTCGAAGTAGTTTTGAGTTTCTTAAGACAAATACCCAGAAGTGGGATTGTTGAGTCCTTTGTCTCTTGTTATAGGCTTTGTTCTAAAGTTTATTTTGTTTGGTATAAGTATTACTACTCCAGCTTCTTTGTTCCTTTTTCCATTTTCACACTGAGGCCAGATGCTGCTTGTTTGGGTTTTGCGAACCTTTGAAAGATTTAAGGAAATTCTACGGTATTTCGGAACTTTTGATAAGATTTTGGTTGATTTTGATAAACAACCATTTGGGGCACTTGTTTTTTCTCTTTCTGAGCTCTAAATTTCCACTCTTATGTTTTAAATTCACCAATAAAGAGTGAGCCCCATAAACCCTAGTCCCCATCCTTGACTCCATTACAAGCAGAACCCCAGACCCATGCACACATGCACATACTCTCTCTCTACCTGTGACCTCCCTGTGTGGCCCTATGAGTGCTATGTAATTTCCAGGTCCTGTAAATAATAAACTTTTATTTTTTTTTCAAAGTTTCCTGATGGTTATTACTGACAGGAGTCTTGCAGTTATAACAAGAACAACAAAGTCAGTACAATCACAACACTCATTATTGATAGGCTCAGAACAGCACATAACATGACATCTCTCTCTGCATAAAACCCCAGGACTAGCGCTACCTCTGAGGTCCTGATTCTTCTCTGAGTTGGATGGCTACAGGGCCAGACCAAGGCCATATTGGGACAAGCATACTTTGTAGATATTGCAGCTTCCATTTCAGACCACCCCAATATAGTGGGTATCACAAAACAGTGAGTTACATAAATTCTTTGGTTTCCCAAGGCATATCAAAGTTATGTTTGCACTATACTATTAAGTGTGCAATAGCATTATGTCTAAAAAAAAAAAGTACATACTTTAATTAAAAAATACTTTATTGGTAAAAAAATGCTCACCATCATTTGAGTCTTCGTAATCTTTTTGCTGGTAGAGGATCTTGCCTTGATGTTGATGGCTGCTGACTGATCAGGGTGGTGGTTGGTAAACATTGGGGTGACTGTGGAAATTTCTTAAAATAAGACAACAATGAAATTTGCTGCATTGATTGACTCTTTGTTTTATGACTGATTTCTCTGTAGCATGCAATGCTGTTTGATAGCATTTTACCCACAGAACTTCTTTCAAAATTGGAGTCAATCCTCTTAACCCCTGCAGATGCTTTATTAACTAAGTTTATGTAATATACAGAAATGTTAATTCTTTATTGTCATTTCAACAATCTTTACAGCATTTTACCAGGAGTAGATTCCATCTTAAGAAGCTGCTTTCTTTACTCAACCACAGCAGCAACTCCTCATCTGCTAAAGTTTTATCATGAGAGTGCAACAATTCAGTCACATCTTCAGGCTCCGCTTCTAATTCCAGTTCTCCTGCTATTTCTACTACATCTGCAGTTACTTCCCCTGAACTTTTGAACCCCTCAAAGTCATCCATAAGGGTTGTAATCAACTTCTTCCAGACTCCTCTTAATGTTAATATTTTGACCTCTTCTCATGAATCACAAATGTTCTTAATGGCATCTAAAATGGTGAATTTTCTCCAGAAGGTTTTCAATTTACTTTGCCCAGATCCATCAGAAGAATCACTCTCTGTGACAACTACAGCCTTACAAAATGTATTTCTTAAAATAATAAGACTTTAAAGTCAAAATTACTCCTTGATCTATGGGCTGCAGAATGAATATTGTGTCAACAGGCAGAGGAGATTTAGCATCACTGTTAAGAGCCCTACCATTTTTGGAATAATAAATGAGCATTGGCTTTGACTTAAAGTCACCAGCTGCATTTGGCCCTAATAAGAAAGTCAGCCTGTCCTTTAAAAATTTGAGGCCAGGCATTGACTTTTCTCTAGTTATGAAAGTCCTAGATGGCATCTTCTTCCAATAGAAGGCTGTTTTATATAAATTGAAAATCTACTGCTTAGTGTAGCCACTTTCGTTAATTATCTTAGCTAAAACTCTGGATAACTTTCTGCAGCTTCTATATCAGCACTTGCTGCTTCACCTTGTACTTTTATGTTATGGAAATGGTTTATTTCTTTAAACTTCATGAACCCAACCTCTGCTAGCTTCAGACTTTTCTTCTGCAGCTTTCTCACCTCTCTCAGCCTTCATAGAATTCAAGTTAGGCACTTGCTCTGAATTAGGCTTTGGCTTACGAGAATATTGCAGCTGGTTTGCTCTTCTACCAAGACCACTAAAACTTTTTCTATATCAGCAATAAAGCTGTTTTATTTTCTTATCATTCATGTGTTCACTGGAGTAGCATTTTTAATATCCTTCAAGAACTTTTCCTTTGCATTAACAACTTGGCTAACTGTTTGGCACAAGAGGCCTAGCTTTTAGCCTGTCCTGGTTTTCAACATGCTTTCCTCACTAAGGTTAATCACTTCTAGCTCTTAAGTGAGAGACATGTGGCTCTTTCTTTCACTTGAACACTTAGAGGTCATTTAAGGTTATTAACTGGCTTAATTTCAATATTGTAGTGTCTCAGGAAATAGGCCAGAGGAAAGGGAGAGAGATGGGAAAATGTCTGGAAGATGCAGCAGTCAAAACACACACAACATTTATTAAGTTAACCATCTTATATAAACGTGGTTCGTGGTTCCCCAAAAACAATTACAATAGTAACATCAAAGACCACTGATCACAGATCATCATAACAAACATAATAATGAAAAAGTTTAAACTATTTTGAGAATTACCAAAATGTGACCCATATACACGAAAAGCAAATGCAATGGGAAAAATGGCACCAACAAACTTGCTTGATGCAGGGTTGCAGAAACCTTTAATTTGTAAAAAGAAAAAAATGCGGTATCTGTGGAGTGCAATAAAGCAAAACATAATAAAACGAGGTATGGCTGTATTTTTTTACTGCCATGCCAAGTCCTTCCACTTTTTCATCATGGAGGCCTTTACATACATTATCCTTTGAATCAACTGACACATACATAAGAGACTTCAACCTCTCACACAAGGTTTAGAAGGCAGGATAGTACAATAGGTAAAAGCAGGAGCTTTGAAGACAAAGCCTGGGTTCAAACTCAACCTCCAGCACTTACTTCTCTGGGCCTCATGGAAAAAATAGGGTTAATACGAATCCTATGGCAGTGGGGAAAAAATGGCATAGGTGATAGAGACTCTGTTCATCCCTCTAGCGACCAAATCAAAATTGTGATGGAAACAAGGAGCAGCAGCAAGGAAAAATTGCCTGAGCTCTTGATGAACAAGCCATATAACTAAGGAGAAATCCAAGAAATCACCCTGCAACAGCAGAAGGCAGGACAGGGCGAGGACGCAGGGCTGCCGGATCTCTAATGGCTAAGTGAGACAGAGGCTGCGGCAGCGGCAGCAGCCTCTTAAAGAGGATACATCTGTGAAAGGATTTTTCATGGTGACAGACCTGCTTGCTCACCAGTACTGAATCACCAGTGCCGATTCAGCTGCGCACAGGGGGCACCGGGGACTTACAGAGAGGTGTAGTCAGAGTGAGAGTTGAGGCGAGACTCACTCTGTACAGAAGTATTGGCAATATCCATTGTTCCTGTTGAGTGTCCGCCGCCCCCTGCCCCCACCAGTGCAGGGACACAGTGCCACCATTGCAGAGACGTCATCAAACTGGATAATAGAGGTCGCTCTGCCCAGAGGATTCCCTGAAACCATGCCTATCATAACTTAGCCCCCACCCAAGCCACATCCAGGTGTATCCTCAGTGAGTCGGTGCTCCTTGCTGAGCAGTGCCTAGACTCACACTGGCCAGCTGGCCTTTTGAGGCAACTATAAGCACAGCATCTGTGGATTGCTTTGTGAATCTTAACAGGTGGCCCTGGAGGGGTAGAGGCTTAGGCTAAATTTGGCCTGCATCTGAACCTCTCTCAGGGCTGTGCCACTGGACACCTACTACACAAATCCACACTAATAAGACCGGGAGACTTAGGAGCATTGCTTAGTACCTAGAAACAGACACAGAAAGGCAGCCAAAATGGGAAGGTAAAGAAGCAGAAACCATATGAGAGAAGAGAACAGAGATCTAGATATAATGGAGTCAAGTAATCTAACAGATGAAGAGTTCAAAACACTGGTTATTAAAATGTTCAATGAACTTTTGGGAAGTGTAGATAAATTCAGTGAGAACTTCAACAAAGAGATAAAAAACATAAAAATAGAGATGGAAATTATAAAAGGGAACCAGTCTGAAATGAAGAACACATTATCTGAGATGAGAAGTATATTAAATGCAATAAACAAAAGAATAAACACAGTGAATAAAGAAAAGGATCAAATGCCCTACCTACAGGATGGGAAAACCAAGGACACTCAATCACAATGGCAAGAAAAAAAAGATGCCAAGACTATAAAAATAATTTAAGGAGCATATGGGATACTATTAAGGGTCCAAATATCCATTTGATTGGCGTACCAGAAGAAAATCTAGATGTTGAACAGCTGTTTGAAGAAATAATGATGGAAAACTTCTCTAACCTGGTGAAGGAAATGGACATAAAACCCCAGGAAACTCAGAGAATCCCAAAAGCCAGGGATCCAAAGAGGCCCATACCAAGACATCATAATTAAAATGCCAAAAGTTAAATACAAAAAAAAGAATATTAAAAGCAGCAAGAGAAAAACAGATAGTTACCCATAGAGGAACACCCATAAGAAGGGGAGCTTCTGAATCTTAACAGGTGGCCCTGGAGGGGTAGAGGCTTGGGCTAAATTTGGCCTGCAGCTGAACCTCTCCTATCTTAACCATGCCTATCCTAACTTAGGCCCCACCAATTTCTTAAAAGAAACTATGCAGGACAGAAGGGCTTGGCAAAAAATATTCGACATGATGAAGACCCAGGATCTACAACCAAGAATACTTCATCCAGCAAAGCTGTTAGAGTTGAAGGACAAATAAAGAACTTCCTAGACAAAAATTAGCTAAAAGGAATTTATCACCACCAAGCCAGTATTACAGGAAATGTTGAAGGGACTTCTTTAAGAAGAAAAATCATGTATCAAAAACAGGAATAAAGAATGGTAACAACTACATTCCTATCAATAAGTATCTCAAATGGAAAAGTATTAAGTGCTCCCACCAAAAGACAGAGTGGCTGAATGGATAAGAAAACAAGACCCGTACATATGCTGCCTACAGGAGACTCACTTCACATTAAAAGACACACACAGACTAAAAGGAAAGAGATGGAAAAAGATATTGCTTTGATGGACCTAGAAGGTATTTAAGTCAGACAGAGAAAGATAAACACTATGATTTCACTTATATGCAGAATCTAAGGAACAAAAAGAACAAACTAATCAAAAACAGACTCACAAATATAGTGGACAATTTGGTGACAGACAGAGGGGAGGGAAGGTTGGGGGGCTGGGAGAATGGGGTGAAGGGTTAAAGAAGTACAAATTAGTAGCTGATGGAAGGTCCGGGGATGGGGAGCACAGCATAGGGAATGCAGTTAGCATTAATATGTTGGCTAGGTGGAGGGTCAGGGGAGGGAGGAAGCAATTGAGGGGATCGTTTTATGAAGTATATAGATATGTAACCAATGTATAGAATACTTGAAACTAATTAGAATAAATAAATTTAAAAAAAATTTTTTAAAAAGAGTCCTGTATCATTTAGGATACATTTAGCTGCTAGCAACAGAAAACTTAGCTAACAATAAAGACATTAAGTTGTTTCGTATTACAAAAAGTTTTGGAGATACATGGCTGGTAAAGCTCTTCAACTATCTTATCCAAGACCTAGGCTCACTTCATCCTGCTCCAGCATCATTAGTGTTCTAGCTTTGGGGGCCTCCTGTGACATTCCACTGGTATTCTTGGCTCATGGGAAACTTTGCTCTGGTCTTTCCAAATCAATCTCAGAATATTACTGTTTGGGGTGGGGGATGGGCAGGGGACAGTGGCCTTGTGGTATTTTGGACTGTTACTCCCAGTTCTTTGCTCCCTCCTTATTTAAGTATACATCCATGCCCTTTGCCATGTGACTGGCTTGGGCCAGTAGAATGTCACAGGATATGATGCAAGTAGATACTTTAAATGTGCTCTTGTAATTTGACTTGGCCTCTTGCACTCCTGTGATATGACAAGAGAAAAACAGATAGCTTTTTCTTGGGTCCCAGAAAAAAAACCTTGGACCAAAATTGAATACAACCAGAAGTTTGGAGCCCTACCAACCCCTGTCAAGCCCAACTTGGATTAGCCAAATCATAGCCACCTTCCAGCACTATAAGCATAAAAATAAATGATTTCTATTTTAAGCCCTTGATATCTTTGGGCTGTTTGTTACACAGCAAAAACTGACTGTTGCTGGCCATTTTTAGGGCTCCATCAATATCTAAGCATTTCGGTAGGATCAATAATCTTACACCACCACTCAGAGATGTGAGGAGATGTAGTTTATCTGCAAGCAATGTAGTCTTTCTTATAACACTCATTCTCTGGGTAGCAGTAAAAATTCAGTTGTTTTAGTACAATGCCATAGAATAAACAAGCTGTTCAGATACATTTAAGTCTCTCTATGTAAAAATGCTCAGAGTCTCAATTTCTTAGAGATCTTCCTTTATCCTAGACTTCTTGTCAAGTAGCTGTTGAGAGTGAATAGAGAGAGAGGAGAGGCTCAAGCAATCTCCTGGGGGACCAATATAGAAAGAGAATTGAGATTCTCATGCTCTCAGCATGTCCCTTGGATCCTTTTGTTTATGGGTCAGTATGCACTTGGTCACATTCGCCCTGCTGGCCTTTGGCTAAGGTCAGCACTTAGAATATCCCATGGGTTTCTTTTGGTTGAGTCTGATCTCATTGGTACCTCCTGGATGATTCAGCTTCCCTGTGGCTCTGGAAAGCCTAGTAGACTCCTTAAATCTCTGCTACATTTCTCATCCAGCCCCTGACCTGAGATGTCCAAGCCATATTCCTCTGTTGTCCATTCACTGACTACCTGCCACTCCACGCCCATGGCAGGCCCATAACTCTCAGCTCAATCATTGGAGAAGAACTGAAAATTCAGATTAGACTCTATCTTTCTGCTGGTTCACCCTGATTAGTTCACTTATCTATATTGGCCATGGTTTATATCAACTTCAATGATTTCTTCTATTTTCTGGGTGTTTCTGAAGCCATTCTCCTAACTCCAAGTTAAGTCTCTTTGATTCCTATCTCACTTTCACCTTCCGGTTTTCTTCTCCAATCCCCAAGACAAGAAGGAGCAGGCTTCTTATTTTTCCTTTTATATCATATCCTTGGCTTTCTAGCTTTAGTTTCCACTTCATAAGATAGAGTTCCTTCTTGAAGCAACCCTTGATGTAGGTGTTATTATCATCATTACGGACAGATGAGGAAATCAAAGATGAGAGATTAAATTACCTCCTCTTTGGTAGAAACTTAGATCTAGGTCTTGATTTCATTAAATGAGAGCTAAATAAATGTAGAAAATCATTTCTACATGCTTATTGTCTTGTCAAAAATCCTACTTTGAATTTCAGTAGAAATGCTCTTTCTACTGAAAGAGAATTCTTTTCTCCTCTTTATATTCCTCCTGAAACAATCCTAGTCTCTTCACAAACAGATTGATGCCACAATCAAATTAGGAGGATGTTATTTAGTTGCTGAAGGCAAAGAGCACATTAATAGTTTCTATACATTACCCATTCCAGCTTCCTGCTTCCCTCTGACTTCGTACTTCAAAGTCTAGGGAATTTTTATCTAGTCCTTTGAGTGTGTGCATGCACACGTGTGTCAGTGTGTACAATATGCATATATGTTAGAGTGTGTATGTGTATGTGTGACGTTGTTGAGAAAAACGAACTCTCTAATTAATCTTCCAAATCTGTTTTCTTATGTCATGAGTCTTTGGCTTTTAAAACCCCAAAGTCAAAAGTTTGTCTCACTTGTAATTTGTGTTCTACTATCATTCCTTTCTTGAGATAATAAAGCCAAATCTCTGCTTTTATTTTGTCATGGGAGTAGAGACAGAGGTTACACGATATACAGGATAGTAGGTTACTATTTTAAAAGTCTTAAAAAAATAAAAATAAAAGTCTTATATCTCCAGGATCTAAGTAAATGGCAATAGAGATAGAAGACAATGATGGTGACTCAATCGAACTGCCATTGAGCTGTCCAGCCTGCTGGCACCTCCTTTGACTTCTTTGAGTCATCACTCTGGCTCCAACAACCTCCAAATGGAAGAAAATGAAGACAAGATATTTTTGAGTCTCAGCCATATGCCAGACAATATGTTATGTACTTTCATATACATTACCTCATTTTATTCTCAAAGCAATTCTTGAAGGTAGGTATTATCATTCTCACTTTTTAATGATGTGGGAGCATAGACTGAAAGAGGTTGAATAACTTCTCCAAAGCCTCATAGCTAAAACACAAAGGTGGGATTCAAATTTTATCCCCGTGCCTACTAACCTCACTATCTTTTCCCTACATTAAGGTGCCTCTTGAGAGAATGTTCTAGCACTACGTGGAGAGGACTCTCTAAAGATGAGTGTTTTCTTCCTTTAGGAGTTAATATTTAAAACAAGTCTAAAAATAAATTTACCTAACCAGTCTTTAAACTAAAAGGATCAGATTAAGTCCCTCCCAAGAAATATCACAAGTGAAGAAGGAGTCCCCAGCTTCCCTGCCATGTATTAGAGGGAGCTCATACTAGGACGGGTAAAAACCCAGTTTGAAGGTACTATTTTGGGCACTTCCCACTTATCGTTAAACTTAGGCTTTTGAAGGATATAACAATGGATAAAAAAAAACAATGCCTGTGGTTCATATGGTTTAAAGATTTTTAAAAATTCTAAAATGTATTATTTTCTTTCAGACCAATATAGGCTTAAAGCTGCCCTGCATGTTTAGCTCTTTTCAAGCACAGTCAAAATGTTGTCAGACTTTCCTGATCTGTAGAAGGAAGTGCCTCAAACACCCTAAACCCAAAGTTCCCTCTTCTGGTTCAGTTTGGGTTATTTATTGATGTAAACAGGTGGCCTCAAAACTTGATGTCTTTGTATTGTTTCTCACAGTAAGGATTCTGGTAGGTCATAGCTTGCCCCTGATCCATGTGATGTCTGCTGAGGCCAGAATGTCCATCAGAACTTCATTACTCACATGTCTAGAACCTCAGCTTGGAGGGCTTGAGTGGCTGGAGGATGACTGGAACTGCTCAACTGGGGTCACACGCCTGAGGCTTCAGTTTTTCTCATGAAATCTCAGAGTCTCTCTCTGCCCATGTGGCTTCCCCATGCAGTCACTCTAACAGGGTGGACAGCCTTCTTACTTGTAGATTCAAAGTTCTCAAGAGAGGAAAAATGGAAACTACCAAAATTTCTTATGGCTTGGGTTCAGAACTAGCACATAGTCCTGTCCACTGTACTTTATTGGTTAAATCAGCTGACAGGATCAGCATAGATTCAAAGAGAGGGGACTACACAAGGTTGTGAATATTGGGAGGCATTCAATAGATATTACTAATGTAATAGACCACCGCTGGTCTCGACCTGCATCAGCCAATCCTGCAGAAAGTTCCCTCCCCTGGTTGTTCTAGACAAGCCCACAATGTTCATAAACATCAGCTGTATCCACCATTAAGTATTTGCCGTATTCTTCCTCTCCCATTCTGGTTCAATGCTCACAGTTTTCAAAGCTGCTCAAGGAAGTTTTGCTGGTTTGCAACTGATATCCTTCAGAGGATGCCATCAGCCAATCCTCAAAGTATCACATTAGTGCTGGGGTCTGTAACAAAGTGGGACAATAAGCCACACCTTGATAGCTGGGCCGCACGGCAGTGAGATTCTCACCAAACAGCTCCTTCTACTGATGGTCCTGGGTATACTAACCACTGGCATTTAAACCCTTACTAGAGCCAGGGGTAATGGTGAGAGACATCATATTACCACTGTCAGAAGGCCAATGCTCTCAAGCTTCTAAAACAATAAAGGCAGAAGGTGGAAGGGGAAGGAAAAGATGTCTTCACCAGCCAGACAAAATATCTTGTTACTCAAATAATTGTGTGACAATCTCTGACAAACTACTGAAGTGGTGTTCTTCCGGTCTATTGGAATTGGAGATTAAGTGTCCCAAATGTCTATAATAAAATAATAGGTCATAAAAGGATGCATAGGGAATTCTGATGACAATTTTTTTAATGACACAAAAACACAAAGCAAAGAGAATAGAAGAGGAGACAGTAGTAACAAAATGTTGGAAATTAGAAAGCTGAAAAGCAAATGGCAACTAATTTAGTAGATCAGAGAAAGCTGAGGAAAAAAAGGAAGCAACCAGGTTTATATCACAGAAGCCGCAAAAAGAATTAGTGACACGAGTCACTTATGGAGATAAGTATGGGGCTAGAAACAGAATATTTGGTTGAAAGTCTATTTAAGAAGCAGTTAAACCCCAGGTACCTCACCTCTGAGAGCAGGCGTGTGACTACCCCTTACGAACCAGCAGAAATCTGACAATTTATACCCCTGAAGTTACCAATTAGAGAGCCTCTGGATTAGGAGACACTAGAGAGCAGCAGTGTCATCCTGAAATAGGGGGATGAAGTAAAAATTTAGAATTCCCCACTGAAAGTTGGGATTCCCAGACTTTCCCTTTACTTTGCACTCAGAACCCTGGCAGCCAGACTAGAACCCTCCAGACAAGTGGTTGTCCAGGAAATATGACAAAGACAAAAAAAAAAAAGACTTAGAAATACAGATGGGAGTTCTCAAGTAACAGCCCTGCTATGTCGCTGTAGCAGACACAACTGCTCCCACCCATATCCTTGAGCAGTCCCACTTCAGTGTACTTTTACTGAATTCCAATTGCCAGTATCTGAGTCTCTTGCTTGAAGTCTTTCTCCAAGGACAGGGAAAACTGCTCTGCCCAGGCATCAGGCAGGCTAGAGGTGCTAGAGAATTAATATCCTCTTCCCCAGCAGCAACTCTCAACCAATGACTAATTTGATGTATAAATACCCCAACTGCCTTGCCCTTGCATGTAATAACTCTGGGATGTATGTTTTCACCATTTCCCCCAAAAGTTTCTCCGTAGGATTAAGCCTTACTCATTCTCAGTTATAGTTAGCATTATGGCTGCCTTCTTTATCTGTCTCACTTCCCTGCTTCCTTACTTGTGTTCCCATTGAGTACTTCTATTCAAATACATGACTCAAGGTCTCTTTTGGGGTAACCTAAACGAAGACAATCACATTATAGTGATTTTAATGACACAAAAACGCAAAGCAAAGAGAATAGAAGAGGAGACAGTAGTAACAAAATGTTGAAAATTGGAAAGCTGAAAAGCAAACGGCAACTAATTTAGTAGAAGACAATCACATCTGAGCCCCACACAAAGTAAACAGAACTTGTAATCATAAGAATCATCAGAAATTTAAGTAAAAAGTTAACTTGAAATATAGAGATCAAACAAAACAAAGATAAAAGAATAAGTTGATGGAAAAAGAGACTAAAAAAGGGGAAGGAAACTTACCAAAAAGTCTATTATCAATATCTACAAGAGAGTTTTAAAAATTACATACATGAAATATGGACCTAATACTATAAAAATAATGTTCAGAGAACAAAACAAAGCATTTACTTCTCATGTACCTTTCCTCAGGAAACTTTTAGAGAATGTGCTCCACTACAACAAGGAGATGAACAAAAAAGATGACTCGATATGTTTGAAACAGGGATCTAACACAAGAGAGAAGGAAGAGAATTCTCAGAAAGTTTATGAAGGGAGATCCCCAAAACCACAGCTATTCAACAGGCATGGAGGGCAGCCAGTCCCCAAGGGAGCCGATCAGAGGCTTCAAGAGGGAATTTCATGCTGAAGATATGATAGATTGTTTAATGTGTTTGAACAAACTAGGGAGTATTTGGGGGTTGAATTAATGGTAAGAACATAGAGATGATACACAAAAAGACAATTAAGTCCAGGGAAAATGAGAGATTATGCAGTGAGTAACATTTGTGTGGTCATAATAGATAAACAATGAATATCCATCTAACCAAAATGAGTTATGTTGGACTAACAGGGGGATGAGAAGTGAGCAGATGAAGCAGTGGGGGAGGAGTGCGTTGTTTTCCATAACAAACACCATGAATTATTTGAATATTTAAACTACATGCATGAATAATTTTAATAAAAAATAATAAACAGCTAAATAAAATAAAGGCTGGGACTTCCAAACAAGAGTGAAGGTAAAAGTAGGGATCAGTGGCCCATTGTTTTTTGTAAAAAGCCTCAAAAAATTATGCGGCTCTTTGTTTTCCAATTTCTTTATTGAAAATTTTTTATCGATGTATAATATGCATTCCCGAAGTGTATATATTGTAAGTACACAACTAGATTTTTTTTCACAAAGTGAACTACCACCCAGATCAAGAAATAGATTACAGAATATTACCTTATCGAACAGCCCCATATACTCCTTTCCAGTCACTACCCACAAGGGTAATTCCTTCCTGACTCTAACATTATAGATTAATGTTGATCATTTTGTATTTCATATAAATAGAGTCACGCAGTATGTCATCTTTTGTGTCCAATTTCTTCATTCAACATTTGTCATTGAGTTTCATCCCATTGTTGTGTGCAGTTGTAGTTCATCTATTCTCATTTCTATAATACTCTATTACAGAAATGTGAGGATATGCCATAATTAATCCATTCTCCTGTTAGTAGCATCTGTGTAGTTTCCAGTCTGGAGTTACTATGAATAGTGCTACTAATAACATTTTAATAAATGTTTTTGGTAGACATTATATACATATTTTTGTTGGGTATCTATACCTAAGACTGGAATTGTTTGGTCATAGGATATATGTATGTTCAAATTTAGGTACTGACAGAAAATTGTCCAAAGTGGTTGTAACAATTTATGTTCCCACTAACAATGTATGAGAGCTCTAGTTGATCCACGTCCTTGTTAACTCTTGCTATTATTAATCTTTTTTATTTTAGTCATTCTGAGGATATGTAGTGGTATTGCATTGTGGTTTTAATTAAAATTTCTCTGATGACTAATGAAGTTGAGCACTTTTTCTTAGATGTATTGGCTATTTGAATTTTATGAAGTGGTTCTACAAATTGTTTGCTCATTTTTCTATTGTGTCTTCTGTCTTTTATTTATTGATTTATAGAAATTCTTCACCTGTTTTCATATTGGTCTCTTGTCCATACATTTTATGAATATATTTTCTCACTCTATGGGTTACCTATTTTATTTTCAATTTATATTACACAAATAAGAGTAAGAACCAAATTATATGCCCTCTACAAGAAACACATCGAATACAAAACCATATTTAAGTTAAAAATAAAGGATGAAAAAAGTCAAACTATGCAAAAACTAATCAAAAGAAAACAGGAGCTACATTAATACTAGACAAATTAGACTCGACAATGAGGAATATTACCAGGGATAAAGAGTGACATAGTAATAAAGGAATCAATTCATGAAGTAAGACATAACAGCCCTAAATGTTTATGCATCGAACACAGCTTCAATACATATAATTCATATATACACATAACAAAACTTCAATACATATAACAAAACTTACAGAACTGAAAGGAAAAATAGCTAAATCCACAATTATCATTTAGAAAATTCAACATTCCTGTCCCAGTAATTGATAAAACAAGTGTACAGAAAATCAGCAAAGATATAAGGACCTGAACACACTGTCAACAAATTTCACTTAATTGACATTTATAGAATATTCCACCCAACAACAGAATAACATTTTTTTCAAGGGTACCTGCAGCATTCAAGATAGATCGTATTCTGGGCTATAAAACAAGCCTCAACAAATTTAAAATAACTAAAATCATAAGAAATATGTTCTCTGAGCACAACTAAATTAAATTAGAAATCAATAATAGAACAATATCTGGAAAATCTCCCAAATATTTGCAAATTAAACATCACTCTTCTAAGTAACCCATGGGTCAAAGAAGACGACACAGGAAAGTTAGAAAATATTTTACATTGAATAAAAATGAAAACACAACACATCAAAATTTCTGGGACACAGCCGAAGTGATGCTTAAATATAAATTTAAACATTAAACTAGAAAACAAGAAAAGTTTCAAATCAGTAATCTAATCTTCCATCTTCAGAAACCAGGAAAAAAAAAAGAGCAAATTAAATCCAAAGCAAACAAGGAAGGAAAGAAGAAAGATCAGAGCAGAAATCAATGAAATTGAGAACAGAAAAACAGTAGAGAAAAATCAGTAAAACCAAGAGCGGGTCTTTAAAAAGATCATTAAAATCAATAAGCCTCTAGACAGATGCATCAAGAAAAATTCTGCCTTGGGCATTTACACTAGTTGCTCCCTTTTGCCTAAAACACTCTGATTAGTTCATTCTCCTACTTCAAGTTGCCTTTAGAGCCCTTTCCTGGCCACTCCATCAAATAACTCAGTCTCCCTACTCTGTATCTCTAACTCTCTCTGTCATGATGTTCATTTCATATCACTTACTACAATCTGTAATTGTTTACTTCTGAAGCAGTACATTAAGCCTACGGACTTTTAGATTATAATCAGGTAACAGCTTTTTCCTTTCCCCCACTGCTCCCTGGAATCTGCCCAGTGGGCTAGTTCTTCCATTGCCTCTGAATATACTCAGAAAGGCCACAGAGCAGTATCTGCTCAATCTCAGGGATAAAATGTCCTTCAAACTTCGTTTTAAATTCAGTTTCTTCTCTCACCCAGCTAAGAATGGCTTGACATGCAAAGCTGCAGTGGGAAACAGGGGAAGTGTGGCTGGCTTCTTCCTAGAGCATTTTCTTCCAGCCTCTCTGAGTGTTCTATCCTTCCCATCGAAGCCAGATGATGCAAGGAAGGAAAAGGAGAAAATCTACTTAACCAGCACACGCCAGAGGCAGTTTTGTTTTTCTCTGGCCGTGGCAGGTATTCAGATTGGCTTTAGCTCTTGTGGATGTTTATGGATCTGTATAGCCCCCCAGTTCCTAGCTATCTCTCACCTGCACTCTCTATCCCAAACCTCTGTTTGCTTATGTGTTGAATTGGCTGCAATTTCCACCACTTCCTATAATCCACGACCTTTGCAATGCGCCTTGGCAGCTACTTCATTAAAAGGTGGAGTTTGTTTCTGCACTCTTGGATTTGGATTAGCCTTGTGACTTGCTTTGGTCAATACAACACGGTGGAAGAAATCTGTACCAGCTCTGAGCCTTGGCCTCAGGAAGCCTTATATACCTCTGCTCTCAATCCTCGAATCCTGCCAGCAAACAAGCACAGGCTAGTCTTCTGGATGACAAGACATGTGGCCCAGGCTCCTCTTGTCACCCCAGCAACACCCTGCCAACCTCTAGAAGCAGAGCTGTCTAACTGACCAGCAGCTGATCACAAACATGAGTGAGCCTTGCTGAGACGAAAAGAATTGCATACACACATGAGCAACACAAAGGTTAAAAGGAGACAACTCTGCAAATATTAATTTCAAGATATTAGGTATAAAAAAGCAAGGCAGGGAACAATGAGTATAGTATACTACTATTTATGTATTTTTCAAGAGTATACCTGAATACATGCTGTATATGAAGATACTATCTCTGGAAGCATGGCAGATCTACATTTTGCGGGTCTTGAAACTTGTATAATCGTGGTGGTCCTCTTTGAAAAAAATGCACAAAGTATAAATACAAAATTAGGTACAGGGACTGGGAAGGAGTCTGAGCGAGTGAGGGACTCTGATGCAGAAGTATTATTGGCTTCACAGTAAATTGTCTCTATCTGGAAAGATGCAGGAGAAACAAGTATGAGAATTTGGCTCCTGAGAGGTAAACTGGGTGGCTGGGGGACAGGAGAAAATGAGGGTGTGCATTCATTCCTTTAGGATTTGGCACATTTGTTATCTATTCAAGAAGAAGGATCTTTTATAAATTAATTTCGGTGTCAAATCAACATAGTTCCTAAACAACCAGGACAAGAAAGATAGTGATTTCTGAAGAGAAAGGTACATTTCTCTCTTTAGAGATTCTTGTCATTTTTACGAGAAAAAAGAGGATAAGTACCCTTAGTATGTTATTTGACCTATTATAAGGACAACTGTTGTTTTTTAAATGTCAACAGCTTCTTCCTGACATAAGATGTAAAATCTGGATCTGAAAATATGCCTTTTTATATACTGTTGATCTTCTTATGGCTCTTAATTGTTGATTTTTAAGCATCTTCTTCTTTCACAAATACTCTATCTTTTCTTATCTATGAGAAAGTTTATCAGCGTCTATTTAAGGTTTTCCTCCTTTCTTTGTCTCTTTTTCTTCCATGTTCTTTTTTACTTTTACTTTTTTATTGTTGTTCATGTCCAAAGTCTTCCTCAAATATCTAGTGATCCTTAAGTGAACATTCATATTTAAGGGAGTCTACCAACAAGCTGGTGGGCCCCTTGGTACCTTGGTGGGGACTAGCAGCTCTTACTCTAGCGTAATTGAAAGAGACCCTAGATTTTTAAAAAAATTGAATAATACTCAAATGTCAATATCTGTAGGGATATTTCTCTTGAAGGAATCAGTATCCTCAGAAATTCAGGCTCCCGAAGGTAAAAATGGACCTACAGCCTTCTGGGAACCAGAGGGGGAAAGGAGACTAAAGGTTCACAGGTTGGAATACAGACCCTCACTGAAGGCTCCTGTGTTCATTGTGGAGACTCAGCTCTGCCCTCAGTTGAGCTTGTTGCCCCCAAAGCCAGAATCTGTCTGGTTTGGTCTTTTCCCAGTCTTCCTTCAGAATGATGAATTGGGCTGGGGGTTGCCTGGTTAGCGACTGTAGGAGGGATTAACTGCAAGTATTTTAGCTTCTTTAAAAATTTCTAAACCATACTCCCAGTGCACCCCTGCTTTCAGATGGAACTGGAGCCTCAATTCCTGTTTCTTCCTGAAGTTCTACCTCAGAGATCAGCTTGCTTCTTGTTTTCCACAGATACGTCTCTCACGGTTAGGTTTTGCTTTCTCAAACAGTGAAGTCAGTGATCACTCCTCTCTGCTCTGGCAGTTGTTTGATTTCTAAAATGTTGGCATCTCTTGTCTGATATTGTCTCTTCTCCTTTTCTTTTTGTCCCTGTAGGCCTGCGCCATATTTTATTCCTTAACTGCCCTTTCAGGGAGGTTTGGGGCAGGAAGAGAGAGAAACTTGAATGTCTAATTCTCAAGATTTAAGCAAAAGAGCTTAAAATTGTCTTTGTATTCAAAGAAATAAAGCTAGAATTTGTCCTTGGATCAAGATATACTTTTGTTTTGGGAAGGACCATTATTGTAAACCTTTTATTTAGCATTAGTTCATTCATTAATTTATTCAAAAATATTTCCATGTGTCCAGTATACAGCATAGACTTGACAAGACAGTATTGGTCTTCACTCTCATAGACTTTAGATTCTGGTTTCAAGAAACAAGAGCCATAGATAAAGAAGAAACCAACAAGTAAATATTATAAACTGTAGCACAAATTATAATAAAAACAAATAAAAGACAGAGATAAGGAGTAACCTTATCATCCTCCTCCTTTTCACAACCAAATAGGAGTTATTAGTATTGGCAGCTCCCATGCCCCATCTTTCACCATTTTTTCACAACGACTCCAGTTGGGCTCTTAATCTCCCTAAACTCCCGGATGACTTCCATGTAACTAAATCCAGCAGACTTTCCAGACTTCATTTTACTTTATTTCCCAGCAGATGACACATGGACTTCCACTTTCTTGGGACATTTGTCCCTTGGACTCCACAACCTAACACTTTTCTGATACCCCTCCCACTTCTCTAATCAATCCTGATTTCCTTTGCCTTCTTCATTCTGACAGTAAATGCTGGAGCTGTCTGAAGCTTGGTCTTGGACCCTCTTCTCTTTTCACTTTATAATCTTGGGAGATCTCTTCCTTAAGAAATTTTAGCACTCGCTTTCCTGTCTGGACTCCACTAATAATCCTGATGTTATTTTTACATACAGCCTTTACTTCCTTAATACTTCATCCTGTCCCAGCACTCTTGGCAAAACCCTCATTCTCTCTGCCAACTTTGCCACTGCACTCATGTGGCTGAACATATCCAGAGGGAAAGAAAACTACACAACCGTGCTGGCTGGTCTCACCTTATATTAATGGTGAGCCTCAAGTAGACCTCAGTGCTGGCTGGTAATCATATTACACTTCCTTAGTCCAGAGGTCTTCACCCTAGAGTGTGCAGACCCCAAAGAGTACACAAAGACCTTATGAGGGGTATGAGGGCATGGCCAGTTATGAAGGTAACATTTTCACATCCTCTACTTTTGTATGTTCTTTTCCTAAAACTGAATTGCCTGAGAACTGTTCTGCTGACTCTCATTTCTCTCCTCCTCTTTTACCATTGCCCATTTGCCATTCTCCCAAGGTAGGGAAATGTAAAAACATCTAGGTTGCCAAATGAAAGTACAATTTGAAATATTTGAAATATTGTTTTTGAAAGTAAATGACTGATGATTGACTAATGAATCATTAGTAAGTCAAATGATTTCTAATTCTTTGCTTTTATTAAAATTGAAAGAGAATCTAATTGAGTTGTCAGCTTCAATATTATTAAAAATAATTTTAACTATGGCTCATTATGTGATTTTCAGCATATAATTCAGAAAGAGATTAAAGGAGTGTCATTGCTATAATAAAAGTATTTCCATTTCTCTTTACTTATTTATGAACAAGGACTCTCAGTTCTTACTCTGATGAAAAGAAATAGGAAGAGAATTGATACTGAATCTTGTCTTATTCCAGCAACATGATTTACTGATACATAAACTAGTTACAAACCCAGTAAAAGATGCAGTACAAATAAAATTTTAGGTTTATATTTAATAATTACCTATCAAAATTTATAATGTACTTATGTGATTTTTATCAATTTGTGATATTCCTATTAGGAAATAGTTCAATCCAGAAGAAGAGTTTAAACATTTGAAGTGTTATGATTAAAAGAAAAATTTTAAAAGTAATTTAAAAAATATTTTTTATTGCAAAGAAATATTGGGAGATCAATACAAGACTTTTAAATATAAGATACATTAAGTTAAGATAAAATTCTGTAGTGGAAGTGAATGAAATATGAATTCAAGGAGAAAAATAAATAATGTAAAATGTCCAACTGTTGAAGAAGAGCTTATTCCTATATTTTTAAAGGATGATGTTGAATATCAAATAGATATGTCATTTAGATTCTATTGGATACATTTAAAAGAGTAATATAAATAGTCTTATTTTAAAATGTCAGTATTTCCAAGACATCAGAATTTTCACACTCTTTGTAGCTATTTAAATTCACAAGGAAAAAAATAAATATAAAGTAAAAAATATGCAAGAGGTCACATAGTTTTCCAAAATGTTTTTAGGGAACATGCAAGCAAAAAATATTAAAGACTGATTAACCATTCCTAGTACTGCTCTCATACCCAGGCAAGAAGGAATTCTGCCTTGAGCCCCACATTTTAGAGAGCTTTACATGTCATAGCAACAAAAGAATAAATTTGGAAAGGACATTTTTGTCATTAAAGATCTGATTTTTAATTTTGGCACAGTCTGTTACTTATCTATTGCTGTATAATAAATTACCCACAAACTTAGTGGCTCAAAATGACACACATTACTATTTTTTTTTTTTATGCCTACAGCATCTGGTCTTCCTAGGTGGTCTCCCATCCAAGTACTAACCAGGCCCGACCCTGCTTAGCTTCTGAGATCAGAAGGATTGGGCGTGTTCAGGGTAGTATGGCTGTAAACTATTTTGTGGTTTTTGTGGGTCAGAAATTGTAGGGAGCTAAAGCTCCCAAAATTCAAAAGAGTGCATGGATTATCTCGGGAGGCCTGCTTGCATAAAAAAGGGAAAAGGGTGGTTCTGTGGAATTCCAGGAAGAAGAAGATTAAGTATAGACAAAGGGAGTGTCAAAGGGAGTGTCGATTTTACCTCGATCTTCAGGATGTTACTTTAATTATGTTATCTTGGGATACACAAAGGAACAGATTATGTATAAAAAGGAGCATAAGAAATAAACTCGGAGAGGCAGTTGTGAGATCTGTTCTCCCTCCTGCACCCTGTCTGTCTTCTCTTTTTTCTCAGTCCCCGCTCCCCCATTCAGGGACCTGGTTTGACTTGGTCGGCTGGTTTCCGACAAGAAATCTGGGAGAACCTTAGCTGGATCTTCTGCTTCAGGGTCTCTCAAAACCCGCAATCAAGGTATTGCCACTGATTTCATCTAAAAGCTCAATTGGGGAAGGATCTGTTTCTAAGCTCACTCCCACAGTTGTTGGCAGGTTTCAGTTCCTTAAAGGTTGTGAACTAAAGGTATCAGTTTCTTGTTGGCTGTTGTCCAGAAGCTACCCTCAGTTTCTTGCCATGTAGGCCTGTCCAACATGGCATTTTGCTTCATCAAAGCCAGTGATAGAGGAAGTGCCAGCAGGACAGAAGTCATGGCTTTTATAACTTAATCTCAGAAGTGGCATCCCAACACTTTCACTATACTCCATTCATTAGATGCAGGTTTCTGGGTCCAGACCACAAGGGCATATATACAGAAGGTAGAGGTAGCTGGGAGCCATTTTAGAAGGGTGTCCACTATATACAGCATGACCATAAGTCTAAACACCTGCCGTTATAATTCAGGTCCCAAGGAAATGTGTCTCCATACCTCTTGCCCTCTATCATTGAAACGAAAGGTCATGGTGACCAAATGTTGTGAAGATTTATGGGTGCTGCTGCTACCTCTAGAGGCAGACCCATGTTTGGAATGCAGGGAGAATTTAGCAGTGGAAGTGATTAGGTAAGAGAAAAGATAAATTAATTAACTTGTCAAATCTCTCTCAGGTAGTGTGAAGGCAATACTTTCTTACAGAATGATGTATCACTTCCCAGTAGGGCCACAGTTGTGCATGGTGGCTGAGGAACATTTTCCCATACTGAATTCATATTACTCTTAAATTTGTATGTATGTATATAAAGGCATAAAAGCATGACACATGAAGTTACACTGGCAACTAAATAGACATCCAAATGCTTTATTTACATATAGTTTTATTTTTATAAAAATATTTAATAAGATTTAATTAAAATTTCAAAGTTAAGTTTTAAGATGTCGGCTTTCTGTAAGTAATTTTTAATATTTATTCAGTATAATTTGCATTTTATACTTTAATTTTAATAGATGATTTAAACAGAAAAATAACGTTTGAAAACATAAAAATGATTTTAATTTTACATTAACTTTATTTAATATTTTTATGAAAATATATTTAAATTGTATAAAGTTCGAATACAGTTATATGTAACATTTAAATTCTTTAGCTCAGGACCATTAATTGAAGATAGATTATATGAAAATCTTGATTATAACAACATAGTGACTGGGAAAATGAAGATAAGAAAAACAAATTTTATAACATATATATTTATTAATAATGCATGTGTTTATTTTATTATTCATTCAACCATGTCTGGTCCACCAACAGAATATTTAGACACATGTGGTAATAATTAAATGTAGTCATTTTGATATTCTTCCAACTGTGTTGCTTTATACACATTTTTGATTTTGTTATGAAAGTAGACTTGTCAAGGTAAGGGTAAAGAACATACTTAACAGTTTATTAACTTGATTATTAACTTTAAAAAAATGTTAAAATATTGAAGCCTCTGTTTTTTATGACTGAGTTTTTAATTTTTCAATTATAGTTGAAATAATTATAGTTGACTAATATAATTTATATTATATTAGTTTCAGGTGTACAACATAGTGATTAGACATTTATATACCTTATGAAGTGATCACTCCAATAAACCTAGTAACCATACATAGTTATTACAACATTTTTGACTACATTTCTTATGCTGTACTTTACATTCTTGTGACTTTTTCTTTTATTTTTTTTATAATCTTTTTTCTTTGATTTCTTTTATAATCTCCCCCACTCTTTTATCCCTGACCTATGGATGTTGCCGTCTCCCCTTAAGAACTGGAGCTCTTAAGAACTGGAATGTGGGGTATCTCCTCCCACGCACTCGCGGCGCACACCTGGGTCCTGGCACACCTGGGGTATTGGCCATGGCTCCGCTGGGACTCAAACCCAGGACCTTCTGCGTGTAAAGCAGACGTACTAACCACTACACTATGGAACCACCCCATGACTATTTTCATAAGTAGCAATTTTTACTTCTCGATCCCTTTCATTTTTTTCACCCATCCCCCAACCCAACTTCCATCTGGCAACTATCAGTTTGTTCTCAATGAGTTAATTTTTGTTTCATTTGTTTATTTTGTCCTTTAGATTCCATATATAAGTGAAATCATATGGTATTTGTCTTTCTCTATCTGACTTATTTCACTTTGCATAATATCCTCTAGGTCCATCCATGTTGTTGCAAATGGCAAGATTTCATTCTTTTTTATGGCTGAGTAATATTCCACTATATATATATATATGCACCACCTCTTCTTTATCCTTTCATCTATTGATAAACACTTATGTTGCTTTCATATCTTGGCTGCTGTAAATAATGCTGCAATGAATGTAAGTGTGCATATATCTTTTCAAATTAGTGTTTTGGATTTCTTCAGATAAATACCCAGAAGTGGAATTGCAGGATCACAAGGTAGTTCTATTTTTAATTTTTTGAGAAATATCCATACTGTTTTCCACAATGGCTGTACCAATTTACAATTCCACTAATAGTGCACAAGGGTTCCCTTTTCTCCACAGCCTTGTTGTTTGATTTATTGATAGTAGCCATTCTAACTAGTAAGAAGTGACATCTCATTGTGGTTTGACTTGCATTTCCCCAATGATTAGTGATGTTGAGCATCTTTTCATGTGTCTGTTGACCATTTGTATGTCCTCTTTGGAAAAATGTTTATTCATGATCTCTGCCCATTTTTATTTATTTTATTTTATTTTTTAAATGTCATTTTTTTTTCATACTACATATACATAATTTTTTTAACATTTTATTTTTTTATTTCCCCCTCCCCACTCTCTCATCCCTTCTGGTAACCACTAGTCCACTGTCCATGTCCATGAGTCTCTGTTTGTTTGTCCTGTTCATTTGTTGCTTGTAGGTTTATATCCCACATATGTGACATTGTGTGATTTTCAACTTTTTCTGTTTGGCTTATTTCACTTAGTATGATTATTTCAAGGTTCATCCATGTTGTTGCAAACAGCAGTATTTCATCTCTTCTTATGGTTGACTCTGCCCATTTTTAAATTGGATCGTTTGTTTCTTTGATGTTAAACTGTATGAGTTCTTTATACATTTTGGATATTAACCCCTTATTAGATATATCATTTGCAAATATCTCCTTCCAATTAGCAGGTTGCCTTTTTAAAAAAAAATATTGTATTATTAGTTTCAAGTATACAGTACATTTGTTAGACATATATATAATTTATTAGGTTGCCTTTTTGTTTTGCTGATTGTTTCTTTTGCAGTGTAAAAGGTTTTTAGTTTGATGTAGTCCTATTTGTTTATTTTTGCTTTTGTTGTCTTTTCTCTAGGAGACACATTCAAAAAGATATTACTAAGACCAATTTCAAAGAATTTATTGCTTGTTTTCTTCTAGGAGTTTTATGACTTCAGGTCTTACATTTAAGTTTTTAGTCCATTTTGAATTTACTTTTGTATATAATCTAATTTCTAAGAAAGTGGTCTAATTTTATTTTTTATTTTTTGCATGTATTGGTCATTTTTCCAACACCATTTATTGAAGAGACTATCTTTACTTCATTGTATATTCTTGCCTCCTTTGTCATAGATTTATTGACCGTATAATTGTGGGTTTATTTCTGGGCTGAACCTCAGTTTTTACTCTTGCCCTGGAGCTCTGCAAATATCTATACCTTCTTTTCTCTTTTCAAATCAACTCCCTCATGCCCAGTAATGATGTTACTTCCTAGTTCACTGAAAAACAGGGGCAACAGAAGGGAACATCTTTCTCCACTGTCTACTACATCTCCTTGCCTACCTACATTTCTGCTCTCAGACTCCGTCTTCCCTTCAGGCACTACAAATGTGTCTACCTAAAGCCACTCTCTCCACTGGTACACTGAATCCCAGTCACTCTCACTCCAGGACATCACTCTCACAATCACTCCTTCAATTCCTTGTCTCCTTTCCTCTTTACTTTGTCATTCGTATCAGAAGATACTCATTTAAAAAATCAATCCTCTTGATCCCTCATCTCCTACTTTACACTGCATTTCTCTCCTTCCCTTTATAACAAACTCTTTTGGAAGAGCTGGCTGTACTTTTGTTCTCTTCTTTACCTATTATTCTTTCTTGAACTCTCTCCATTTCTCCCACCAAGAGGTGGATTTATGAGGTCTATACCTCCTCCTTGTAAATCTAAATAGGTTTGTGACTCTCTTGTAATAGAGTACAGCAGATGTCATGCTGCATCATTTCTGAGATTAGGTCAGAAAAGATGATACAGCTTTTGCCCTGCTCACTTGCCTTTGGATCTGTGAGCACCATGTAAGAATTCTAACTATCCCAAGGTTGCCATGTTGTGAAGAAGCCCAGGGTACATGGTGAGGGCATGCATAAGTGTTTGGCTGACATCCAACTGCCAGAGACGTGAGAGATGTCTCCAGACGATTTCAGCTCTCAGAAGTTAAGTCACCTTCAGCCTTTAAATCTTCCTGGCTGAAGACCCAGGCATCACTGAGCAAAGACAAGCCATCCTCACTGTGTCCTTTCTGAGTTTCTGACATAGTATTTCATGAACATAATAAAATGGTTGTTTTATACTACTAAGTTTCAGGGTGGTATGTTAGGCAGCAATAGAAACAGGAACAGTCTCTGTGTGTACATATATACATTCATATATTTCCTAGCTCTGTCTGCTAAGAAGGCTGAGAAACAATAACATCCTAGTAACAATGAGAAAATTTGGTGCCAAGATCTTGGTTTCCAAATACCATGTTATGTTAAAAGAAGTCTGAGCCCCTTCAATAAATGCTTGATTCTTGGACTGAGGCAGGAAAAGTACAAATTGAGTCCAGATTACCTCTTGTACCAGAAAGTCAAGAAGTGCTTAAATAATGTTGAGGACATTTTAAAAGGACACAGGAGCTAGCTTGAAGGGCTTCCCCATTTGCCAAATTTGGGAGAATTTTTGCATCAAAATAATAATGATAGTAACTGATTATAATTTATTGAATAAAATAGAAATCCATTGTCCAGACAATCTAAATGAATATGGTAATGGGTTAAAATGTATTGAGTAAAATAGTAATCTATGAGTCCATATGACATAAATAAATGAATAAATGGGAGAAAAGGAATGGTCTCCCATTGTTAACTAAAAACTGAAAAAAAAATGATGACTAAAAAAAATGACCATTTAATAAATTTCACTATGGTGGTTATTCCAATGGGGGTCATCAATAGGTAATAAGGAAGATAGGTGGAGATTTGATGATGTACCAGGTTAGGAATTACAAAAGGACAATTGGTGTATTTATGCAGAGAAACCTGCCAGACTGGGTGGGCAGTACCAGGGATGAGATGGGCTCACTTCCTGCACCTTTTGATGTGATGCACTGAGAAGGGCACATCATTTATCTTCTGTCATTACATGCACTTAGGTTTAAGGGACATCTTACAGAAATGAAGCTCTGTACTCTTTAAAGGTGATTCATTAAAGACAAGGAAAGACAGAGGAACCACACAGATGAAAGGAAACTGCAGATATGTGACAACCAAAGGCAATATGTGATCCTGGACCAGAAAAGACAGAGGCATTATTGGGACAGCTGATGAAATTGAAATGGTACCTGTGAATTGGATAGTGGTATTGATTTCTTAATTAGAGTGGTATATTTATTTGCTAGGGCTGCTGTAACAAAGTACCACAAACTGGGTGGCTTTAACAACAGAACTTTATTGTTTCACAGTTCTGAAACCTAGAAATCTGAAATCAAGTTGTCAGTAGAGTTGGTTCTTTTTGAGGGCTCTGAGAGAGAAATCTATTTCATGCCTCTCTCCAAGCTTCTGGTGGTTTGTTGGCAATCTTTGACAATCCTTGGCTTGTAAACACATCAACCCTATCTTTACCTTCATATTCACATGATAGTCTCATTGTGTACAGGTCTGTGTCCAACTTTCCTCTTTTTATAGAGACATCAGTCATATTGGATTAGGGGTCCATGGTACTACATACAGTATGACCTCATCTTAATTTAACCAATTGCATCTGCAACAACTTTATTTCCAAATCCTGAGGTATTGGGAGTAAGGACTTCAATATTTGAATGGGTGCAGGGCAGGAAACAATTTAACCCATAACAAATGGTTATGTTGTGGTTGAGAGAGATGGAGCAAACAGAGCCGAATGTTAACAGATGGGGAATCAGGGTGAAAAAAATATTAGAGTTCTTGATACTGTTCTTAAATGTCTTCTGTAAGTTTAAAATTACTTCAAAAATTTAAAAACATTTGGTAAGGTGCTGAGTTTATGTATTACATAAGATCTTATTGCTACCATGGGAGAGGAACTGTAGGAGATTATGAATGTGTTCAGATATCCTTATTACAAACTTGCTTGAGATGTGAGGGTTTCAGAAATTAACACATTATATTTACATAGCACCTCATAATTTACAAAAAAAAAACCCAACCCCTTAATTTGTTTGTCCCTCATAACAATTCTGTGAGGCAAGAAGTTTTCTCAATTTTATAAAAAACTAAAAACAAGATCAGATGATTCGCCCAAGGTCGTAATCACACCACTGTTAAAAGGTAAACTGAGGGAGCACTTGAGGTCTTGTTCTCTAGCATATGTCATCAGTTTTGGCTCAAATAAACTCATAAAAATTTTTGAAAAGATATACTGAAGCATATTAAAATTTTTAAGTTTATATGAGCAAAAATCCATTTGAATGGGGCAGCACCAAACTGGAAATGATTACGAGCACTCCTCAGACAGGAGCCAGAGAAAGTATGGAAGTGGAAAAAGGAAATTTTTTGATTGGCTGTAGCTTAAAGCCTACTTAAGACATTTACAGGTTGAGATTTTGGTTCGTTTAAGTAGGCCACCAAGGTGTAAAAGGGTTGAAGAATGAAAATTCAGCTGAATATAAATTTAGAGATCTAATTGGCTTTATTCAGTGATTCATAAATCAGGCAGCGTTTTATCTATTAAATAGAAAGGTGCCCACAGAAGCTGGACAAATGTAAGGCTTTTAGAGGCAGAAATAGGGGGAGGAGGAAACAAGGAAGTTAAAAGAATGGATTATTTTAGGCAAGGTCACTTTCTCTTAGGGGAAAACATCAGCCAGATTATCTCACTAGTGTGACTAGGAAATTCCAGACTGATTGCTTTAAAACTGCATTCCTGGGAAAGTCTGAAACTGCAATTAGGTTAGGTTTTAAGTCTTGGTGGGGATTAGAAAAAGTGACTCCATTTTGGGCCTTTTAAAAAAAAAAAATGAGCCCCCTCTTTGTTTAATTAATTTAACACTTAACTAATTTAACTAATTTAATTAATTTAACTAATAAACGATTAGTTCAGACTCTGATCTAGGTTTTTTGACTAATAATGTGATCCTTTGTGGCAGCAGCAAACAATAATATGAGTTGGCTTTAAACAAAATTGCAACATCCTTTCTACCATTTGGTCTTACTATTAGGGTCAAAATGAAGTTTTGGTAAGAAACTCTAAAAGCTCCAGGTATGAAGCCCACTACCACTCTTTCTCTGTTGTCCACCCCACCACAACCACCATGGGTCCCCAGATCTCCATACGGGCTTCAATTTCCCTTGTGTACCTTCAAGCCAGTACCTGGGGAACAGGGTCAAGAGAAAGCTTTCAACTCTTGCTCTAGGATAACCTCTTGGAGGACATTTCCCACCAGCAACTCTCAGACCAGGACTTCACATGGAAAAATCTCACTCTTTGTTATTATTGCCCAAACACGTAATGCCCAATCATACATCCTCAACCTGCTGACCAATCACAGTCTTTTTTTTTTTTTTTTAAATAAAGTTCCCGCTGGGCTCCTACAGATGCTTCTCCTCTCAGCCTTGGTTAAGAGTCCCACCTCCACCCCGACCACCCAACTGTAAAGCTGGAATGGACTTTAGATCTGACAGTGGCTCACAGCAGCATACTAAGTCCACTTTCTCATGCTCTATCTGTAGGGGCTCAAGACCTTGAGCCTTGAGACTAGAGACCCTGAATGACTTGGGCACCCCCAGTTTGCATGTCTCTATGTTGGGCCTTCAGTTTCCAAAACACAGAATTATAGGACGATAAAGTTGGACAGACTTTAGGAATCATTTAGTCCTGACCATTCATACATTTCATTGGATGATTATGTGATTGTTCCAATGGCTCAGAGGCTCTACTCTCCTCTTTCTCTCTTGGGTAAAGGAATTAAGGTCAAGCCAGGCAGGTGCAGGACTTGCCATCAACATGCCCCTTAATTCCAGTATTGCTGAGCAAGGGCTTCCATCTCAGCCTCCCTGATCCAGCCAGCTGTCAGACTGTGGGTTAGGATGGCAGAGGAGGAGGGTGATGTGGACGAGGAGGATGTGTTCCTGGCTTTTGCCCAGGGTCCTTCTCCTCCTAGGGGTCCCATACGTAGGGCCTTGGACAAGGTCTTCTTTATCTTCCTGGCCCTTTTTCTCACACTGCTGATGCTGGAGGCTCTTTATAAACTGCTGTGGCCACTACCGTGGGCAAAGTTTGGGGACTGGCTCCTGGGAACACCTCAGAAGGAGGAGGAGCTGGAATTATGACCAACCTTCCTATAAATATCCTCTTACCCTGCCACGGAGGTGAGAGGGGAGATGCGGGGAAATGGGACTGTTTGGGGCTGTGGAGGGAACACCTGGATAGCTTAAAGCAACTGTCTTAAAATTTCTGTATCTATATTCCAGGAAATAATTTTGAAAATGTTTGTATTCCTCACATATTTTTAAGTGAGCATCTAAAATTTTTCATCATAATTAAAATTGTTTCAAAGATGGAATTCCTGGAATATCAAAAATATTCGCATTTTAAAATAAAACAATTAAATCGCCCTTTTGAATATACACAGGAACTGAAATATCAGAGTGACTTGATATCTATTACCATCCATTTGAAAACACATAAATAAGCTCTTAAGAATTGGAAATCATTCCTTTTCTCCTTTCTCTCCTTTCTCCTTGAACTACTTCCCCAGAGACCATTTTATACTTTTATACTTGAAAGCCTGAGATGAAAAATATTTTTTTCTTATGATCGAAACTCTAGCTAAAAAAAAATTCTTCAGGGTTATCATTACAATTATTATGAAAGCAGAACTGATCAAATAGCATGAAGATTGTACACATTTTTATAATCATTAAAAATAAAAATGTTTTAATGATATGGACAAGGTGATGTTTATGGTGCCTTGATGAAAGAACTAGTCTACGTATCTCCTTATTTAAGACAAAAGAAGACTGAAATCCAGGAGATTTCATGGTTGAGAACTATACTTAAAAAAAAAAAAAGATGGAGAAAGTATATTGTAAAGGGGAAAGGAAAAAAAAGAACCTCTACTGCTAGCATTTACTCAGGAAGACAAATTTGGGGAAAGTTGAAGATCTGGCAATTACATCCCTCGTATCTCTCAAGACCGAGTGCTCTTTGGAGACTTTTCATCTTCCCCAACTTGAAGACTGTGTAGGCTTAGACGACTGGAACGAAGTGGTGTGGGATTCTTTAATGGAAGGGAGGGTTTGAGGTTCTGGAATCCTGAGGGCTTGGAGACGTAGAGACCTCTGCGGTCTTAGAAAGTGACAGGATGCTCGCCACTTGTGGAATGCACAAGGATGCATGAAGTGGGGATCTCAGCGGTGGACTCAGCCTTGCCTCCACGAGTCCCTCCAGCCTCCCTAAAACTTGGAGAGGTGGGATTCGGATGAGGCGGGTGTCCAAGTCGGTTTCTTCTCTGTTCGTTCTTTCCTCAGCTCTCCCACAGGAAGAGGAGGCGAGATCCGAAGTATTTTCCGAGCCTCATTTCGTCTCATCCCTCACAGCGGCAGTTCGCACAGGTTCTCCTCAAAGCCCCGCCCCATATCGCCTGACCTTAGGCCCTGGAGCTCCTGGACAAAGCATGGCTTCTGGATCATCACCGCCCGCGCCTCAAGGACCCTCTCCAGAAAAGTACGGAGAACCACCTAGGTCCCACCTGCTTGGATGGTCATTAGTCCTGTGGTGTGGTGAAGCTTGAAAAGCAAATCAACAACTATAGCAATAATAATAATAATAACAACACATTGTATAGCGCGTTGCGATCATTTGTGTGCATGTGTTTTGATTTCACAATTGGGAGGCGTAGGAACCTGGATGTAGAAGTAGCTGCTGGACAGCGGCAAGGGAGCGCGCAGCCCGTGGAAGGACAGGGGCAGACCCCATCGATTAAGCCGTGGAAACGGGTACTGGCAGGTAGGAAAGCAGCGCGGAAAGGCTTGTCAATAGCCCATCAGAAGGAAAAGGTTTTATTTCCCTCAAAAAAGACTTCCGCCCCTCCGTGCACCGCCTTGGAGGGCCCAATTCCTCTGCTGCTCTGTTTCGTTCCCCCCTCCCCTAATTGGAGAGGTGGCTCAATCCTCACTGCGCGCGACTCTCCACCGGTTGGGCCAGATGCAGGAAGTTTCTGATTGGCAGAGTCGAAGAAGCGCCGGGTGAAAAGAGCTCCACTGGCGGCGCTCTGGAGTCAGGGCAGAGTCGATATCGTACGGGAAAATGGCGGCCCCCAATAACTTAGGGACGCTCCGCGGGGATAAGCTTGCTCCCTACAGGTCAGGAGAAAGGTAGCCGCGTACTATAGCCAGCATTTGGAGGCGTTCGGAGGTCGGGCCTGCCGTCACTTCCGGCCACCGGGGGACTGGGTTCCGTACGACAATATGGCCACGCTTAGGTGCCTGTAGGCGGAAACTCTGAGGCTTCCGGTCCAGAAGAGGGCCTGCGGTGGGAGGGGGAAGGAAGGCGGAGGGAACCATGCGAGCTTCTGATATCCGCGGTGAGGGTCGCCTCGAGAGGCCGTTTCTGAGGTGGGGGCCGGACGGTGCGGGGATCGAAGGCGAGGGCGGGAATGTTGAGGGAGAGGTATTAAGGAGTCCCAGGCGCTGAGTCTGAGGGGCAAGCTGTGGTACTCTCCTTATCCCTGAAGGGGAGTGGGGCGGGCGGGGGCTGAACTGGGGGAGGGGACCTTCCAGTGGGGCTCATCTCCTCCTGAGGGGAAGGGGCTGGACTTAGGGTTTGGATTCGAGAGGAATCGGGAAAGCTCAGTGCAAGGCTCACAGTCGGTAACAGGTCATGAGAGAGAATGGGGAAAATTAGGGTGGGGTGAGAGGGAGGGGATTCGAGGTGAAATACCTTCGACTAGCGAGTTTGAGACCCGTCAGGGGGTGGAATATGTAGATAATTCAGAAAGGGGAATGTATTGTTGCGAGGGAACTTTCTTCGCCTCAGAGACTCTAGGAGTTGGGGTGATCCTTCAGGATGGGATGAGTGTGTGGATTTATCGTGTTTGAGAGCGAAAGGGGGAAAAACACGTGAGGTGGTGCTGACAGGGGTGTAGTACCTGTTCCTGGGGATGTCAGTGAAATCTGGAGTGCATTGTGGGAGGTGATCCGGAGTTGGGAGGAAAAATAAACTTGCCAACTAGGAGAAATAGTGGGGAAACGCAACTGAAAGACCGGATATCGATGTGAGTGGTGGAGCTAGGGGTGGAGACTTGAGGTTGATTTGGGGCTCTCTAGTAAAGGGCCCAAAAAACATGGTACTAATGGTTGCTGAAGATAGGCAGTGAGGACACTATTGGGCTGGATGTTACTGAAATCCAAGAAGACTGGAAAATGTGTGAGTTGAAGGGATGGGGCTATGCTAAAAGAGCTCTTTCTAAGGCCCCATCCCTTTCTAGCAGGAATTTCGAAATCCCCAACACTTCCTCCTTCCGGGGGATTTGATCCCCCATGGCCACCGCTAACAGCATCATTGTGCTGGATGATGATGATGAAGATGAAGCAGCTCAGCCAGGGCCCTCCCACCCAGCCCCCAAGGAGGCCTCAGTCTCACCCCAGGCAGAAGCCCCTGGCTCCTCGCAGCCCCATGGTGCGGAAGGAAGCGGCAAGAAATGCTACAAATTGGAGAATGAGAAGCTGTTTGAAGAGGTGAGCTTTAGGGGAGAAGATTCTTGTACCCCCGGTGGGGGGCGGGGGCTGACTGGCTCTCCTGTCCTTTCTTCCCCACTAATCTCACCTTGCCTTCTTTTTCTCAACCCCCTCCCTTCTTCTGAATCCTCCAGTTCCTTGAACTGTGTAAGGCGCACACAGCAGACCACCCTGATGTGGTTCCATTCCTCTATAAACGGCAGCAGCGGGCCCACTCTCTGTTTTTGGCCTCAGCGGAGTTCTGCAACATCCTGTCTCGGGTCCTATCTCGGGCCCAGAGCCGGCCAGCTAAGCTCTATGTCTACATTAATGAGCTCTGTACTGTTCTCAAGGCGCACTCAGCCAAGAAAAAGCTGAACCTGGCCCCCGCTGCCACCACCCCTAGTGAGCCCTCTGGTAGTAACCCTTCCACAGACCCCTCCTTAGACCCCACAAATGCGGAGACCACTGGCTCTGAGGCCCCAAGGACCCGTGGTTCCCGGCGGCAGATCCAGCGCTTGGAGCAGCTGCTAGCACTCTACGTGGCAGAGATTCGGCGGCTGCAAGAAAAGGAGTTGGATCTCAAAGAATTGGATGACCCAGACTCCACATACCTGCAGGAGGCAAGGTTGAAGCGGAAGCTGATCCGCCTCTTTGGGCGGCTGTGTGAGCTAAAAGACTGCTCTTCACTGACAGGTCGCGTCATAGAGCAGCGCATTCCCTACCGAGGCACCCGCTACCCAGAGGTTAACAGGCGCATTGAGCGGCTCATCAACAAGCCAGGGCCTGATACCTTCCCTGACTATGGAGATGTGCTGCGGGCTGTAGAGAAGGCAGCTGCTCGGCACAGCCTTGGCCTCCCCCGGCAGCAGCTCCAGCTCATGGCCCAAGATGCTTTCCGAGATGTGGGCATCAGGTTACAGGAGCGACGCCACCTTGATCTCATCTATAATTTTGGCTGTCACCTCACAGATGACTATAGGCCAGGTAGGGATTAGTAAAATGCCCATCGGTAACCCTTGTATGTCACGTGTGTGTAGAGGGGCAATATCTCGAGTCCCTTCTAGAGTTTGAGCTGAGTACTCTAATTCTTATATCTTCCCACATAGGCATTGACCCCGCACTGTCAGATCCCGCCCTAGCCCGGCGCCTGCGGGAAAACCGGAGCTTGGCTATGAGCCGACTGGATGAAGTCATCTCCAAATATGCGATGATGCAAGACAAGAGTGAGGAGGGCGAGAGACAGAAGAGAAGAGCTCGGCTACCCCAAGCCACCTCTTCCCATTCCACAGACCCCCCTAAAGCCTCCTTGGATTCTGGTGAGGTGTGGAAGGGATACACCTTTCAGAGAAACCTTGGTCTTCCCCTGCACTGGCCACAGAGAATCCAGGGTGATTGATGGGGGAGTGTGCAGAAGGAACACAACTAGATCCTCTAGGACAATGGATTCTTTAGAGCAGTGGTCCCCGACCTTTTTGGCATCAGGGACTGGTGCTCCTATGAGAATCTAATGCCTGATGAGCTGAGGTGGAGCTGAGGTGGTGATGCTAGTGCTGGGGAGCAGCTGTAAATACAGATGAAGTTTTGCTTGCTCACCAGCCACTCAACTTCTTGCTGTGTGGCCCAGTTCCTAATAGGCCACAGACCAGTTCCAGTCCATGGTCCAGGGGTTAGAGAGCCCTACCTTAGAGAAACTCCTTTGTCTCCCAGGGCCCTAGTGGAATGGCATCCCAGGAGTGCCCTACCACCTCCAAGGTTGAGACAGATGATGGGGAAGATGAAGAAAGTGAGGAAGAGGAAGAGGAAGAGGTCACAGATTCTGAAGAGGAGGAGGATCTGGAACAGATGCAGGAAGGTCAAGGGGATGATGAAGAGGAGGAGGAGGAAGCAGGTATGTAAAGCAAAGCCTCAGTTCTCTCTGTTGGCCATGAGCCACCTGTTTGAGACCCTTCCCTTCCTCTTACTCCTAGTGTCTTCGCAGCAGTATTTCCCCTTGTTTTCATGCTACCCTTCCCTCTTTTCTTCTTTTCCAGGTAAAGATGGAGAGAGGAGCCCCATGTCCCCACCACAGATCTCCCCTGAAAAGAACTTGGAACCCAGCCAAGGGATCAACAGGTCTTCAGGGGAACAGCAAAACAAAGGACTTAGAGTGTCATCATCTCCACTGTCAGAAGAGCCCCTGGCTACCTCCAGTATAGATGCTGAAAGCAATGGGGAATACCTTGAGGAGTTGCCCTTGGAGAAAGAGAGCCCTGTGTCTCAGGTCTTTGAGCTAGAGATTGAAGCCTTGACTGTGGATACCACCCCTTCCCCCGAGGAAGGAGACATTTCCTCTTCCAGGAAGCAATCAGAGGACCCCCTCACCACTGTCCTGGAGAATGGAGCAGCCATGGTCACCTCAACTTCCTTCAATGGAGGTGTCTCTCCTCATACCTGGAGAGATTCCAGTCCCCCTTGCAAGAAATCTCGGAAGGAGAGGCAAATGGGAGCAGGGCCATTAGGAAACAGGTAACAAGGAGGAAGAAGAGGGAAGCCAAGGAGGGATTGCAGGGGGCTTTCTGAAAAGAGTAATGAGGAACTGAGTCTGCTGGGAGAGACTGGACAGTCCCCCTCCAGTTTCAGGCTCCCTACTTTTATGTTTCTGTCCTTAGCTTTGTGGAAGGGCATGAGAAGACTGGGAAGAAGATATGTACCCTGCCCCACCCACCTTCCCCCTTGGCTTCCATGGCCCCAGTTGCTGATTCCTCAACGAGGGTGGACTCTCCTAGCCATGGCTTGGTGACCAGCTCCCTCTGTAGCCCATCTCCAGCCCGGTTGACCCTAAACCCCCAGTCACAACCCTCCCAGTCTGGTACTTACAAGGTAAGAGTGGGAGGCTGTTTTTACAGACTTCGACTTCATTCTCTTTCAATGTCTGTTCAGTTTTAGGTGCTCCCTCTGAATCTTGCACCTCCCCCCTCCTCTCTCTTCCTTTTTCCCCATCCCAATTTTTTTATCTGATAAGCTCTTCCCTATGTTTTCCCCCATATATTCCAAACTGACTTTTTGTCTTTCACTCCTTGCAGATGAGTGTGGCCACACAATGTGATCCAGAGGAGATCATCGTGCTCTCAGACTCTGATTAGCTGCCTCCCCTGCCTCCAAAGTGACAGAGGGCGGGATGGACTGAGCTAATCCCCTTTTGGTGGTGTTTCTTTAAACAAAAAAACAAGTTTTACACAGAAACGTTAATAAACAATAAAGTTCTTTTCTTATTGTATCCTTGTCTTTTCTTTGTCTTTCTCCCCTCACCGATTGGCCCCAGCTGTTCTCTGGCTCATGGTTAGCCCGGCCCCGGGATAGCCCTGTATCTGTCCTTTATAGCCTGCCCTTAGCCCGTCTCTTGGCGTTTTCTCGCCCTCAGGCTTTCCCCTTGCCCTTTGCCAGTCACTGAAAAAAGTGTTTGAGCCTCCTGAACGCGCTTTACTTTCTCACTTCGAGCGGTAGGAGTAAAAAGGCCAATCAGGGGCCGACTCAAGGTTATTCGGCCAATCCAGGCACGGAGGAAGGGGGCGGGGTTTCAGGGGGACTGTCAAGCTAAAAGACGAGGGCGGTTAGGTTCCGCAAACCAGCTAATGGCCACAGCACGGATGGCCAAGACCCGTTGCCAATGGGAAGAGACAGGCTTACAGAATTAAAGGGGAATGAGTGCTTCGGCCAAACCAAGTCTTGAGTCCTCAGCGGCGGAAGAGACATGGTACCTTTAAGGTGGAACGAAGCGACTGTTTTTTAAAGGAAAAGTGGTAGAGTCGGCCTAGTATCGGCAAGGGCGGGGTGCCGGCCTGTGCCCGAAAGGGCCTGGGGGCGGGTCTTAAGGGGGATGAGGCCTGAGATAAGCTGGGGCCAAAGGGGCGTGACCGGCAAAAGAGCCGGGGGCAAAGCTTAAAGGGAATTGGATAGAGAGGGTGGTTATCAGTACAAGAACAGACCTGCCCCCTCCGAAGAAAAGGGTGCAAAACACCAAAAAGGTAAATTTTGTAAAGGCTCACAAGCAAATGGGAAATTCCGAGGGAGGCACCCTACTCTGGAAGATCATGTTTTTCTCTAATCTCCAAGGAAAGAACACTGGATTTGGATTTAGGACACCTATGTTTGCTGGTGCTGCCACTTACTAGCTGTGTGACCATGAATAATCTCTTAATCTTTCTTGGCCTCAGTTTCCTCATCTATGGAATGGGGTTGAGAGGAATATCTACCTCACAGTGTTGTGGGGAGTTACTCAGATAATGGGTGTGTGAACATGCTTTTGAACTGTAAAGGACTGTTTCATTGTGAGATGTTATCATTCTTCTCTTTTTTCCTTCCCAGAGACCCCCCCGGCCGCCCTCCTTCCCTTGTTCCTGTGGCTGGGGGGGGTACCCCCTCCCTCCACACCATGGAGCCATCTCCTCTGTCTCCAAGTGGGGCAGCAGTCTCCCTGCCTCTGTCGCTGGCCCCGCCCCCACTGCCCCTGCCTGCAGCTGCAGTGGTACACGTGTCCTTCCCTGAAGTAACCAGTGCCCTCTTGGAGTCCCTCAATCAGCAGCGGCTACAGGGCCAGCTCTGTGATGTGTCCATCCGAGTGCAGGGCCGGGAGTTCAGGGCTCATCGCGCTGTCCTGGCTGCCTCCTCCCCATACTTCCACGACCAAGTCCTGCTCAAGGGCATGACTTCCATCTCGCTGCCCAGCGTCATGGACCCAGGAGCCTTTGAGACTGTCCTGGCTTCAGCTTACACTGGCCGCCTCAGCATGGCTGCTGCTGATATTGTCAACTTCCTCACAGTGGGTTCTGTGCTCCAAATGTGGCACATTGTGGATAAATGCACTGAACTCCTTCGTGAAGGCCGGGCCTCGGCCACCACTACCACCATCACCACTGCTGCAGCCACCTCAGTCACTGTCCCTGGTGCTGGGGTCCCATCAGGAAGTGGGAGCACTGTGGCCCCTTCCACCATGGGCTCTGTGCGCTCCCATGCCTCCAGTCGGGCCAGTGAGAATCAGTCACCCAGCAGCAGCAACTACTTCAGCCCCCGAGAGTCCACTGACTTCTCATCTTCCTCCCAAGAGGCATTTGCAGCTTCTGCAGTGGGCAATGGGGAGCGTCGAGGAGGTGGCCCTATATTCCCAGCCCCTGTGGTTGGCAATGAGGGGGCTACCTCTGGGAAGCTGCTGCTGGAAGCAGATGAGCTGTGCGATGATGGTGGGGATGGGAGGAGTGCAGTGGTTCCTGGGGCTGGGCTCCGGCGTTCCACCTATGCACCCCCCAGCATCATGCCACAGAAACACTGGGTATATGTGAAGCGGGGTGGAAACTGCCCAGCACCAGCGCCCCTGGGTTCCCAAGACCAAGATCTGGAAGAGGATGAGGAGGAGGAAGACCTGGTGTTAACCTGTGAAGATGATGAAGATGAGGAGCTAGGGGGTGGCTCCCGGGTTCCAGCAGGGGGAGGAGCTGAGGCTACCCTTAGCATAAGTGATGTCCGGACCCTGACTGAGCCTCCCAGCAAGGGAGAGGAGCAGGTCAATTTCTGTGAGTCCTCCAATGACTTTGGCCCCTATGAGAGTGGGGGTCCTGGAACAGGGCTTGATGATTCCGGGGGGCCCACCCCTTCCACCTATGCCCCCTCCCACCCACCACGGCCCCTGCTTCCTGTGGACATGCAGGGCAACCAGATCCTAGTCTTCCCATCATCTTCGTCCTCGCAGGCTCCAGGCCAGCCACCAGGGAATCAAGCCGAACATGGGGCAGTGACCCTGGGGAGCATATCCACAGGGGGCCTGGGCATGCAGGGTGGTGCTGTTGGGACCCCTGGAGGGACAGGCAGTGGGGATGGGAATAAGATCTTTCTGTGCCACTGCGGGAAGGCCTTCTCTCACAAGAGCATGAGAGATCGTCATGTGAACATGCACCTCAACCTGCGGCCCTTTGACTGCCCCGTGTGCAACAAAAAGTTCAAGATGAAGCACCATCTGACTGAGCACATGAAGACGCACACAGGCCTCAAGCCCTACGAATGCAGCGTCTGCGCCAAGAAGTTCATGTGGAGAGATAGCTTCATGCGCCACCGAGGACACTGTGAGCGCAGGCACCGCCTGGGCGGGGGCGGGGCCGGACCAGGGCCTGGGGGGCCCACTGGGCCAGCCTTGCCACCCAAGAGAGAGTCCCCCGGGATGGGCGGGGGCAAAGGCGACGAGGCGGGTGGGGCCACGCCGCCGTCCAGCCGTCGGGTCTGGTCCCCACCCAGCCTCCACAAAGCATGAAGACGCACACAGGCCTCAAGCCCTACGAATGCAGCGTCTGCGCCAAGAAGTTCATGTGGAGAGATAGCTTCATGCGCCACCGAGGACACTGTGAGCGCAGGCACCGCCTGGGCGGGGGCGGGGCCGGACCAGGGCCTGGGGGGCCCACTGGGCCAGCCTTGCCACCCAAGAGAGAGTCCCCCGGGATGGGCGGGGGCAAAGGCGACGAGGCGGGTGGGGCCACGCCGCCGTCCAGCCGTCGGGTCTGGTCCCCACCCAGCCTCCACAAGGCGGAGATGGGCTTTAGTGGGGGCGGAGGAGCAAACTGAATGGGGCAGGCTACTGGGGGTAGCTTTCAGGGAAGAAGAAAGGGAGTACGAGCCAGAAGCGCTGTGGCCCCCAGGTAATCTCTCACCACGGCTGTTTTCCTTATCTCTCTGCACTTGTATATATTCTGGAGGGCGAACCATATTGTGCCACCGACCACCCCATTCCACTCCTCAGCTCCTCCCCTCAAAGTATCCCTGGAACTAAGCCCTTCCTTTCCCTCAAATGGGTACCCTGAAGCCCCAGCTCCAGAGTAGGGTGCATATGGTGGGGGGAGGGAGAGGGTACCTGTTAAGCATCCTGGAGTCACAGGATCAAGGATCAGGTGGTCGTAGTCTGTACCTGAAGTCTGTGTTTGTGTTGTTGTAGGGACCAGGCCTTTGAGCCCCACCCTTGTCCTAGAACCCACCTCACTCCTCCCTCCCCAGGATGTGCCCCTTATTTCTACCCCAATCTCTCCCCCACCTTGGGGTCCCTCAACTCTATTCTCTTTAGGGAGTAAGTCGTAGGAGTACAAGGTTTTTATTTTAAATCATATTTTTTTTAAACGGTAATTAAAATATTTATTGGTCATTGCACTTGGCTTGCCGACAACCCCTATGTGTTTGCTGGGGACCTGGCACAGGTGGGGGAAGGAGGAGTAATGGTTCTCTATGAAGTGGATTCTAGAGGGAGAAGACGGGAGAGCTGGGGAAGACTGTGGGACTCGGCGGTGCTGGGTAGTTCCAGTAGGGCGGGGCGCGGCCGAGGTCCCCAGACCAGAACTGGAGAGGATATTCGGGATCCCTACTCCGCTAGTGGAGAAAGGACCTGCCTCCCACGCACCCTCACCTAACCAGAGCGGGGATTTCTATGGCCCCTCCTGCTGGCTTTTTGAGGAAAGCGAAAGTGAAAGAGGGAAGAAGACTGAGGAGATCGCGGCGCCATGAAGCACCTGTCCCTGCTCCTCGCTCTGGCTTTGGGTGAGCGAACCCTGCGACTCTGCCCTGGAACAGAACTGGGGAGAAGTGGAGGGAGGTGACCCTGTCACGTGTCCGACGCTGGCGAGGGGATGGGGGTGGGTTTCGGGTCACCAGACTTCTGAGCCACCTCCTCACTCGTGCCCCTCTCCACCAGGCTTGGTGACCGCCGTCTCGGCGGGACCCACGGTGATAGAATGCTGGTTCGTGGAGGATGCAGACGGGGGCCGCCTGGCCAAGAAACCCGCTGCATTGCTGCTGCGCCAGGGCCCAGGGAGAATACCTCCCCGGCCGGACCTCGACCCCAAGCGCTACCTCAGAGTACATGGTGAGTCTTCCCGGACTCGCCCCAACTCTGTCACTTCCACCGGAAACCTCCTCCTCTGTAGGTCGCTCGGTGACCTCGGGCCTCGGTTTCCTCCTCTGTTAAAAGTCTAGATTACCTCTAAATCTCTCCCTGCCGGGTCACGTGTGTATTCCCTGGACGCTGCCCTCTGCGCTCCTTGCCTAGCGGTGACTCTACAGCTCCAATCCACTTCTCCATGCTCACAGACCCCACAGGCACCCTGCAGGCTGCCTTCAGGCGGTACCCCCGGAGCGCCCCCACGCCACACTGCGAGATGAGCCATTACATCCCACTCCCCGCCTCTGTGAATTGGGTCAAAGGCCTGACTCCGGAGCAGAGCTGCCCACGGGCCTTGGACGGGACTTGGTTCATGGTCAGCATGTCCAGCCCGGTCCTCAGCCTCTCCAGCCTCCTACAATCACAGACCGAGCCTCAGCCAGATCCCGGACTCATCACCATGGCAACAGGTAGCTAAGCTGGGACTGGAGAGTGGAATTGAATGGGTGGGTTCTAAGGGTCAAGATCAGCCAGCGACTGCTTTGTGGACTTCAGCGAATCGTTTCCCCAATCCGAGTTCAATTTCCTTATTTTGTTTTTAAATTTCCTTATTTGTAAAGCAAGTGAGTTTGGTTAGAAGGAAACAATCTCTTACGCTTCTTCTACCTCTGACCAATTAAAACAAAACAAAACAGAACAAAACAGAACAAAAAACCCTGAGGTTTGGGGGCGGGGCTTCCTGGTGTTCCTAAGGGTGAAGCTTTGGAGAGAGGCGGGTTTTCCAGACTGCCAACCTTGAGAAAGTTGTAAGGCAAATGCGATTGGGAGGGGCTCAGAAGCAGGAACACCCCCTCACCCCACCCCAGGTCTGTGTCTTGCTAGGCATCCCCACCTTTGCTGTTAACCCTGTGTCAAAAATCATCCTTCGGGCCTCACTCGTGCCCACATCCAGTGCTACGGCTGCAAAACAAAGGCTCTTGAGCTCAAGCGCGTTGACCTTCCTGACAGCCCCTTCCTTATGACGCGTGGGCATGTGCTAACTCTGTGGTCACCAAACACTGCGCTTGAGTGGGCGGAAGGGACACGGCGGGAGACCAGATGGTTCCCACTGCAAGGCCTGCTTATGGCATCCGGCAGCATGGTTTGAGGCTTAGAGGTCCGGTACTTGGCTGGGCTGGAGCTCAGGGAGGAAGCAGGCAGATAAAGCAAGAATAGGAAAGATCTGACCGGGATATCTATGAGCTTACCCTCCTGGCAACAGAGGATGGGAGGATATGAGCAGAGTCCTTGGCTTCCTTCAGTTTGAGATCTCTATATGAACAGCACAGCCTGACCGTATGGTCAGTCACAGCCTAATCCTGCACCCTCCCTTCCCCAGTACCTTCTCCCTGCCACCCTCCTCACTGAGCGAGAATCACCCGCAGGACCAGCGGACCGACTCTGCACCAGCCTCTGCCTACATCTCTATTCTTGCTCCCCATACCCCACCTTGGCCAGGGGCAGAAACAAACTGCCCTTGGGTACAGTAGCTCAGGTGGGGAGGAGTATTTCCCAGGGCTACTGGTTTCACCAGAGTGGGAATGAGAATGTCCTTTTCTCTCGAGTCTGTTTTTCCTGCTGTAAAATGTGGATACTATTTCCCATCTGCCTTTTGGTTGTTGTGACTACCAAGGGAGATACTTTGTTAATTTATTCACTGACTCAATAAATATTAGCACTAAGAACATATTAGGGCCTGATAGTTCTCAGTCCAGGCTACAAATAGGAATCCTCTTGGAAGTTTCTAAAATATACTGAAAGCTGGACCTCATTCCAGGCAGATTAAATCAGAATCACTGGGATGGCCCTGAGCCCCTTAAGGGTCACAAAAGTGATCAGACATAGATTCTGCTCTCAAAAAGGTTCTTGGCAGATGTCATGGATAATTGTAGATACAAAGCCAGTTGGGCCCAGAAAGAAGTACAGCCAGGGCAGTGTCCAGGATTTTGCATCTCACAGACTACTGGGGGTAAAAACTAGTTGCTGTGTTCAGTCTTCCTTTTCCAGCATTTTTGCTTAATTAGGGATTTAAAAGAATGAAAGTTGTTTTAATGTAAAATTAAAAATGGACTCTTTCCAGGGTTACAGATCATTGATAATTATACTAATATATACTTATACATTATTTCTTATCAAATACTTTAAAATGTTTGTTGACAGATATACTTTATTAACATACTCTGTGTATATGATATTTAATTCTTATAATTCCTGTAACATTGTTATGGAAAATTTCAAAGACAGACACAAGGAGAGAGAATAGTATAATGAATCCCCATATACCCATCACCCACTCATATAGTTATTACATTTCACCAAATTGTTTCATCTATCCTGTCATCCCACCTTTCCTTTTTTTGAAGTTTTAAAGATCCCAGACATCATATTATTTTACTCATAAGTAATACAGACAGCAACTTTATTAAATAAGGACTTTAAAAAACAAATGAAAATACCATTATCTTACCTAACAAAACAAAAAATTCCTTAATATCATTTAGTTCCTAGCCCATATTAAAAATTTCCCAATTTTTCCAATGATGTTATTTTACAGTTTATTTGCCCAAATAGAGATAAAAAATAGGCCCGTATATTATATTTGGTTGTTGTAGCTGCTTGTGCTGCCATAACAAAATATAGACTGAGTGTCTTAAACAATAGGAATTTATTTTCTCACAGTTCTGGAGGCTAGAAGTCCAAGATCAAGTCCAAGGTGCTAGCAAGTTTGGTGTCTGGTGAGAGCTCTCCCTTTGTGGCTGTTTCCTCACAGGAGGAGAGAGAGCTCTGGTGTTTTTCTTCTTATAAGAGCATCAGCTCTATCGGATTAGGGCCCTACCTTTATGACATCATTTAACCTTTCGCACCTCCTCATAGCTCCTATCTCCACATATAGTCACATTTCGGGTTAAGGCTTCAACAGACAAATTTTGGAGAAGGGGAGAGACCACAGACATTCAGTCCATAACAGTTTGTCTCTTAAATCTCTTTTATTCCATAATTATTGCTCCTCCCCCCCCCCCCAATGCTGTTGATTTCTCATTTGTTCTAGAGAATTTCTCACATTCTATTTTCGGCCAGTTGTTTCCTCATTGTGTCACTTCCCTTGTTCCTTTTTCTCTATATTTCCTATAAATTGATAATTAGACCTAAAGGCTTGATTTGATTTGGATTTAAATTTTTTTCAGTAATAATAGTTGTTACCATTAACTGTTTAACAGAAAAGCAAAAACCTTTTTCTCTGTATTTCCTATAAATTGATAATTAGACCTAAAGGCTTGATTTGATTTGGATTTAAATATTTTTCAGTAATAATAATAGTTACCATTAACTGTTCAACAGAAAAGCAAAAATCTATATGATACAAGCTGCAAAAACAGACAGAAATTTCCTTTCTGTTCTGGCCCTGCTGTATTTACACGTGTATTTTTGGAGTCCAGTTTGTGGGCTGCAGGTCTAAAATTGCCTCAATAACCCACACTAAAGAGCGCAGTTAGCTTAAGGGTTAAATTGTAAAACCTCTAGGTTTTATTTATTAATCTTGTGGATTGTTTTTAACAATTCAAAAGTATGTTTCTAGTTTTTGATAAAATAAGTGACATCGCCTACTTTTTTTACTGTACTGAACAGAAACAATCCTATGAGATTGAAAGAAGTTTAACCTTGTAGGTCTCAGAAGCTAGGATTAGAAATCACATACGGATAATCACAAGAGAAAAATATTACTTCCACCTGGAGGAACCCAGATATTTCTGGGAGGAAGTAGCAATGGAACTGACCTTGAGGGACATGGAGTATTTAGATGTTTGGGAGGAAGTGGGGAGGGACATTGGAAGCTAAAGGAAACTTATGATCAAAATGAAGGAATGCCCAATGATTAGAGTTTCTGCTAGTTGCAAGAAAGGGATTCTATGTGGCTGGTTCTTAGGGTGCAAGAGAAATCTGGCAAGGTGAGTTGGGGGTTGAATTATCGAGTACTCTGAAAGCTGGGCTTCGTGATAGTGAACCATCAGAAGTATTTTTGTGTATGTGCCCCATTTTTTCCAAAGAGCCTAATTCTTACAAAAAGTAGGCAAGGATAAGATCATTGGACTAATGAGGCAAATACAGATTAAATGATTTTCCCAGGATACCCAGTGATGATGATGATGATGATGATGATGGTAACAAAAATAGTAATGGCTAACATTTATCGAGCATTTTCTATCTGTCAGGTCCTTTTCTAAGTACTTTATAGTCATAATCACACCTATTCCTCTCAGCAACCATAGGAACTACATACTGATATTATCCCCATGTCACAGATGAAGAAGTCTGAGACACAGAGCAGTTAGTTAACTTGCCAGAGGATGCACAGCTTGTAAGAAGCAGGGCTAGGAAATGAACCTGGGCCATCTAGCTCCAGTCTGTGCCTTTAGTTGCTGGTTTCCAAGGTAGCTAGGATTTTTAAACAGACAACTGACCGGATCAGATTTGTAGCTGGCTACAGTGTGAAGGATGAATTGAAGGAGAGAGAGATAGAGGATAGAGAAACCAGAGAGGAGGCTATTGTAATTGTCCAAATGTACATTGATGAGAACTTGAGTTGGAAACAGATGTCAGATCTATTTGGGAGACAGAATTAAGACCTGGTGGGATAGTACATAGCATATTTCACAATTTGCTCGTCTGTCTCCCTTATTAGACTGTAAGCAATTTGAGGGCAGGGATTGCCCATCTTGTTCACCAGTCTGTCCTCTACCTTGAACATCCTAGGTGTTCAGTAAATATTAGTTGAATGAATGAATTAGAGGAAAGAGTCTTATGACTCCAGATGTTTGCCTTTAGTGCCTGGCGGTGGGTTGGGGGAGGCGCGGCGGGGGGGAGGGGTGGTGACCATTCATCAAGGCAGAGAGGATGGGCATTGGAGCCAGGTTGGGGATGTTACTGAGATGCTGTCGAGTTGGGGCATGTTAAGTCTAGCAGATGGTTAAGTGTAATCACAGCAAACACTTTTGTAGACTTACCATGTTCTAGGCACTGTTCTAAGTGCCTTTCATATGTAGGTGTCTTTAGAATCAGAAACTGAATAAATGCAGGAAGCAAGAGGGATTAAATAATTTAACCTTCATTACAACCCCATGAAATAGGTACTAGCATCATCATTATTATCTCTAGGAGATTAAGAAGTAGAGCCATGAAAAAGTGAAGTAACTGGCCCACATAAATAGCTTCAGAGTTGGAATTAACCAGGGCAGCCAGGTTCCAGGCACTTAATCAACATAAGTTGCCTCCCTAGAGAATAGAAGTTGGTGTTCAGGTCTAGGCCAGAGCCAGAATCTTCCAGAGTCAGTAAATACTCTGTAGCACCATAGGATCAACAGTCATAAGTCATTACTGTCCTTGAAAGCAAATTAAGAAAGGCCTAGCTCTTTAAGGGTGGTGCATGGAGAATAGAGGTTGGTGTTCAGGCTGTGTCAGAAGTACATTCAGATCCTGCTGTCCCCAGAGCTCAAGTGGACCGTGTTCAGAGCACTCTGCAAGGGCTATACCTACTCCCAGCTCCTATTTACCTCTAGACCTCTCCCTCAGCCACACCGGGTCTCACACAGTCCCAGAGCAAAAGCGATTTGCTGGGAGGGCCGAGAGATGGTGTATCTCAGTAAAGGAGGTGTCCTCTGAGGGGTAGGTAAATTGGAGTTGAGTCGTCCCTATAACTCCATTTATTTTTTTTCTCCTTTCTCTCCCTCATGCCCCTCCCACCCCCTCCTCTCCCCATCTTCCCTAGCTGTGCTGACTGTCATCACCCACAACCCCACCACTAGAATCCAGCTGGGACAAGATGCTCTGCTGGACTTGAGCTTTGCTTACATGCCCTCCACCCCAGAGGCCACTACACCTCTGGCCCCAGGTCCCCCTCCCTTTGGGCTGGAGTGGCGACACCAGCACCTGGGGGAGGGGCACCTGCTCCTGGCTGCAACTCCTGGGCTGCGTGGGCAAATGCCAGCTGCCCAAGATGGGGCAGTGGCATTTGCCGCTTGGGATGATGATGAGTCATGGGGTCCATGGACTGGAAATGGGACCCTCTGGCTGCCTGCAGTGAAGCCTTCCCAGGAGGGTGCCTATCAGGCCACCATATACCTGCCATATCTGCAAGGACAGGTCACCCTGGAGCTTGCTGTGCAGAGTGAGTTGGGGGACAGGGATCCCCATGGGTAGAGGGTAGGCACTGGGATTATGGGGACACGATGGCAGGAGGGATGGTAGAGAAGAGAGTGCTGGGTGAGTGGGAGGGAGATAGGTTGGGGTCCCTGGGAATCAGAGCTGCAATGGATAGAGTTCCAGGGAATCTGAGGGGATTTGGGATGAAAATTCCCAAATCTGAGCGGATAGGGGTCCCTGAGAACTGGGGCATGGCATGAAGATTCCTGTGATGCACCAATGGGGAGACAGTAGGTTCCCTATCCTGGGAAAAGAAACCCAGGCTCTGCCCTCTCAGTTTTCGGGAAGCCAGAGAGCAAACTAAGGGTCTCTGAGGGAGGATAATGTGGATTGATTCACCCATGCTCCTTTTTCTATTCTCTTCCCAGAATCCCCCAAAGTGTCCCTGATGCCATCACCTCTTGTATGGGCTGCCCCTGGGGAGGCACCCCCTGAGCTAGTTTGCCTTGTGTCCCACTTCTACCCCTCTGAGGGCCTGGAGGTGGAGTGGGAGCTCCGAGGTGGTCCAGAGGGGAGCTTTCAGAAGGCCAAGGGGCAGAGTTGGCTCTCAGCCCTGCACCACCACTTGGATGGCTCTGTCAGCCTCTCTGGGCACCTGCAGCCATCCCCGGTCACCACTGCACAGCACGGGGCGCGCTATGCCTGTCGTGTCCACCACCCCAGCCTACCCGCATTGGGGCGCAGTGCTGAAGTCACCCTGGAGGTGGCAGGTAAAGTCTGGAGAATTAAGAAAGGGTGTTGTGGGTGGTGAGTGCCTGGGAAGATACTCAGGAGCTCACTCTTACCTCTCCCGCCTACCAGGTCTCTCTGGCCCCTCCCTGGAGGACGGTATAGGCCTCTTCCTGTCTGCTTTTCTGCTCTTGGGGCTCTTCAAGGCACTGGGCTGGGCAGGTGAGTGTGAGTACCACCCGGGCCAGACCCTCCGCTGGCAGGCATTCTCTACCTACTCCCAGAAGCCTGACACCCATTTTTCTCTCCTACCACTCCCCCCGCCCCTCCCCCCCCACCCCGCTACATCCAATCCCTTCTCCATCTCTCTCCACAGCTGCCTACCTGTCCACTTCCAAGGAATCAAAAAAGGTAACAGCACTTCACCTTAGCCTTATTTCTCATTTCATCCCCTTCCCCCAACTCCTCACCCAATGGAGGGAGGCTCCTGGCATTATTGGCAGAACCCATACTTGGAATTCACACAGACCTGGGTTAAATCCTGCCACCTTGCACATGCTACTTAACCGACATCTCAGTTTCTTCGAGTGCAGGGATAAAAAAAATTACTTAGGTAGATCTGTCCAATAGAAATATAACACAAGCCACATATGTAAATTTATATAATCTAATAGTTACATTAAAATAGTGTCGATGTAAGAAATGTCCAAAGCTGTAGAGAATTTTCATAAGTTTATTTGAACTAAAATTGACAACAGTTGCAGGAAAGCAAGATCTCAAATGCTCCTCAAAATAACAGGTTCCAGCTTCTTATGCAATTGAAATTAAGGAGGGACCTAAGAAAGATTATATGCAGGTGGGAGAAAGCAAGGCGGGATTGGATTACAGGATAGTCAAGATTATGTGCTCTCTTGAGGGTGGTTACAGTTTATTTCAAAGGTGTGTTAACCTAGATGCATAGAAACAATGGACAGGGCTTGCTTAAGGCAAAGATAAAACTTTTACTCAAAAAATTATATGCCTGGGACACGACTACCCACCACAACCTGCCCAGTTAAGACTTTATGATCATAACACCCTGTGAGGTTACTTTCTGTAGAACCTCTTTTTTGTCCAGAAAGGTAAAAAGAAACAGGTAAAATTAATTTTAATAATACACTGTATTTTGTCTAATACATCCAAAATATTATCATTTCTACATGTAATCAATATAATACATTCTAATTTTTTTCTGTCCTGTCTTCGAAAAAACAGACGTTTAAACTGTCACACATCTCAATTCAGACTAGCCACATTTCAGAAGCTCAATAGACACATGTGGGTGGTAGCTACTGTATTGGGCAGCAGAGCCCACAGAGGGCTGTTGGGAAGATTAAAGGAGGTAAGTGTATCTCCTTTGGAAGACGCAAGAGCAAAAGCACTCAGTAGTCTGCAGGCAGAAAACACAGCGATGTTAGCCCCATTTTTCTCCATTCTCTGTGCCCATATCGTTCATTTATCTCTGGATCAACTATGACCGCTTCACCCAGCTTTCTAAAACACTGAATTCCTCACTTCGTTTTTACTTCTTTTACAGAAAGCACAGTGAGGGCACTCAAGACCACCCTGGGGAAGCTACCATCATCTCTGACCTGAACTACTGTAGTAGCTCCTCCAAACAGTATGCCATCACCTGCTCCTGCTCCTGCTCCTTCCAATCTCTCTCCACGGTGGGAATGCTTTTTTAAAAAAGACACAAATCTATAGCATTCACCTTCTTAGAGCTCTAAGGCTGTGGTTCTCAAAATTTTTGGTCTCAGGACATCATAAAAACGAAGGACTCTCAAGAGCTTTTGTTTATGTGGGTTATAAACTAACTATTTATCATACTAGAACTTAAAACTGAGAAAAGTTTAAAACAGAAGGATACACAGGCACACATTCCATTGGCTGTGAAGGAGATAATGTCAATACACATCATGTAGCTCTGGGAAATTTCACTGTACATTTTTTTAGAGAATGAAAGTGAAAAAGGCAAATAACATTTTAGTGTTATGAAAATAGTCTTAACTTCGTATGCACAGTGAATTAGTCTCAGAGATCTCTGGGGCAGGTACCACACCAAGAGAACGGGTGCTCTAGAGGCCAAATCCATTCTTCTTGCCCTTGGCACATGAATTTACGGCGCTGGAGCCACTGCTTACCTCTTCAACCCAATCTGGTGCTCTCCAGCACTCTCAATACTCATCACACCTACAGCTCTTCCTTTCCTCCAATGGCCTCTCACCTTCCCTAGGTCCCAGAGTTCTGTTCTCTCTGCCTGGTCCACCCTCGCTCTCCCTGGGCTCCAGACCAGATCAGCCAAGTCATTCCCCTCAGACCGCTGCGTGTCCCTCTTGTGCGGTTCACCACAGTTGTACTTAAGTGATTGTGCGAGTTGTTAAAGCCCGTTTCCCGGACTCTCAGCTCCTCGAAGTTGCAAGAACAAGTCTGTATGTCCACTGCTCTATCTCCCGCATCGGCAGTGGGCCTGGCGCCCACTGGAGGGCGCTCGGTATAAGAAGTTATAGTCCTTTTTTTCATCCTAAAGATTCAAAAACAGGTATAGGGTCAAGTAACTACTGGACGAAGGAAGCGGCGACTCGACTTAAGGACCTCCGAGGGGCAGGACCGTGGGCCAGACCGACGCGGGGAGCGAGTCTACTCGGTGGGAATAAAGTTGTGTTCCAGTGCTTCCAACGGCTGTCTCATTCTACCCCAGGGTCCCCTTTCCAAGCACACGACTCTACCAGTCACCTCTAGTCTTTTCCAATTACCCTGACCTCCTGGCGACACCCGATCCCCCTTCGAAACAGCTTGGTGTCAGGTGCCCCTAGCAGCAGGTTCTCCCGGGTGACCAGGGGAGCAGAAACACAGTCATCCAGCGCCGGAAGCCCCAGAGCATCCACTCTGGAACCGGATGTAACGGCTTCCTGCTCCGCCCCTTGGCGGAGGTGGGGGGGCCCAAGGGCTCTCGGGAAAACCGGGAGTGGATTTAGGGCCGCTACACGCGTGGGTGGGGTGTGTAACCCAGCGTGGTGGTGTAACTGGGCCCCTCCCCACCCCAAACGCGTCCTGCAGGAGTTTTAGGCTTGTGTGGAGGGAGGGGAATGTGATATTCTGCTCTCGCTTTACCCCGAGGCTGGAGACTGGGATCTTTATCTCAATTCAGTGGGGGCGACGTGGGTTCCAGGATCCCCGAATCCGGGGGGTTGGAGGACAGTGGATCTCGGGACCCAAGCTCCTGGGTCCTGGCCCCTGGACGTCCAGCACTCCCCCTAGTCCGCGGGCCTAACTCTTGTTCTCACTTCCTTCCCTTTTTGGCTCCTGCTCTCGAAGCAGGCGGACGTGGGGGGGCGGGGTGGAGCGGAAAGGGCGGGAGGGCCTGGGAGTCTGGCTGGGGGTGTGGGGGGGTGGGTACAGGGGTGCGGAAAAGCCGGGGAGGGGACTCGGTCCGGGGATTCGGTCGGGGTCTGGAGACTGACGGGAACAGCTGCCGGGGACCCGCGCTACCCCCACCCCTCCCGAGCAGGTCAGAGCCAGAGCACCTTGTGACCCTGCCCGTTCCCGTACTCCTGATCCCCTCATCCCGTAAATACACCAGAGCCCCTCATATTGCACCCCTGTGTGGCCCCCTCTTTAGCCTTCCTTCAGGACTCCCTTCTCGTTACCTAGGCATCCACCTGTGTCTCTCCCCGCTCTCCCGCGCCCACCTGACTCTCCACCCGCGCTCCCTCGGTCTCTCCCCAGGCGCCCCCATGGCTCGACCCCACTGACTCCACACTGCCATGCTCCCGCGGCCCCTGCGGCTGCTTTGGGACACAAGTCCCCCCGGGGGAGTCGTGTTGAGCAGCTTCCGGAGCCGAGACCCCGAAGAGGGTGGGAGCCCCGGTGGCCGGGGCGTGGGCGAGGGGCAGGAGGAAGAGGAGGAGGAGGAAGAAGACGAGGTGAGACGTGGTGGTGAGAGGTTGCGGGGTGATATGTTTCGAAGGCTCCACCTTTCTTTCCGTGTCAGTATCCCTGCATCTCTTCCTCCCTGCCTCAGTTATTTCCGCTCCTCTTGCTGGTGTCTGCCTTTCTCCCTGCTGCGGGGAGTCCCGGCGTTTCTGTGGTTCTCTGTGGCAGTGTGACTCAGGACCTGCCCACAGGAACCTGCCCTGTTACTGCCAGGCGCGTCTGGCTGGCTGGCTGCGGATCTCTGGCCCTCTCCCCTTATACCTTAGTGTGCCTGCCTCTCTAAGCATTCTGTCTTGGACCCTGTCTCCCTCCTTGTTTTTATTTGACGGGGAGTGGTTTGTTTCCACAGTAACCGGCTCCTCTGACTCTGGGATTGGGGAGGGAACCCTTCGATTTCGTGACCCCTCCCCCTCTCCCGCCTGGCACTGAGTGGCGGCGGGAAGCTAAGGTTCTTGGATCTTGGAGAGAAAGTCGTATGCTGAGCCTCGGGTGGTCACCTGCTTTTCCTCTGGTACTAATTAGTGGTAGCTAGGAGCAGGATTTGGGGCCTCAGGAGGGGCCAGAAGTTGGATTTGGGGCCCCGAGGCCCTGGACTCCTGGGTCCAGGGGCTGAGTGAGGGCAGAGTGACTGGCAGGGCTGGTTTTTCGGGATCCGTTGGGGGAGGGGCTGGAGCCACGTGACTCTCAGAGTCTACCTCCCCCCCCCCACCACACACATACATCATCCCCACTTCCCCTTCTTCTTCCTGTACTGGCATCGGAGCCGCCACCTTGAGGGGGTCTCCAGGGACCTGGGAAAGGGGGTTAGGGGAAGGACTAACTCTGAGCTTGGCCAGTTCCTTTGGGGCAGGGCGGAGCATGCGGCTGTGCCTGTGACTGAGGTTTCAGCTTCTCAAGGTCTCTGCTTCTGGCTTTCTGTCTCTCTGGCTTTCCTCTCACCCCTTACACCTTGCTTCTCTGCTGGGTTGGGGTTCAGCTCTGGGGGGAAGGGGCTACGGTAGTCTCCAAGATCAGGGTTCCTGCATTCCACCCCACCACCCGCAACTGCAACCCCCTCTGCTCCACCGGGCCCTGAGGCGGCTTGGGTGGGGCTGTCTGGGCCCCAGTGGGGGAGACCTGGGGTCACCAGCCACCCCCACCCCTCGCACTCGCTGGTACTGTCCCCTGCCGCCACAGGTGAGGGGTACAGAGGGAGGAGTAGGGCCTGGGGGTTAGGGCTGGGGGCAGTAGGAGGAGGTGGTGTGCACCTGTCTGACCTCCCCTTCCTTCTCCTGCAGGCCCCTGTGTCTGTCTGCGATGAGGAGGAGAATGGTGCCACCTTTACTGTCACAAGCCGCCAGTATCGGCCTCTTGATCCCTTGGTGAGATCATAACTTTGGCTTCTCACCTCTGACCCATCACTTCCAGAATGGCCAACTTTCTGGCCAGAGTGCTAGGTTGGAGGTCTGGAGACCTGGACTGTGTGACTTAGGTCAAGTCCTTTTCCTTCTCCAAATCTTAATACAATAAGCCTGGATTATCTCCTAGGTCTGGGGTTTTCCCCAGAGATCTAGGGGCAGAGTTGAAGAAAGGGGCAGTGACTGGCCTTCTGTCTCCCCTAGGCCCCAACACCTCCCCCACGTTCCTCCCGAAGGCTCCGAGCAGGCACCCTGGAGGCTCTGGTCAGACACCTGCTGGATGCCCGGACATCAGGGACTGACGTGACTTTCACAGCAACCTTCCTGGCCACCCACCGGGCCTTCACCTCCACATCTGCCCTGCTAGGGCTTATGGCTGACAGGTCAGGGTCATAAGGGACCACAGGTTGTAGAGGTGTCTGGACTTTCTAAAGCCAGAATATCCCACCAAAATAGTCAAAGCCTCCGGAGATTTGGTAAAAATGGACAAATAGAATCTCTCCCACTGCCCAGGCTGGAAGCCCTTGAATCTCATCCTACTGATGAACTGGAGAGGACAAAAGGGTGAGTGACTCGGATTCTTAACCTCACAGGCTCCTCTGCCTGAGCTGCCGCTTGACGTCTGACCCCTGGCCGATTCCCCTTCTCCCAGGGTAGCCATCTCTGTGCTGTCAACCTGGCTGGCCTCTCACCCTGAGGATTTTGGCTCTGAGGTCAAGGGTCAGCTTGACCGGCTTGAGAGCTTCTTGCTTCGGACAGGGTATGCAGGAGGGGAGGGTGTTGGGGGTGGCAGCGCTGACCTCATCCGCAACCTCCGGTCCCGGGTGGACCCCCAGATCCCCGACCTTCCTAAGCCCCTGGCCCTCCCCGGCGATCCCCCTGCTGACCCCACGGATGTCCTGGTGTTCCTCGCTGACCACTTGGCCGAACAGCTGACCCTGCTAGATGCGGTGAGACCCTGACCTCTGACCCCCATGCCCCCTTCCCCCTTACTAACCTTTCCCTGACTCCAGATCCTTTTTTTCCAACCCTTCCTGATCCAGCTCCCAACCTCTTCCATCCACCCAGTTTTGTCCTTTCCCCATTTCCCCTTGGTTGTTACCCTTCGAACCCTGTGCCCCTCTAGTTCCTTGGCCACCTGAGAGCCTTACACCCCTAACATTCGAAGGCTGACTTCTCTTGACTATGAACTTTAATCTCTGACTTCTACCCCACAGGAGCTGTTTCTCAATCTGGTCCCCTCTCAGTGCCTGGGGGCGCTGTGGGGTCACAGAGACCGGCCAGGACATTCCCACCTCTGCCCATCTGTCCGAGCTACTGTCACACAATTCAACAAGGTGGCAGGGGCAGTGGTCAGCTCTGTCTTGGGGGCTACCTCAACCGGAGAGGAGCCTGGGGAAGTTACCATACGGCCACTCCGTCCTCCCCAGAGGGCCAGGCTCCTGGAGAAGTGGATCCGAGTGGCAGAGGTAAGAGACAATTGCCCCTGTTGGGGACCATGGTGTGGAAGGAGGTCCCACAGCTCCCTCTGTGACCCCCATAGGAGTGCCGTCTACTCCGAAACTTCTCTTCAGTTTATGCTGTCGTGTCAGCCCTGCAGTCCAGCCCCATCCACAGGCTTCGGGCAGCCTGGGGGGAAGCAGCCAGGTAGGGAGGATAGGGCACTGGACTGGGATGAGGGCTGGGAAAGGGAGTTGTTGAGCCGGGCCCATCCTCAAGCCTGCTGCCCTCTATCCCCCAGGGACAGCCTCAGGGTCTTCTCCAACCTCTGCCAGATTTTCTCTGAGGAGGATAATTATTCCCAGAGCCGGGAGCTACTCTTGCAGGTGAGGCTCACGAGGCTTGTTCCCTGGAGTTCCTAGCCATCCCTGCTTCCCCTCCCACCCTCATATCTCTTTGTTTTGTCAACCCTAGGAGGTGAAGGTGCGACCCTCTCTGGAGTCAAATTCCAAGAAAGCCCCAAAGTCTGGCTCCCGGGGCGGGGTAAGTGCCTAGGGAGGTTGCTTATGAAGGATTGTGTGTGGGGAGCAGTCTGAGGGACAGAAAAGGAAGAAACAGTGGGGTGAGGAGAATTCACTTGTCCTTTGCGATAATGGGATGAGAAAGTGTGGAGGGATGGAGAGCCCTCAGGTCAGTGGCAGGAGTGTCTGACTCTGACCTCTGACTTCAGGGTGTGGTCCCATACCTTGGCACCTTCTTGAAGGACCTGGTGATGCTGGATGCAGCCTCCAAGGATGAGCTGGAGGTCAGTGGTGTGTGTGTTTGTGTGTTCAGTGCAGTGATGGAATGAGTGGGCCTCGGGGTCAGACAGTTGTTCCTCCAGAAAGGAACTGCAGGCATGAGCACTGAGGATTCACAAAGACTTGAGCCAGAGTGCCAGGGTTTGGTTCTGTTACTTTGGCAAGTTGCTTAACCTCATTGTGCCTTAGTGATCTGTAAATGAGAAACTAGTGACAGGGTCTACATCAATCTGTTATTATGAAGATTAAGTGAATTAATATTTAGTGGGTGCTTGGAACATGCGTGAAATATAAGCATATATAGAGTTTATTAAATATATATATATATAGGACAAGTTCCTGATCCTCTCTGAGCCCTAATCTTTTCATTGGTAAAGTAGACACAATTTCTACCTGAAATATTCAATTTAGAGGGTAAGGTAGCATGCTTAGGGAATGATAGATGGGAGGGGAGGTCGGGGAGGGGTGGTAGAGTCAGAGAGGGTGGGTAGTGTGTGTAAGCTGGATATGGTTGTGCCTGTGTTTAGCAGAGGACATAGTCTCTGTGGCAGGTTTGGGACTCTCACTCTCTTCCTCCTATCCTTGCAGAATGGATACATCAATTTTGACAAACGGAGGAAGGTGAGGGGAGAGCCTGGGCTGGATGCTAGACATCCCTAGCCATGTCCCAGAAAGGGGAGAGAAAGGGGAGTCAGGGGTCCTTGAATTTTGGCTCCTACAGTCTGAGGGCCCCTTTCTAGGAGTTTGCTGTCCTTTCTGAGCTGCGGCGGCTCCAGAATGAATGTCGTGGCTATGACCTTCGACCTGACTCCGATATTCAGCAGTGGCTACAGGGGCTCCGGCCACTGACAGAGGCCCAGAGGTGACTAGCTGGGTGAGGTTGGGACTTCAGGGCTCAAGCAGGGTGTGAGGGGCTATGTGTCACATCCTGACCTCTGCCCATTGCCTCTTTCCCCAGCCATCGAGTATCCTGTGAGGTGGAGCCACCTGGTTCCAGTGACTCTCCTGCCCCTCGAGTACTTCGGCCAACGCTGGTCATCTCACAGTGGACAGAGTGAGGCAGTCAGTGGTTGGGGGGTAGTGTCTTGGGGACTTGCCTTCTTCCTCTGATGCTCCCAATCTTCTGCCACTCCAGGATTCTGGGCTCTGTTGGGGGTCCCACCCCCCTTGTCTCCTGGGACCGGCCCAGTGTTGGGGGAGATGAGGTGTCTGGAACCCCCGCTCCTCTGTTGACCCGGTTGGCCCAGGTGAGCTTTGCTCCATAACTCTGACCTCAGCACTGACCCTGACTCTGTGAATGTTTCTTCCTTGACCTCCCTGCCTTCATGCCAGTCCCCCATGTTATTTGTCCCCAGCACATGAAGTGGCCATCTGTCTCATCCTTGGACTCTGCCCTGGAAAGCACTCCATCCTTGCACAGTCCGGCTGGCCCCAGCCACCTCTCTCCCCCAGCATCCTCCCCTAGACCTTTGCGAGGTCACCGCCGCTCAGCCTCCTGTGGTTCCCCACTCAGTGGGGGTGCAGAAGGGGCCTCCAGGGGGACTACACACGGGGGAGGGGGCTCTGGGCCAGAAGCTTCTGATTGTGGAATCATCAGAGTCCAGATGGAGCTGGGGGAAGACGGCAGTGTCTACAAGAGTATCTTGGTGAGGGAGCTGTGGGCTGGGAGGTGGGGGTGAAGGATGAGGGCTTGTGGGACTATAGATGTTGTTCTAGGTTTGAACAGCCAAATGAGAGGATATTCTAGTTTTAATTGTGACCTTTGGTTTTACCAGCTACATTTTATTTTGAAGGGTACTCGGCATTACCTGCTGCACCTTGAACTTTTGTTGGCCATATTAGGTTTTTAGAATAAACAGCAGTTTCCCCACAGGGAAGCAGCCTTATTTCACTGGGTACCATGTGGGCTGGCCTATGGAGTACAGGGAGACACCATATTGGGTTGCCCTGTTCACTCTAAAGTATTACACACGGGTAACTTTTGGTTGGGGGTCAGTGGCTGGGGTTGGAAAGATGGGAAGCAGGGGTCATTACGGCCAATTTGTTGTTCTTTTGGTCTTGTTTTGCCAGGTGACGAGCCAGGACAAGGCTCCAAGTGTCATCAGCCGTGTCCTTAAGAAAAACAATCGTGATTCTGCAGTGGCTTCAGAGTATGAGCTAGTGCAGCTGCTACCAGGGGAGCGAGGTCAGAGGCAGACTCAGGAAGAGAGTGGTACCCACCTGTGGGAATGCTTCTATATCCGGGTGGTTGTTGGAGGAACAACTGTGTGTGTGCTTGACACCCCCTCTCTTAACCTACAGAGCTGACCATCCCACCCTCGGCCAATGTCTTCTATGCTATGGACAGAGCGTCACATGATTTCCTCCTGCGGCAGCGGCGAAGACCCTCTACTGTTACACAGGGCCTTGCCAGCGGCCCCTCTGCCTCAGGAACTCCCCCAAGCGAGGGAGGAGGGGGTTCCTTTCCCAGGATCAAGGCCACAGGGAGGAAGATTGCCCGGGCACTGTTCTAAGAAGGAAGCTCTCTTGGTTCAGAGAACGCTTGGTGGCCATACCAGGTGTGTGTAGTCATGCTGAATGGTGGCAGTTATGTGCTGCATTGAGAAGAAATCCAGAAGAGTGGCCACTCTGGGGCAGTGAAGTGCCACTAGCTTATCAGACAGTCAAGAGATCCAGCACTGTGGGAACTGGTAATCTTGGTAACCAAGATGGATACCCGTGTATAGCTCCCTACTTTCCATGAATGCAGCACATGGTTAGTACTGGAAAAAGGAATCACTTTGATTCCTGGCCACATCCTAGCATGCCAAGGGCTAAGGGAAGGCCTAGAAGTAGGGGGGAAAAAGAAAAATCTAGAGGCCCTGAGCTCCAAGGAGAGGGGATGGAAAGTAGGTTCTAGTAGGAGTTCCTCTTCCTACTGGGGGTGGGGGTTTGTCACTGTGATAACACTAATAAACCAGAACACTACCTGAATTCTACTCTGTCCTTGCAGTGTATGAACTAGCTGCTGGGAGTGGGGGTGGGGGGCTGGCTGAAATTTAGATGCCATGGAACAGGAAGGGTCCCAATGTTTTCTATTCCCATAATGAACTGAAAACAAGGTGTTGGTGAAGTTTCCTTAGAATGATTCATTTCTCCCTAGCAACCTCTCCATCCCTTTATTTGCTCTTAAATTTTTCTTAGTTGTCACAGACCCATGTCAAGTACTAGTCACCCAATTAAAGTGATCCCCTGGCTGCAAATTTGTGAGAACGAATTTTAGGACAAAGAAACAGAAAAACTACTTTGTGGGCAATGTACAAACTTGGAGAATTTACAAAATCACAGAGCACGTGGTGGAATTTTAAATCAGTCTATGCTACATTCAAACAAATTCTAGGAAGAGAGAACTAAAAAGAACTAAGATGCCAGGGAGTTTTGGAGGGTAAGAAATCAGCAATCTTTCATCCTGGGGGTCTCAGATTGGAGAATTGAGTTCTTCAATTAAACTGACCTTCCCAATAATTGTTGCATCGTAAACGCCCTTTTCATGTTGCCTAAAGGGGTGTGCCAACCATGATAAGGGAGAGTTAAGGGTTTTACATACAGACAAGAAGGAAGTTTGAGACAACTCAGATTTTAGTCTCAAGAAAGAAGGATGGATTACTCTGCCACGGAGATTCCAGTTGAAGAATATGGACCTAAGGGACTAACAGGTGGTGTATACATAAAGTGGAAGGGGCTGAGGGAATGAATGGAGACAATTATGACAAACGTGGTTAGAAAACGGCCAGGTGTTTTCACATTTTATTAGCTACAGTATAGACCCTAGAGCTGCCTCATTTCCTCCTCCCCCCTCCCCTGCCCCACCCCTACGGGGTCAAGCCTTCCCAGAAGCCCCTGCCTTTGCTGCCTGGGCCCGCTGGAACTCCTGCTGCAGCTGAGCAAGGGTCTCCCTCTGTTGTTCTGATTGCCGCTCGAGGTCCCGGAGCTGGGATTCATAACGCTTACTGAAGAGAGACGAGAAACAAATAACAAGAAATGGGACTGAGGATACTGAAGGCAAGAAAGAGATCTGTGAAAACCTGATATCTAGGGGAGGGAGGGGAAGAGGAATAAAGGAGAAAGGATTGGAGGAAATGGATAATTGGGCTACACTGGAGAGCTACTCTACAATGGTTCCTCAACATCTACTCCAGTGGTGTCAGATACATCACAGGGTGGTGGAAAAAAGACTCACATTTCAGCTGTGATATAGTCCAGTCTCTTCCCCACTGTGGCCCGAGCTTCCCCTAGCTCCTGTTTGACCAGCACGGGGCCCAGAAGTTTAAAGACCACGTTGGACCCATCCAGCAGGGCCAGTTCCTGATGGTGGGAAGGGACACATGATCAGAATCACTGCCAATAGTCTCTTCTCACCCCACAAATCCCAATATCTCACCTCCTTCACGATATTATTTTCTGTTAGTTGTGCTTCAAGCTTCTGCCGCCCTGACATGGATTTACTCAAGTCTGGTTTTGGATGGAAGTGTGGGTGGGAGAAAAGACTCAATTAGAGACGTCAAATGTGCCACCCGACCCACAATCCTACTCAGAAGAAAATGAAGCTGAGGAAGTAGACATGGATGAAGGCGGCGCGTCAGGGGGTGGGGAAGAGTACTGAGGTAAGAACGCTGCACGCGGGTGCAGAAATCATGATCTTGGTATGGCTCTGGGTTCGGAGTGAGTGAAGGGACTGGGGCGAGGATACACCGACCCTGCTCCCTTACCCTTCTGTAGCTGTTGATATTTCTCCACTTCTCCCTGTAGCTTCTTCTGGATCAGCTCAGCCATGGCGGAGACGAAAGCCTGCGGAAGAGGGGCGCTGGGTCTCACACTCTGGAAGGTACCCGAGCTCCCTTTAATAGTCTAGATTGTGGTAATGACAACACTCTTGAGAGGCAGCCTCTCGGGGCACCGCAGCCTCTCCCCGTCCGGATATCGAATCTACCTAGGCCTCAAGAAGTGAAGGTTGAAACGAGACCCCAAAGCCCTCAACCGAAACCCTGCCCCACTCACGCTCTCCCTTTAGTATTCATAAACTCGGAAGTAAACAAAGAATGCTGGGAAAAGAGGGTGCCGGAAGCTGTCTTCTGACGCATGCCGGGAATTGTAGTTTTGGCGTGTTTAATGAGCGGCGTTCTGCTAAAAAGACCGGACTCGACAAGTTCTAGGCAATATGGGGAAACAAAGCTGGTAAAAAGAAACTGCACCGTTTCTTGGGCCTTGGTCCCGGTGTTGCCTTTTGTTACTCAGGCATAAGATACCATTCTGGAGGGCAGGGCCAAGGCTTGCCCCGCCCCTCAACGGAGAGCGCGCCCTCATGCAAAATGGAGCCTAGAAGGCTTCAGACCTGGTATAGTGCTGATTGGTTGAGGGCCGGAGGGTTTCCGGGAGGTCCCAGTCCACCGTCTGACGGCTGAGAAGAGTTTGCACGTGGATCGTCGTTCGAGTGGACTAGATGGAGACAGCCCCCGAGCCGGGCAGCGATGTTCCGCCCAAGAAGGACAAATTTCAGGCCAAGAAGAAGGTAGAGATCTTCTCGGGGTGGAAGAAAAGTTTTCAGCTGCGGGGTCGGAGGGGCGGGGCACGGGCAGCGGAGCATCAGGGCTCCTGTTCTGTCCGTAGAAAGTGCGGCGATACTGGGAGGAAGAGGCCACACCGACCGCTGCTGGAGTCTCTCTAGGGCTCCCTCGTAACAAGAAGAGGAATCGAGAGCTCCGCCCCCAGAGGCCAAAGAACACTCACACCCCAAACAAGTCTCACATCTCCAAGAAGCCCCAGGTCCCGAAGAAACGCCGAGAACGGAGGAATCTTGAGCCTCAGCGGAGCTTGTCCGGGGTGAGCCTGGGACTTGATAGGGTGGCGGGGCAAGTCGCCTTGAACTTTGAGAGTGCGAATGTTAGGGTCAACCCGAGCCTGTCAGCGAATTGCCTCCTCTCTGTCCCAGGCCCAGGACCCATTCCCAGGCCCCGCCCCTGTCCCCGTGTCTGTGGCTCAGAAGTTCCGTCGCATTGACAAATCCAGAAAGGTGAGGACCAGCCTTAGAGTGGGGTTGCAGGCTGGGAGAGTCTGGAGTTGGATGGAGGCGAGACCAGGTGGCCCTCTTGTGACCCCACACATCCTTTGGTTCTTTTCTCCCTCGCCCACCAACATTGTTATAGCTGCCACCTTCTAAATCCAAAACCAGAAGCCGACTTGAGGTGGCTGAAACTGAGGAAGAGGAAATAAGTGTCAAAGCTGCTCGTTCGCAGCTGCTGCTTGCTGAGGAACCTGGGTGAGTGGCCCTTAATATGGGTGGCCCCAGACATTGCTTTATTAAGAGACTGTCCTTTGTCATTTTTATGTTGGTACACTCATTTCATATTAGCCCTAACACTCACTTGCAGGTTTCTGGAAGGTGAGAATGGAGAAGACACAGCGAAGATATGCCAGGCAGACATTGTGGAGGCTGTGGACATTGCAAGTGCAGCCAAGGTGCTCCTGAGGCTGGGAAAGGGGCCAGTGCATTGGTGGTGCAGAGCAGGAGGGAAGTGGAGATTAATAGAGGGAATTACTGAAGTGAGCCAATTCTTTCTTGATTTATTTTTATTTATCTATTTCTTTACATTTTTATTATTATTATTTTTTTATGCCTACAGTACCTGGTCTTCCTAGGTGGTCTCCCATCCAAGTACTAACCAGGCCCAACCCTGCTTAGCTTCTTAGATCAGACGGGATTAGGTGTGTTCAGGGTGGCATGGCAGTAGACTGATTTTTTTTTTTTTAACTCTTAACTTTCTCAGCACTTTGACTTGAATTTGCGGCAGTTTGGACCCTACCGGCTGAATTACTCTCGAACTGGGAGGTAAGGTTGTATTCCAGTGCCTCTTGAACTGAGATGTGGTCATGTCTCCTTAACCACTTCAGTCTTGCTAGTGTATGTTTGGGTTGTCGATGTGGGGAGTGTCTGGCGATTTTCTTGCATCTGAGGGTGAGCATGTATAGTGACATCTCTCCTCTCACCTGGAGAGGAAGGGCTGGCATGAGGCCGATCTCCAGTGGTCTGAGGATGCTCTCCTGCATTGACACCTTGCTTGTTCCCCACTTCCAACAGACACCTGGCTTTTGGAGGGCGCCGGGGTCATGTGGCCGCCCTTGACTGGGTGACAAAGAGGCTCATGTGTGAGATCAATGTCATGGAGGCAGTGCGGGACATCCGGTCAGTGGCCTGTTAGTGGTCAGTGGAGGTGAGACAGCCCATTCCTGATTGAATGACAGCCGTGACCCCCTTTCCCATTGAGCCACTTCTCCCCTCCTCTCAGGTTTCTGCATTCTGAAGCACTGCTTGCTGTCGCTCAGAATCGCTGGCTTCACATCTATGACAACCAGGGAATTGAGCTCCATTGCATCCGCCGCTGTGATCGCGTCACACGGCTTGAATTTCTGCCTTTCCACTTCCTCCTGGCCACAGCTGTGAGTGGCTGTGCAGCATAGGGACTGGGTGGCAGCCCCTGAGAAGACCTTGGTAGAGGGAGGACAGAGAGTAATCAGGACTCTCCCTCCCTCTTTTCCTCTCTCCCTCCCTCTTTTCCTCCCTCCCTCCCTCCCTCCCTCTCTCCCTCTCACACACAGTCAGAAACAGGGTTTCTGACCTACCTGGATGTGTCAGTGGGGAAGATTGTGGCAGCTCTGAATGCTCGGGCTGGACGGCTCAATGTCATGACCCAGAACCCTTATAATGCTGTCATCCATCTGGGACACAGCAATGGTTAGTCCCTGGCTGAACTTTGACTCTCTGATCATCTTGACCTGCTTTTTTTTTTCTTTCTATATTTGTACTTCACGAATCCGTTAAAGTTGCCCTGTTACCTCTCTCTTGTTACCTCTTGGCCATGAGTCCCCATCTTTCCCAGGTTTAATCACCTCAGTGCCCCATTAGTAACTTTATCTCTTCTCCTCTGGCCTCCAGGTACTGTGTCTTTATGGAGCCCAGCTGTGAAGGAGCCACTGGCAAAGATTCTCTGTCACCGTGGTGGGGTCCGGGCTGTGGCAGTAGATTCTACAGGCACGTAAGTCACTTGTTTGGGCATGAGGTGCTGGGGTCATAGCTGGGCAGAAAGGTATGGAAGGCAGTGTGCCTATAGGAGCACAGACTGCAGTCAAACTGCCTGGGTTTAAATCCTCGTGCCATGTAAGTGTAGGCACATTACATGACCTCTGTGTGCCACAGTGTCTACTAATGGGAAGAATTAGATTCCTCTTTTTGAGGATAACATTTTGCTTAACCGAGGTTCAGTTAGTGTTCTAAATCATCAAACTTGATTGCAGATATTTATGTTAATACTGATCTGTAGAGGGATTTTACATATTTTATCTTCAAAAACATCTTTTCATATAGATAGGCAATGAGATAGACATCAAATGCTGAAAATACTGTCAAGTTATAACCATGTCACTGCGACTTTCAGTGCACCAAGCAGTAGTGCGAAGCAATCAGATGCCATGCAGTCTTGACCACTCTTTTGTGTTGTAGCACGAAAGCAGCCACAAGATAATGAATGTAGTTGTGTTCCAATAAAACTTTATTTGTGGACACTAAAATATATATTTCATATGATTTTCATGTCTTTGATTTTTTTTCCAACCACTTAAAAATGTAAAAACCGTTCTTAGTTTGTGGGCAGTACAGAAATAGATGGTGGGCTAGGTTTGTTTGGAAGTGGTTTGTCAAGGCCTAGGAAAAACTCATAAAGCTGATGTAGACATTAAAGCAAGTTAAGGTCTATAGAGTTTAGCATGGTGCCTAGTGAATAGGGAGCATTGCATTTCATCATTGTCATCATTAAAGATGATTGTTCCTTTTAGGTCTGGCTGGTGGTGTGAGTGGTAGGGGTGGTGGGTCTGTTTTGAATTTCTGAGAGAGCGTTTGCATTTCATAGCTGTTCTGAGTTGTTTGTCTGGATCTGGAGGACAGTTTCTCACACAAGTTCCCGTTTGTTTTCCTCTAATTATTTTCATTCATCAGGCCTTCACTGGGCTCTGGGTTCTGTGCTAAAGTTATGGGGATATAAGGATGAATCAGCCATTGAGCCTGCCCTGGTGCAGTGTTCCAGTTACATTTTTTTTTTACAAAAACAGATAGCAGTAGTTAGGGAACAATTGGCCAGGTGCTGCATTTAGTTTCTTCTCAATTGTCTTCTATCACCCCAGACTTGATGTGTCTATCACTGAATTAGACACCTCACTCCCAAGGTTCCTCCTTGCCTGTTCCTTTTCTGCCACATTTTCCTTCCATTCACAATTTGGCTTCTTTAACACCTTTAGCTAGCTACACAGCCCCATGTTCTTCAGCCATCAGGAATAGCAGGAATCAAAAGCACTGTTTACTGAATGCTTTCTGGGTGCCCAGGCTACTTGCTACTTGGTTTGGTGGCATTACCTCATTACTATTCATGACCCTTTGTGAAGTCCTCAAAGTCTGTTTCTCTCCATCCTTGCTGTCTCAGTGGTCCTGTGTGAGCTCACAGCCAGTTCCCAGGCTCCATTTCTTCCTCCTGGCATGTTCTTGGGGAGCGTCAAATAACCTCTCTCACAAGCTGCTTTCCTCTTTTTACACTGCTGCTCAGGAATCTTCTCAGGAAACTACGTAACTTTATTTTTAAGTTGTTTTAAAGAAAATCAGGAAAAGCCCAGTGGCTACCAAATTATGAAAGCCTTCCAGAGGCTCAGACACCTTAGACTCCTAGAGTTGTATTTTTTGGGACAAGTGATATGGTTCTGCCCTTTTGACTCCTTTCTGTGCCAGACTGGCTCTAGGAGAGTGGGGAGGCCTGTCCCACGGCTTTCTGCCTTTTGTGCGCCACTGGACCTGAGCTGTAGTTTGCCTTCTGGGGGCTCCCTGGGTCAGCTGCTCCTGTGCCTAGGGCGTAATCAGTTCACTGCAGTTTGGTCAACACTTAGATATTGAACAGCTCTGGTCTTTGCTCTTAGGTCCACTCCCACTTATCTCTAGTCCTCAGGAGCACATCAGACAAGCCACAGGGGCTCCAGAGCCGAGGCTTACTTCTTCCTTCAGAGGCTTTCTGAAGCTTGCATTAGGATTGGATTGGATTTTCAAGGCTGAAGTATTTTACAAGCTTAGTAGTTTCGTAGTGTGGCCTGGATGTGCATCTGCCCAGTGGGGTGGTATTTGCGTAGAGGCTCCCAAAGGTGGGTATGTGTGGGGAGAGGAGCCAGCATGTGCCTGAGTTGCTGGTTCACTCAAGAGTGTGACCCTGTGTTTTAGGAGACCTCAGTAATTCCTGGTTTGCACTATTGGCATTGCCCTTTGGTGGAGTTGGGGCCCTGATTGTCTTGTCAGGAAAAGTAACCTGCTGGGCCTCTATTTGGCCCTCATCACAGGGCAAGTCTCTGTTCATAGGAACCCCTCCTCTTGAGTTCACAGCCAAGGTTAAAAAGACAGTCCTGAGCCCTTTGGCAAACATGTATCTCCGGGCCTGGCTGGTCCTTCTTCAGCCTTTCTCTCTTAAGGACCAACTGGAACGTAGATAGAAACTCCAACCTCTGAAAATAAACAAGTGCAGTGCATGATTCCTTGAGAGGATCTGGTCACCAACCTTGTTCTTCTTCCTTGGGAGAAAGAGGGATTAGGGTAGGGCCTTTTAGGACATTTCTCATCACCTCTGAAGGTTTTCTCGGATCCATGCAGTCTTCAGTTGTGGCTTGTCATTGCTGAAGAGCAATGTTGGGGGCATTGGGTCCTCAATATGACTTGAAAGAGCCCCTGCAATTTGTTCCCTCTTGGCCATATTTCCCACCAATTCTGAAAACAAACCTGTGTTTGTCTCACCGTCTCCATACTCTGATAATTCATTTGTACCTGTTATATGTTTCTCAAGTTTTCTTGAGAATTACCTAGGATGGTTCATATCCCAGTTTTCCTACAAAGTCTTCCCTGACCACTGCAATTGATCCTTCCTGATCTTTCCCTTTGCTGAGCCATTGTGCTGCCTGTGTGGTGGAACATTACATTTAGGTACACATTATCATGTGTGTTCTCCATTTCGTTCATGTGTCTTGAGTAGGTTAGAGGGCAGATGCTAAAGAAATAGGCCTGCCTTGAGTTCTAGCTTTACCACTCACCTTGATTTCCTTTCTCTAAGCTTCAGTTTCCTATCTGTAAAAGGAAAATAAAAATAGTAACATGTAACCAAGAGGTTGTCTGTGGAGTGTTCAGTGTGAGAGTAGTGATTACTATTATTAGCCTTTTTCTCCCCAACCAGACTTGATGCCTGGACTTGGCCACAGGCCTGCTTAGTAATCCCTTACTGCAGATTTATTGATTCCCACTCTTCCCTCAGGCACATGGCCACCTCTGGTCTGGACCACCAGCTGAAGATCTTTGACTTGCGAGGGACTTTCCAGCCTCTGAGTGTCCGGACCCTGCCCCAGGGAGCAGGGCACCTGGCCTTTTCCCAGCGGGGACTGCTGGCTGCGGGAATGGGTGACGTGGTCAACATATGGGCAGGGCAGGGCAAGGCCAGCCCACCCTCCCTGGAACAGACCTACCTTACCCACCGGCTCTCAGGCCACGTGCATGGCCTTCAGTTTTGCCCCTTTGAAGATGTGCTGGGAGTGGGGCACAGTGGGGGCATCACCAGCATGCTAGTCCCTGGTGAGTGGGCCAGGGGATGAGGCTCAAAGTGAATGAACTCTGGATGGAAGTTTGAGTGGGCCTGAGACAGACAGGAGCAAGGGTCTTGGTTAGGCTAAAGTGATGGATTGGGTTTAAATTTATGACCCCATGTTCCTCCCTCCCTCCAGGGGCTGCTGAGCCTAATTTTGATGGCCTAGAGAGTAACCCATACAGGAGCCGAAAGCAGCGCCAGGAGTGGGAGGTGAAGGCCCTGTTAGAGAAGGTGAGCACGTGCCCATGTGTGTTTTGGGCTTGGAGGCGGGGAAAGCTGCCTTGCTGTGGGTATTGGGAAGAGTGCGATTTAGCAGCCTCCTTGGCTTTAGGGTCACCCACCTTACTCATTCCTTTCCCTCTGTGACACCTAGGTACCTGCAGACCTCATTTGTCTGGATCCACGAGCCCTGGCAGAGGTTGATGTCATCTCTTTGGAGCAGGAAAAGAAGGAACGGATAGAGAGGCTGGTAAGGAGCAGGCCTGAGTGCACAGGCACATCCTCCTCCACCATGTCACCAAAAATGTGGCACAGAAAGTGGGTGCTGCCACAGTTCCCTGTCTCTGAGGTTTATAGATTTCACTCCTATCCCCTCCCCCAGGGCTATGACCCAGAGGCCAAGGCTCCCTTCCAGCCAAGGCCCAAGCAGAAGGGCCGCAGCTCGACAGCAAGCCTGGTGAAGAGGAAGAGGAAGGTCATGGATGAGGAACACCGGGTAAAGGAGCATTTGGGGATGGGGCAGGCCTCCTATGGGCTGTATCCTCCTTCTGCTTGTGCCTCTGGCCTTACCAGCCTGCCACTTCTCACCTCACCTGTTTTGCCACCTCAGGACAAAGTCCGGCAGAGCCTTGAGCAGCTGCAGAAACAAGAAAAAGCAGCCAAGCCCATGGGAGTTCGGCCATCTGCCCTGGACAGATTTGTGTGCTGAGCCAGGTTCCAGAGTGGCCTGAGAACAACAGTCTCCCCTAAAGATCACCTGTGGTTAAATGACCCTGTTCCCTGGAAGGAGGAGGGGGCAAGTGTCCCTTCCCCAACTGGGAGTGGACAACTAGCTTCTGGGGTGGCTTGGTATTAAAGAGGAAGTTGGGTTTTCTGGATAATGTATTTGGATTGTTCTGTGGATCTGTCCCTTTTCTTTGCCCAGCATGGGGCTACTCTCGGTCCAAGGGGTTATGGTGTCCTGCCTTTACACCCACCCCATATCTTGTGGTCACTGTGGCTTTAGCCTTGCTCTTTAGGGGCCTTTCTCCTCAGTGAGGCTGTCCTCTCTCTCCCAAGTCCCTGGAGATGTCTTTCCCATCAAGCAGGGTCTGGCATCCTTCAGGTTTGTGTTCTGGGATTCCTGGTGAGGACCACACTGCACTCGAAGAGGTAGAGAAACAAGTTTATTGAGGGGCTCGTGCCCCTCTCCTGCCATCGCTGGTAAGAATGACCCCAGCATTGTTTTGCTCTTCTTGATGACCATCTTTGGGGCTAGAAGGCCAGGCCCCTAGGTTTCCCCTATCCTTCAGTCTTTAGTGACAGACTGAGCATCTGGTATGGGGAAACTGATCAGCTGCAACCAGTTAGGCTCCTCTTGCCTTGGGCCTAGGAGAAAGTAGGTCAGGGTGCTGACTGGACTCTCAGATCCTTACTCCTCTCCTATGGCCCAGGTACTCTCAGCTGTGAAGCCAGGCTATTACCCGACACCGCAGGATGCCCAGGATTCCCTGGAGCCAGGAGCAGAAGGGTGCAGTCCTTTCCCCATCAGAGCCACCCACCAGCTTCCAGGCTTCCTGCATCTTCCAGGGGTCCAACCTGTGGGATGTCAGCAGGAATTTCCCATAGCAGCACCGGTCCAGGGGGTAGTGGGTGGCGCCAGCCAGCTTGACACAGTGGGTTGGGGTGAGGCCTCCTCGTCGGGCACTTACCCCCACAAAGACATCCTCCAGTGGCAGAGGAGGTGCCCTGCTGGCCACTTTGAGGATGAGCTGCACAGCAGAAGCTGATAGCACATATCCTGTGCCAGATGCATAGGGTGGAAAGGGGCCCCAGGTGGGAGGCCACTGCTCCTCTGATATTCTGTGCTTGCCCCCTGGTGTCCGAGAGGGGTGCACCCGCCAGTGCACACGGCCCAGGTACAAAAGAGGCACAGGATGACTCCCCAAAGTGGGGCCACCTCCTTCCAACTCTTCCTCTCCAACTTCAGCTTCTGTCTGGGGCTCCATGCCCCTCTTCCATTGCTCCCAATGGCCCCCTCGCCGGACCAGCTCTGATACCAGCTCCGGGACGTTGACAAACACATCATCGTCGGTCTTGAGGATGTATCGGGCCATGGGACAGTGTTTGTCGGCCCAGTTTAGGCCACTGAGGGTCTTAAGGGTAAGGTTGCGATAGGAATCCTGGAAGGCCGCCTGCAATATGTCCCCTTGGGCCGCTGACTCCTGTGCCAGGTGGTTCTCATGGGAACCCGAGGTAGGATGCTGCCCGCTGGGCTCTCCCAACAAAAAGAGCGTCTGGACCCTGAGCCCTCGGGTCTCGCGCTGCCCGCCCCACGAGGCCCGAATGGCGTTTCTTTGGTTCAGGTTCTGTGGGGCTGTGCACACCAAGATGAGCAGGAAGGGAGGGGCGCCAGGGCCACCACAAGCGCCCTCGTTGGGGATCAAGAGGCGAGGCAGGGCCAGGGGCGGCCCTGGCGAGGCTGGGGCTGGGAGCAAGGAGGCTAGCGAGAGGCTCAGTAGCTCCTCCCCCAGGCCCGAGGGCCCGAAGAGCGTCCAGACAATCACCAGCAGCAGGGAGGCAAGGAGAAGGCGCCGGAAGAGGCTGAGGGGCATGGTGTGGCGCAGTCAGTGAGAACCTGGGGAGATAGATGGAAAGCGATTGGAGGGTGCAGGGCCCAGTTCTCGGCGGCCTGGATCCCAAACCGCCCCGCCACCTCCCGCGCCTGGGATGTAGTGAGAGGGTCACGTGGGCTGTACCAGTGCCGGACGGTGCCGATATGGGGTAGGCGGCTCGGCCAGGTACCACGGCTGGAGCTGCGGGGTTACCTTGTTGCGGCACGGTCGCCCCGAAGCTCGGCTCCATGGCTGGCAGGTAGCTGGGACAGCAGCCTCCTCCACAGCCCGCTGCGGGACGGAGCCCCGCCCCTTTTCCGCAAGAGGATGTGACGTCGCACGTCCCCAATATGCCAGTCGGAAGCTTTGCAGCAGCGCGGCATATAAATCGGGCGGGCGAGGAAATGGGGCCTTCCCGGGAACCCGGCAGGAGTCGAATACAGAGCCGTATGACTTAGCAACAGACACCGTATCTCCCTTGAGATACCCAGACCTCCTATTTTAGAAACTTAGGGTGGTCAAGACGCAATACTCTTCAGAGACAACTAGCTAGGTTCAGCCACCTACACGCCACACGAATTTGCTCTGCAGCCCCAGGGAAAACTGGTTGGGCTCCCCCTCGAGGCTGAATGTTGGCTCCAACTTCCTCAAACCCTAGGGGTGGGGGATCACTAAAGAGCTGCTTCCTGTTGGGGAGTGGCAACACCATTGCTTTAAAACCAAGGACATTGGGAAGCTGGGTGGATACATCTGCTGAGTTGGGAAAATGACCAACAGGGTCCCATGTGGCAGCATTCCCTATCAGTGTTCCCAGAAGAATAGAGAAAACCACAAAGAAAGCCATAAGTGTATAAACTATTTATTATCAGACAAAGCCTACAGATTTATTTCTTCTTGGACACACCCACAGTACGGCCTCGGCGGCCGGTGGTCTTGGTGTGCTGGCCTCGAACACGAAGTCTGCAGGTGACAAAAGAGGATCACAGGTCATACACATTACACAGAAAAAGGTTCAGGAAGATAAAAGAGCATGAGAAATCTCTGGGAGTCAATGGGCAGGAAGAGATGAGACCCTCACCCCCAACTCACCCCCAGAAATGGCGCAATCCTCTGTGGGCTCGAATTTTCTTCAGTCGCTCCAGGTCTTCACGCAGCTTGTTGTCCAGACCGTTGGCCAGGACCTGGATTCAGAAGAGATGGTGAGGGATGTTTTACTCCCGACCTCTATAAGCAATTCTAACTGGTTGCCCTGCCTTCCTTTAATCTCTCATCTCAATACACACCTGGCTGTATTTCCCATCCTTCACATCCTTCTGTCTGTTTAAGAACCAGTCTGGGATCTTGTACTGGCGTGGATTTTGCATAATGGTGATTACACGTTCCACCTGGCAGACAGGACAAGGGTCAGATCCAGATAGCCCTCTTCTGAGGTAGGTCCAACCAACAGCCCCCCTTCCTTGTCCTCACCTCATCCTCAGTGAGCTCTCCTGCCCTCTTGGTGAGGTCGATGTCTGCTTTCCTCAACACCACATGAGCATATCTTCGCCCTACACCCTGAAGAGAGGTTTTGGAATTGGGTTCGAGTTTGAAGCATCTTTTCACATTGCCGAGCGTACGTAGTTGTCAATAACTGTTAGTCACTGCAGTGGCACTCAGTACCTCTGCACTGTGAAGGACAAAGGGCCTGGCTCTCAAAGCAGACGCAGCTTCAGAGAAGCAAGAATAGGGTCTTTGGTTAACAGGGTTGATTATGGGGTAGGACTGACAGTTGCTTGGGATCTCTAAAAGTCATAATTCTTTGGACAGGCTACTGTATCCCCACAATCAATTTTCCAAGATCACAAACTTGACTTTGTCAGTGCCGAAAGGACCAGGTCCTACAGAGCTAAATGTCCAAATCAGACTCCAAAGAAACTAATGCTTTATCGGTGGCATCATATAAATACCAAAACTGGCACTCCTTGCCACCTAAATTCATGAACCAAACAAATTTGGATACTGAATGACGGTGGGCTGGGTTAGTGTTCCCCAACCATCCTTAATGTAGTCTCATCCAGAATACCAAAATGTGACCTTATTTGGAAATACAATCTTTGAAAATATGGTTAGAATGAGATCGTACTGGATTAGGGGTAGCCCTAAATCCATTGACTAGTGTCCTTACAAAAAGAGAGGACATAAGGACACAGAGGGAAGACCTTGTGATAACGAGTCAAGAGACTGGAACTATAAGATGTAGCTACAAGAACACCAAGGTTTGCTGGTGACAAGATAGGAGGAGCTAAGATAGCATTTCTAGAGCATTCAGAGGAAGCATGGCCCTGTTGACACTTTGATTTTGGATGTTGGGCCTCTAGAACTGAGAGTAAGTTTCTGTTTAAGTCAACAAAGTTGTGGTAACTTGTTACAATAGCCCAAGGGAACAAAAAGAAGTGGTATTTCCTCTGTGTAAGAAAGTGACCCAGGAAATCAAATTATCAGGTTGTTTCACAAGATCAGGGTCTAAGTCTCTCAAATTTAAATAAGTGCAGATGAAGTAGCATGTCTGAGATTTACTATAAAATACATGTAGATAGCCTACAGCCATGCCACCCTGAATGAGCCCGATCTCATCTGATCTCAGAAGCTAAGCAGGGTCAGGCCTGGTTAGTACTTGGATGGGAGACCACCTAGGAATATAGGTGCTATAGGAAAATACACATGGATAAGAAAGAATATAGATGAAACAAGATTTCTAATTTTTAGCTAGATGATATATCCATAGGGGCTAATAATCTTCCTTTACTTTTAATTGTTTGAATTTTTAAAATGTTGCTGTCAAGGTAAGATTTTTTGAAAGCCACGTTTACTGACTCTAGATAATGGCTTGTGAATTTCCTAAGTTAGATCCACAGATGCTCCTTTCTCTTCCCCCAAACCACCCTTTCTCCACTCAGATTACACTACAGGGAACACTTTCTCATCTTTGTAGTCCAAGGGCCTGGATCATAGAGAAGAGTTGATACCAACTCAGTATTACTCTCTAAAAGTACTTAGAGCAGTGTCACTCATGGGATTTTGGCAGAACAAGAATTCCTTATAAACAAAGCCAAAGGCACTTCCCAGTCATTGTAACCAACTCCGACCCCCTCTCCTTCTATGTTTCCAAAATAATCCACAGATGACACTTATCACCCTGATTTAGAGGAAGAAGAGAAGTCTAGCCAGCCTTAAAGAATAAAGCAGAAATCCCTTCCCTGGCCAATTAACCTTGCCTATCACTTATTTAACCACATCTTTTGAGGTACTTCTCTCTACAATCACCCTGCCTTTCCCCTCTTCCGGATCCTTAACAAGAAACTACCTTCAAGCTTTAGTCCTCTCAACAGAGGAAGAGCTAGCTGCCTTTGCTGGCTCTTCACAAAATTAACAAAAAATTCAGTATTGTCCTATAGGAATAATCTTTCCTAATGATAAGGCATCAGCGACCCTAACAGACTCACCACAATGTTCACTCAGTACCTGAAAATGCTTTGGTTGAATTTACATAAGTAACCAACACAAAACTAATTCCAAAGAGACAGAGTATAATAGCTTCCCAATAACCATGATCGCCTTTTATATTTACCACCTCACTAAAGCCTAACTTTTGAAAAATGTTATTTTACAATACCTTACAAATTTTAAGAAAAGCAATGTTCTTATGTACCAATTAAAAACAAATGAAGCTGTGTTCCATGCAGTACAGAATTAAAAATCAAGGAAATGTGAAGTTAGGACTTAATTTTGAATTAACAACTCATCTATAAACTATCAGTTCCTTTCCAAATTCTTTAAAACCAGGTAACGATATTCCTGATAACATCCATTACCTAACACCGAATGAGCACCTATCATGCATCAGAAGGTGAAGACTGTGAGCAAAGCAGGACTATCCCTGACCCAAGAGTGTACATATACTGGTAGGAAAGGAAGCCATTAAGTCATCTCCACAACAAATTACATATATTTAAAGAAAAAGATTGTACCCACTTAGGAAGGTCAAGAGTTCATTAGGTTGGTTAAGAGGGAGATTCAAGCTTGCATTCAACTTATTTCATGCAATCAATAAGTACTTGTTCCTACTTCAACTAGAAACAGGCGATGACTTTCACTTGTGGCATCTAAGTAACTGTCCTAATGATGTAGTGACACTCCTCCCAACTACAGTTTTATATTTACCAACTGTTGGCATTTCTACTCACCCCTCAAGATGTACAATTATCCAATTTACACAGCGCATAAATTTCACAGGAAGGGCTGCTGTTAAGATGCACTGAGGGAGGTGGACAGAAACCAAATCTAGAATGATTTCAAGATGATGACTGATGGTCCAAGAAGATCCTAGCAAATTCAGGTAGACAATCAACTTCCCATCCCCTCGGTGAAAGATTTTGGCTTGACCTGAGACTATTCTCTGGTTTCTTTATCTTTTGGGGTAAATGTGGGAAGGGGTTAAAGGTATCAGTCATCCTTTATCCAGCAACTGAGGTGATTTGGTTAGGACTTGTTTCCTCAACCTCAACTCACTTATGGCTTAGATCTTAACAGCCTAAGATTTATTTATATTCTCCACTCCTTACCCTACTTTACCTTAATTGCAGTAATGGCAAAGGCTATTTTCCGCCGCCCATCGATATTGGTGTTGAGTACTCGCAAAATGTGCTGGAACTTCTCAGGGATCACTAGAGACTGATAGAGATGGAAAGAAAAAGCAGACACCGTAAGCTACCACCAAATCATCATCTCAACCAGAAACGTTAAAATCGTCCCACCGGGAGCAATAATCTCCTTCAGGTTTTCACAACACATCAAATCCCTTAGTCTGCAGACAGCAAGACCATGAAATATTCCGGCTTGGGAAAGTACAACCTCTGGTAGAAGACAAACCCTCCCGTCTGTCGCCAAAAGTACTCTGACTGGCAGAGGCCGGAGGTCCCAAACACACCCAAGCCTTTCACAGCTTTCGAGAGCCCGGGGACTCTTCCTCTGGCCCCACTCCCCAGAACTGGAAGACTTTAGTTTTTCCTTCCAAGGGGCGTGAACCAAGGTTTTACACAAAGTTGCAGGTCCCCCAAGCAGGGTGTTTTAGGCCTCCCTGATTGCAGACCTTCCCTGCCCCGGCTCCGATGTCGCCGGATCCCCCGATGGATTCGAGTCTTACCATGGCGGTAGCCCCAACGGCGGCGTGTAGGCCTCCTGTGGAAAAGAGAGCGGAAGTGACGTAATTGTCTTATATAGCTATCAGGCGGAAGAGGCGGGGCCACCTTGGTGAAGCGCTTCCGGAAACGGCTTGCGCAGGAGTCGAGTCGACTTCTGAGAGGCTGAATTGGTCTCCAAAACTTCCGGTGTGGTCTCTCTTTATAGTTCGTAAAGTTTTGGGGTATGAGAGCAACTAAGGTTCCGGCTGCGATCGTGTTTAAGACTTCCAATTCCCATTTGTACTTGGGTGAAGTTAGAGCCGAAAGGAAGGGTTAGAGTCAAACAATTTAACGCAGATATCTGAGAACGACTTGGCGCTGTGCAAGACACCCTAGGACTTGTAGTTTCACTCCAGAGAACAGACTCACCGCAACTGACAGCTGCCGGAAGTGAGGCTGTGCGGAACGGCCGCCGCTGCCACCATGGCTGCAGCGGCACGGGATCTGGTATTGAGGTCCGGGGCCTCAGATATGGAGGAGGAGGAGGGCTCGCTGGTAAGAACGCGGTGCTGTTTCTCCTCCAGAATCTTGTCCGGTCGTCCTCGCGTCAGTAAAACCTGGATTGAGTTTCGGCGCAAGGGTGGGAGCTCGGCTGCTACCGAGGATACTCTCCGAACCCCTCCCTCAGGTCGGCCCTGAACCTAAGCGGGGACCAAAATGGTCGAGACTCAGGCCCCCGGGCCACGATTTTTAATTAACCTCCAGATTTTGGGGCAGCATAGAGAAGTAATGTATTGTAAAGGTTAAGAACATGATCACTGGAGCCAGACTGGCTGTGTTCTAATTCCAGTTTTGCTTACACGCTGTGGTCTTGGGCAAGTTAACTAGCTATGAATTTCCATACCTATAAGGTGAAGAAAAATAATAAGATTTACCATATGGGTAGTTGATTATGATTAGATGGATGAGTATACTTAAGATGGCACTTAGCATGCAGTTAAACACTGTGTGTTAGCCGATGCTTCTAGAAAGGCTGGAGCTCCCTGCGGGGGTTGTGATAGAACACCTAAGATAACAAGAATCTGGGGGTTCCTAAATTCAACTGCAAGTTCTGCTCTGTCCTCTGCAACTCCTAATTTTTCTAATTTGATCACCTACCTCCATTCTCTTTGTGGGTTGCCTGGCTCCTTGTCGTCTTCCCTGCCCATCAGCCCTAAGTAGTAGATTGGGTACAATGTGAGACTCTTGGGATTTTTTTGACTCAGTACCTATGGCTTCCCAGTAAAAGTTCCTCCTCTCTTCCTTGAAGGATTGGGGCTTATCCCGTTACATTTTGTTCTTTCTCTTCTTTCTCTGTATTCCTTTCTTATTAACTTATCTCTCTCCAGGGCGGTGGTCCTGGTCTTCAGGAGCCATTGCAACTTGGAGAGTTGGACATCACCTCTGATGAATTTATCCTGGATGAAGTGGATGGTAAACGATGGCACGGGGTGGATGCAGAGTGCCTGTAATCTGAGAGGCATAGGGGCTGGAAGTTATAAGGCATGCATTGGTGTGCAGATGTTCAGTGTGGGAATAGGGAGCTGTGGAACCGAACCCTTATAATAAACTTTTATTTCCAGTTCACATTCAGGCAAATCTGGAGGATGAGTTAGTAAAGGAAGCTCTTAAAACGGTGAGGCTTTCCATTATACTAATCTAACCCCCACACACACTTACCTTCCCCTTAAAGAAAAAAAAGGAAAGTCTCTTGCACTTATAATATTACCCTAGTGTCTTACCCTCTAGTCCTACGTTGATTCTATTCCATTGTCCTTTCACTGTGACTTCCTACTGACCTGTCATGTTTGTGTTCTCCCAGGGTGTGGATCTCCGTCACTATTCAAAACAGGTTGAGCTGGAGCTACAGCAGATTGAGCAGAAATCTATTCGGGATTGTATCCGCCAGCAGAGGAAAAGGGTGGTGTTATTAAAATGGGAATTTTGTGGAGCATGGTACAGAGAGCCTAGCTGGGGATGACATCTTTTCTCTGAGATTTCTGTCACCTCAGGGAGAAGTTAGGTCCTAAAGGTCTGAGGATCTCCAACTTCATGGTGAGGCCCCTTGACTTTCTGTGGGTCAGATATCCAAGAGAGTGAGAACATAGCATCTCTGCACAACCAAATCACAGCCTGTGATGCTGTCCTTGAGGTTAGTAACCGTGGCCTATGACCCCTGATAACCTTGAACCAAATTATGGTCTCTGGTTCCATTCTTTAGGTCATCAGCCTCAGGTGAGGACAGTTTGAGTCACTTGCAGGATGACCTGAGCAGCCTCTTTTGTTGTTATTGCCATAATTAATGTTATTTGCCAGTGACCCTTGGGTTACCTCTTCACTCGTCACCTGCTACCCTCATGGACTGATAGATACTAGAGACTTAAACAATGCATTTAGGTGGCCCACTTATGTTACCACCTGTGACACTCCAGCAACATCTGCCTTTTCCCTCAGCGCATGGAGCAGATGTTGGGAGCTTTTCAGAGTGACCTCAGCTCTATCAGTTCTGAGATCCGGACACTGCAGGAACAGTCAGGAGCTATGAACATTCGGCTTCGAAACCGCCAGGCAGTTCGGGGGAAACTTGGGGAACTTGTTGATGGTCTGGTAGTGCCCTCTGCTCTGGTCACGTGAGTTACTGGTTTAAAGGATCACAATGTCTATAACAGGTAGATGAGCTAGGGTGACCACATGGGTTTCTGGGGTCCAGGTCATCAAGTGCCTTCCAGAAACTGATGGTCAGATTGACAACTCTTTCTAACCTTGATGCATACTTTAGGTAGCAAAGATTAAGTGTCATCCAAGGTCAGGTGTATAGTGAAGGGGTCCAAGGCTTATATGGGAAGGGGGATCCAGAAGTGGAAAACTTTGTACCTTTATCCTGACTGTATGATACAGTGTAAGAAGGGAGAGGGGACAGAAGCTGTATGTAAGGGATATAATTTGGAGCCTAGGGATGTCTGGGTCTCCCTCCTAACCCACTCCTCCCTGCTACCCAGGGCAATTCTGGAGGCGCCAGTGACAGAGCCCAGGTTTTTGGAACAGCTGCAGGAACTGGATGCCAAGGCAGCTGCAGTCCGAGAACAGGAGGCTAGAGGCACAGCAGCCTGTGCAGACGTCAGAGGTGTGCTCGACCGGCTCCGGGTCAAGGTAAAGGATCGGGAGATATCCCTGAAACTGCTAGAACCGGCCTCCCCAAAACCTTCATCCTGGATTTTCCTGGCAGAATTCATTGTTGCCTGTCCCCAAGATCTTCACCCTGCTTTTTCCTGGCAAAGCTCATTTCCACATCTTTAGGTTCCCCTGAACACTAAAGAAATATTCTCCATTCTTCCTCCTCCTACATTTAACATCGTCATGTTCATAAGTGCCACCAAAACAGTAAGAAGTTTGCAGCTTCATGCCCTGTGTTTGGTCTCCCATATCTAGGCAGTGACGAAGATCCGAGAATTCATCCTTCAGAAGATTTATTCCTTCAGAAAACCAATGACCAACTATCAGATCCCTCAGACGGCCCTGCTGAAATACAGGTCACCATGAGAAGGATGGCCTCTGAGCTTTGAGCAGCCAAGTGTGGTGTCTGGTCTCTTGGACAGGCAGAGAGACTAACTGGTTCCTGGTCCCCTCCAGGTTTTTCTATCAGTTCCTACTGGGTAATGAAAGAGCAACAGCAAAAGAGATCAGGGATGAGTATGTGGAGACGCTGAGCAAGATCTACTTGTCTTACTACCGCTCTTACCTGGGGCGACTCATGAAGGTGCAGGTGAGGCCAAGGTGGAAGAGGCATTCCTGGGCACCTGGGCTGGCAGGAGGTACTATTGCTGGGCAAAGGGGACAGTGTAAAGACAAACTTTTTATCATGCTGTGGGAAGAGGTGGTTACCAGTTCTTTTCTCTTTTTCCCTAGTATGAGGAAGTCGCTGAGAAGGATGATCTGATGGGCATGGAAGATACAGCAAAGAAAGATATCCTAGAGCTGAGGAACCCTCATGCTAGGCCTGGAGAGTGAGGGGGCTTCTGGCTCCAGCCTCCAAGATATTGCTTCTTACCTTTTTCTGTGGGATCTTTGAGAATGTGATGAAGGCTATGGCTTTCCTTCCCAGAAAAAAGCATTTTGACAGTTTTGCATAGGATGTCAGGGGTGTAGAGGCTCTCTGAAGCCCATTCACAGATGTCAGGTGAAATAGGGCCCCAGGTCTGGGAAGGAGGGACATCTAGGCTGTGTCTGGCTGCTGGAATCCCCAGGGGTACCAAATCTTTTATCTTTGATTACAGCTGTAATCTTACTGTTTTCCCTGACTCTGACTCTTCACGATTCTTTTCGAAGCCATCCCTGCGCAGTAGAAACACCATCTTCACCTTGGGGACCCGTGGCTCTGTCATTTCCCCCACTGAACTGGAGGCTCCCATCCTGGTGCCCCACACTGCCCAGCGGGGAGAACAGAGGGTAGGAGGAAGAACAAACTTCAGTCGTGAGGAGGATGCTCAGCATGGGTGGGCTCGGTTGGTTGGAGGGAAGGTCAGAGCTTCCTACCCTGCAGGCCCCTCTATTAATCCCCCAGGACCTGGGAGTGGCCTTTTCCAGTCTCACTAGTGTTCTGTGATATGAAGAGGATTGGGACCGTTGACTTAAGGGCATTCAAGAGGGAGAGACTGGCTGAGGGGAGTGACATGTCATTGAGGCAGATGTGGAGGTACATATAGGAGTAGCAACAGCAAGTGGAGGTGGGCTATTCTCTTGCACCCCTTTTCTGCCCTAACCCTCCCTCCACCCACCCCCCCAGTACCCATTTGGGATTCTCTTTCACAGCTTAGACTTGAGTTAGATGGGAAGCATTTCTTGAGCTCTCAATACCCAGTTTTGCTGATTGCCCAGCCATATCCATGGGGAGTCAGTGTTGGGATCCATCTCTCTGTCTCTCCTCTTTACCCTCCCATCCTAGTATCCATTTGAGGCACTCTTCCGCAGCCAGCACTATGCCCTTCTAGACAATTCCTGCCGGGAGTATCTTTTCATCTGTGAATTCTTTGTCGTGTCTGGTCCTGCTGCGCATGACCTCTTCCATGCCGTCATGGGCCGTACGCTCAGCATGACCCTGGTAAGATCCCCTTGCTCCTGTACTCTTAGACCCTGTGTCTTCAGTCTTCACTGGCTCCATAGGAGGGTCAAAGCTTTGGTGGTATTAAAACTAGGACCCCTAATTCTAAAATGGCCAAACTTCATACAATGTGACTCCCCATGAAACCTTCAAAGCTTGAGGTCCCCAAGACTACTCCTGCTGCTGATCCACACCCAGACAATAGCACCTGAAAACTGAGGGGCCCCTAGATCTTGGTCTTCCACCTTGAATTCTGCTCTGATAGGCTTGTGATCATAGATCCTGGTGAGTAAGGCAGCAGGACCACAGAGGAACACATGCATTTGTCTTTAGCCACTGGGAAGGACAAACTAACCTTTGTCAATCCTTTGCCTGTTCTTAAATCACAGAAGCACCTGGAGTCCTATCTCACCGACTGCTATGATGCCATTGCTGTTTTTCTGTGTATTCACATCGTCCTTCGATTCCGCAACATTGCAGCAAAGAGGGACGTTCCCGCCCTGGACAGGTCGCTGAGTTCTGGTTCTTGATGCCCTGCTGGCCTTGAACTCTTGGTCTTACATGACTGTTCCCTGACCTGTGGGCTCCTACTGACTTGATACCATTGACCCTATTTCCATTCATCTGCCTGGAGGCAGTACTGCTGCTTCTGACTCACTTTTCACACCCATTCCTACCACCACCAGCCATCAGCTATTAATCTGAAGGAAGCCCCAGAAGTGGTCAGATATCCCACATACACCCTAACACAAACACCACCCTGTTCCCCACCGTCGACCCCCCACCACCCACCCCTGACCCTGACATTCCTTACCAGCTGATTACTGATTCTGGTTAAGCCCACAGGTACTGGGAACAGGTGCTTGCCTTGCTGTGGCCACAGTTTGAGTTGATTCTGGAGATGAATGTCCAGAGTGTTCGAAGCACTGACCCTCAGCGTCTTGGGGGGCTGGATACTCGGCCCCACTATGTAAGAGAGGGCAAGGGAAACAGGGTTTCCTCAAGGGTAGGGCTCTAAGCTTCACTGGGATAGGGGTTGGCTAGGTTCACGATTGTGTTGGGCTTGGTGGGTTGTTTAGCTATACTGTGAGGAGCAGTCCAGGAGGGTGGTTCCACTCGGGGGTGTCAGGCACTGTTTGTAGGATCGGAGGAAGGAGTCACACAGATGTTGGTTGGCCAGTTCCAGAGGAGTTGAGAGGTTGTGTTGGCTGGGCCAGGTGTTTGATGTGATTTTTACCCCCACCTTTCTCCCAGATCACACGCCGGTATGCAGAGTTCTCCTCCGCTCTTGTCAGCATCAATCAGACAATTCCTAATGAACGGACAATGCAGCTGTTGGGGCAGCTACAGGTGAGGGGAAATGCAGACTACCCAACAGCAGGGCTGCGGCAGTGGGCTGGAGCGTGAAGAGGGATCATATGCCCTTACCTTCTTGTGTCACTTCCATTTGGCTTTTTCAGGTGGAAGTGGAGAATTTTGTCCTCCGAGTGGCAGCTGAGTTCTCCTCAAGGAAGGAGCAGCTTGTATTTCTGATCAACAACTATGACATGATGCTGGGTGTGCTGATGGTAACAGACTCCCTTCTTTCCTTTTTCCCTACCCAGAAAATTAGGGTTGTCCCACTGCTCTAGTAGCTCCGTCATGGCAGAGTTTATCTTGGTCTCGTTCAGTGGTTTATTCTGGAGTCTGGCACAGTGTCTGGCTATGTACAGTAAATATGGGAGCAAGGAGATATCCTCAAGTGAGGGGCTGCTTCTTCCTAGACTTAAGATTTCTCCTTGTTTTCTCTTAGGAGCGGGCTGCAGATGACAGCAAAGAGGTTGAGAGTTTCCAGCAGCTGCTCAATGCTCGGACACAGGTAGTGGTCTGGGATAAAGGAAGGAACAAATTTGTATGCTGTTTCAGTTCAGTGCTCGTGTGCATGTGTATGTAGGGACTCCAGGTACACAGAATTGGAATTATGACTTGGTTTACAACATGCTGTCATTATTGGTCTATTTTATTTTTTTTGTATTTTTTAAATTATATAAATGCCCATGAACCTACAACACATGTTGGCAATAACCAATATCAAAGTATGGATTCTTCCTTACCCCATCTCTGTGCCTCTCATGTAGAGACACCTGTTGACCTAACTGTTGTGTTTATCATGCTTGTTTTTTAAAAAATGGTTTGGTATACCAAAACAATAATTATTTAGTCTTGTTTTTGAGTGTCATAAAAATGGAATCACAGCATTTTCGGTGCATAATTTTTCTAACATTGTCACGTTGATACATATGGCTTTAGCTCATTTTTCACTGTTGTATAATGCTACTTATTGAATGTAACATTCTGTAAGAGGACATTTGGATTATTACTAGTTTTTTGTGAGTATCGATTAAAGAACAATTAGGTTTTTTTTTTTTTGGTGAGCATTGTTTTATGAACAATTAGGTCTTTTAGTGCACATAGAAATAGGTAAAGTTTATCAAAAGTTTTGCATGGAAATAGGAGTAGGCTTGCTGCCTATAAGATAACACCAGAATTCAACTTTATGAAATAATGCCAAATTGCTTTCCTAAGTGGATGTACCAATTTATTCTTTACTTGCAATATGTAAGAATTCTCACTGAGCCATATTTTCTCCAACACATGATATTATCAGTCTGTGCTTTTTTTGGTAGATATCTAAGTAGGGTCTTGATTTGCATTTTTCTGATTACTAATGAGATTGTGCATTGTTTCAGATGTTAAGTAGCCGTACAAATTTTTCTTTTTTTTAATGCCTGCAGCACCCAATATTCTTAGGTGGTCTCCCATCCAAGTACTAACCAGGCCCAACCCTGCTTAGCTTCTGAGATCAGATGAGATCGGGCGCGTTCAGGGTGGCATGGCTGTAGACCAAATTTTTCTTTTCTGTAAAATGTCTGTCATAGCATTTGACCTCTTAAAAATGAGTTCTTTATAAAGTCTACATACTAATTTTTTAATTATACAGGTTATAGATATCTTTAAATATGTGTTTTATCTCTACTTTTTTTATGTTGTCGTTTTTTTCTTTCTTTTTTACTTTCATTAGCATTTATTTGATGCTGAATTTACTCCTGGGCCATATGTTTCTGTTTCTTCAGTTTCTTCTGGGATACCTTTTTCTTCTGTGCAACCTCCTCTCTGGTTTAGGAACAGTCTGCTCCTTTGCAGTAAGGATCATCTCACTGTGGCAGGGAGAGCTCAGGCAGGGGATAAACCGCCCACGAGCTCTGTAAGTTCTGCGCTGCATCTTGGGAGCTTTGTTCACCTGGATGTGCTCAGTGACCAGAGAGTCCACATCTAAACTCTTAAGCTCAGCATCATGCTGCAGTTTTAAGCATGTGCAGCAAAAAGCACTCTTTTTGGGCCACTGATCCTGCCTCCAGCCCCACTATCTGGCCTGGGTACACCCACCAACTCCACTATTGTAATGATGGAATGGTATATATTGCTTCTATAAAGTGACATCTTTCTGATACTTGGTGGCTTTTTGGATATGCATACCCTTGATGGCCTGGGCAGTTTCATGCAGTGAACGTGAAGATTCGAACCTCTTGATTTGCATGATTTCGTGGGGTTTTCTGGGTCAAGTGAATAGCGGACCATTTTCAGAGATCAGCTCAGGCCACTTATGGGAAGAGCTGTGTTGTCTTTTGATGAACAAATTCCTAGTTGTAATATGATTTAACTTATTAGTCTTTTTTTTATTTTTATGTCTTGTTTAAGAAATCTCTTATTACTCCAAGGTCAGAAAAATAAACTACATATTCTTAATACTGTAGAATTTTGCTTTTTTACTTTTAAGTCATAATTAATTTTTGTATATGACATGAAGTAGGAATCTAATTTTTTCTGTATGGATAATGATTGGCCCAGAACCATTTATAGAAAATCTCTTTCCCCACTTGATCTGCAGTGCTGTCACTGTCACAAGGCAAAATTCCACTTTTTTTTGTTGCTTTCATTCTATTCCATTGATTAATTTGTCTACTCTATAATACAGTTTTAATTATTATGTTTTATAGGGCAAATTCTCTTACCTTCTTTTTCATCAGTATCTTGATTTTTATTGGCTTTTTGATTTTCCATATAAATTTTACAATCAGCTTGTAAATTTTCACATTTAAAAAACCCATTTAAGTCTACAGCCATGATATATATATATAAAATAAATTTAAGAAAATAAAAAACCCATTTAGAATTTTGGTTGGAATTGCATTGATCAATTTGGATTATTTGGAAGAATTGATACTTTATGATATCGATACTTCCTTCCCATGAACATGGGCTCCCTCTCCTTTTTAAAAGATATTCTTTAATGTCTTTTGATAACCTTTTACAATTTTCAGCACCAGGATATCTTTTGTTAGAGTTTTTTCTAGGTAGGTGTAATATGAAGATTTAATTTTAATAGGAATAAATTCTTTACAATCCTTTGCCTTTAATTTCTTACATTTGATCTCTTACTGTTCTGGCTAGGACCTCTATGACAATGTTGAATAGTTGAATAGAAAAGTAATAGTGAGAACCCTTATCCTGTTCCTGATTTTATTTATTTGTTTGTTTATTTGCACCTGTTCCTGATTTTAAAAGGAATGTTCTCATCACTTCCATTAAGAGTATTATAGCTGTAAGGTTTCTTGTTTTGTTTTGTTTTGTTTTGTTTTAGGCGAGGCAACCCTTGGTTGACCTCACAGATTGCAAGGACCTTGTCAGCTTACAATCCCTTATTTTTTATTTTTTACGCTTACAGCACCTGGTCTTCCTAGGTGGTCTCCTATCCAAGTACTAAACAGGCCTGACCATGCTTAGCTTCCGAGATCAGACAGGATTGGGCTTGTTCAGAGTGGCATGGCCGTAGACAGCTGTAAGTTTTTTAATAAATGCCCTTTATCAGGGTAAGAAAATTCCTTGTAATTACTAATATGCTAGGAGTTATTATTGTAGTTATTCCTACTAGGAATAGATTTACATTTATTTAGGAATTTATTTAGGAATAATTATTAGGAATAATACTAGGAATTACTAGGAATGATGACTACATTTTTTTTTCTCTCTAATTGGACTTTCTACTCTATTCTTTTAGAATTTGTTCCAAACTGTAGTTACTTAAACATTATTTTTTTTCTTTTTTAACTATTATTTTTTTATTTTTCAATTGCAGTTGACAATATTATATTAGTTTCAGGCGTGTAGCATAGTGGTTAGACATTTATATAATTTATGAAGTGATCCTCTCAATAAACCTAGTACCCACCTGGCACCATACATTGTTATTACTATATCATTGACTGTATCTCCTGTGCTATATTTTATATCCTGTGACGATTTTGTATAAATATTATCTTTTGAAAAAGAAATTTCCTTATTTGAACTGTGTATAGAAATGCTATTGATTTTTATATATTGACCCATAGAGCTAGCCCCCATCCTAAATTATTGTTTCTAATAGTGTTCCTGGATATTTATGTGTGTGTTTCTATGTGGGTATTCATCATCTATGTATTAAAACAGTTTTAAGTTCTTTCTTTTTAATCCTTACGTCTTTAATTCCTTCTGTCCTTATTCTCTTGCTGCATTGACTAGTACCTCCAGTACAAGGATGAATAAATAATTGAATAGAAGTGGCAATAGTGAGAACCCTTATGTTTTCCTTATTTTAAAAGGAATGCTTTTATCATTTCTCCATTAAGAGTAATGTTGTAGGCTTTCTTGTAGATACTCTTTGTAAATTATGAAAATTCCTTTCAATCCTTGTTATGCCAAGAGTTACTATTTTTTGAAAATAGGAATGTATGCTTTTTTTGGGCAATAGTTGAAGTAATCACATATTTTATTTTTTAAATCTATTATATAGTGTATGACATTTGTAGATTTTAGAATGTTAAACATTCTGGATTTGGTCTAATTCATTTAGAATGTTCCTCTGTGCATATGTTAGATTGGCCTGTGATTTTCTTTTTGTGTACTCTCCTTGTGTGGGTTTGGTATCAAAGTCGTTCTGCATTCGTAGAAGGAGGTAGGAAAGAACTATTCCTGTTTTTATTATTCTGACACAGTTTACCATTGAAATAATCTCTTCCTTGAAAGTTTCATAGAATTTACCAAAAACATCTGGGAAGATTTAAAACTATGAAATTCTCTCTGCTGTTTTTCTTTAATTCAGTATATTCGACTGAATTCTTAATATGTAGTATTTTTATTGTCATTCAATTATTTTTTCTTTGAGCCATGAGATTTTTGAAGAGTTTTTAAATTTCCAAAAAGTAGTATTCTTATTTATCTTTTTGTTATTAATGTCTAAATTGCATTGTAGATGGAGAATGTGTTTTTTTGGTCAGATTCTTTGAAATTTGTTTAGATTTGCTGTGGCCTGGTACATGATCAACTTTTGTAAATGTGTTTGAGAAGAATCTGTATTCTTTAAATGTCAGGTGTGGAGCTCAAGTTTTTTAATTGTGTTGTTCACATTATATCTTTATTGGTTACTTTTTGTTTACTTATTAGTAATTGAGAGAGGTGTTTTAAAATTAATAGCTTTGTCACTTTTCCCCAGCAGTTCTATCAAATTTTGCTTTATATAGTTTCAGATTAGTTTACCTAAATTCATTCATTCTTTTCCTTCCTTCCTTCCTTCTTTCTTTCCTTCCTNCTTGATTTTATTGTCACCCCAATAATTAATAAAAAATAAAATAAAAAGGCAAGTAGTTATAAAGAAAATCCATTTGAATCATCTCTGCCTTTTATGATTTTAATCCATTTATGTTTATTATGATTAATGTTCCTTTGTGGTCTCTCATCCGAGTACTAACCAGGCCCAACCCTGCTTAGCTTCCAAAATCAGACATCAGGCTTGTTCAGGGTGGCATGGCTGTAGACCATGGACCGTGGCTCCACTGGGGCGGGGACCCAGGACCTTCTGCTTATGAAGCAGACATGCTAACTGCTACACTATGGTACCATGTCCAGTTTACCTAAATTCTTAAAAGTTTAGAATCATTGGCTCTTACTGGTGACTTGAAGTATTTGTCACTATATAATGACCCACCTTAGCCTTAATAATTTTGTCTTTTTTGTCCTAAAGCCTATTACAGGTGATATTAACATAGCTCTGCCAGCTTTATTTTGGTTACTATTTTCCTGTTAATTTATTTCCATTCTTTTACTTTCAGCCTTTTTATGTTTTCATATTTTAAACCTTGCATATAGCTGAATTTTTGAAAAATTCAGCAAAGCAACAAACAAACATGACAGAGATTCATGGACACGGACTGTGGATTAGTGATTACCAGAGAGAAGAGGGGGAGGGGAGAGGTAGATAGGGATAAAATAGGTCAAATATTTGGTGATGGAAGGAAATCTAACTTTGGGTAGTGCACATACATTGGGTAGTGCATTATATGTACAACTTACTGTTGAATTATACACTTGAAACTTACTTGATTTTATTAATGTCACCCCAATAATTAATAAAAAATAAAATAAAAAGGCAAGTAGTTATAAAGAAAATCCAATTGAATCATCTCCACCTTTTATGATTTTAATCCATTTATGTTATGATTAATGTTACATTTGGACTCGTTTCTACAGTCTTTAGTTTTCTGTTTGTCTTGTGTTATTTGTGCATCTTGCCTTTATCTTTCTTCCTAAATTATTTTTCTCTCTAGTTGTTTGGATTTTGTACTCCCTTCTTTTAGAATTTGTTCTTTAAATTTTACCTTGCATATTTAACTTAACATCTATACTTAATATTTAACCCCTCTCTCAAAAAATACATGAACTTTAAAACATTTAGTGTTTTAATGCTCAAAGTCACCCCTCCTCCTCTTGCCTTCCATGCTAATTATTAATCAGCATTTTATTTCTGTCCTACTTTTAATTGTCATTTTATAATGATACTATTTATTTCAATTTCCACGGATATTTCCCAGCTTATTTGCTCATCAAGCTAACTTTTGGGGATCATTTCCCTCCTTCCTGAAGCAACTCTTAGAAATCCTTTTTGAAAGTTTATTGGTAATAAATCTCATTTTTGTTTTTATATAAATATCTTTATTCTTTCTTAGGAAAGGATAGTTTTGTTGGGTTACTGTCAAATTCTAACAGTTACTTTCTCTCAACATGTAGAGGATGATTTTCCACTTTAGCTTAAATTGTTACTGTGGAGAAGTCTGCGGTTGTTCTAAATATTGTTCTTTGAAGGCAGTGTGTGGCTGCTCTTAAAGAGCCCCCCTTTTTTTTCTTTAGTTTTCTGAAGTCTGTATGTGGATTTCTCTTTATTTATATTTTGGAATCTTGTGTTTCTTGGGGCTTTGAATTTACTTTTTCATTAATTTGGGAAAATTCACAGCCACTATCTTTTTAAATATTGCTTTCTTCCATTCTTCTTCGGAGATTTGAATAGTTTTAGGTTAAACTTCCCATTCTGTTCTCTCTTTTTTGTAAAATAAACATGTAATTAGACAAAAAAGGAAACCATTTTCCTCACCTGCCCAGTTAGGTGACCCAAGGGAATATCAGCTCTGACTTTAGAAGTGCAATTCTCTAGACCCCCTGATCCCACAAGAAACATTTAAGCCAGTGGACAGTGTTAAGAGCAGCTGAGGTGCCATGGAATTTGCCAGGGTGGAAAGCCAGCTGTCATCAGTGCTCCAGTCTCTTTGGGTGGGCTGCTGCTTGATACTGTGTGGGAAGGATTGCTGGCTAAAGCCCAGCTTAGTTTCCCTCTGATCACTCTTCTGCTATGAGAACATTCTTTTTTGCTGGATAGAGAACTTAAAGTTTAAACAAGTCTAGACCATTGTTGTCCAGTGGAAATATAATGCATGCCACAAATGAGCCACTTAAGTAATTTTAAATTTTCTGTTTCTGCATTTTAGAAATTAAAAAGAAACAAGTAAAATTAATTTAATAGTCTTTCGTATAAAGCACTATGTCCAAAATATTATTTCAACATGTAATTAGCAAAAATTAGTAATGATTTATTTAAAAATTTTTTCCATGTGAAGTTCTGAAGTCTGGTGTATATTTTATGCTTAAGCACATTTCAGTTATGACTAGCCACATTTCAAGTGATCAGTAGCTCATATGGCTCATGCCTACTGTGTTAGGGCAAGTCATCTCTATTAGCTGAACTTCCCTTTGCAGTCTGCTTCCTGTGCCCCCCACTGTTATATTGTTAAGACTGTGTGTGGGTTATGGCATTTAGGTAACTCTAATAGGTTGAATTTGGTTATTTAATCTTTTAAAACTTTTTCATTAGATTTATTGGGGTGACATTGGTAAATAAAATTATATAGATTTCAAGTGTACAATTCTATAATACATCATCTGTATGTTGCATTGTGTGTTCACCACCCGAAGTGAAATCTCCTTTTGACTCCCTTTACCCTTTTCTACCTTCCTTTCCCTCCTTTTCCTCTGGTAACCACTGTACTGTTGTCTGTGTCTCTGAGTTTTTGTTTGTCTTGTTCATTTGTTGCTTTCAGATTTATATCCCACATATGAGTGAAATCACATGGTTCTTGATTTTTCCTGCCTGCCTTGTTTCGCTTAGAATGATATTCTCAAGATCCATCTATGTTGTCACAAATGGCAGTATTTCACCTTTTCTAATGGCTGAGTAACATCCCATTGTATATATGTACCACGTCTTCTTTATCCCATCATCTATAGAAGGGCATTTCCATTGTTTCCATGTCTTGGCCACTGCGAATAATGCTGCAGTGAACATAGGGGTACGTGTATCTTTATGAATAAACGTTTTCAAAATTTTCAGGTATATATGCAGAAGAAGGATTGCTGGGTCATATGGTAATTCAATTCTTAATTTTTTAAGGAACCTCTATACTGTTTTCCACAGTGGCTGTACCAGTTTACATTCTCACCACAAAATCTCCACTACTGATAATAGCCATTCTGACAGGTTTGAAGTAGTATCTCATTGTGGTTTTAATTTGCATTTCCCTAATAGCTAGCGAAGTTGAGTATCTTTTCATCTGTCTGTTGGCCATTTGTATGTCTTGGGAGAAGTGTCTGTTCATGTCCTCTGTCCATTTTTTAATTGGATTGTTTGTTTTTGTGTTGAGTTGTATGAGTTCTTTATATATTTTGGATATTAGCCTTTTATCAGAGGTACTGTTTGCATATATCTTCTCCCATTCGGTTGGTTGCCTTTTTATTTTGTTGATGGTTTCACTTTTATTTCCCTTGTCTTGAGGTCAAATTCATAATATCCTGTCTAAGACCAAAGCAATATACAGATTTAATGCAATACCCATCAAAATCTCAATGGCTTTTTTTTTTTAAAGAAATAAAACAACAACAAAAAAAATCAGATTTCTATGGAACCACAAAAGAACGTGAATAACCAAAGCAATCCTGAGAAAAAGAACAAAACCAGAGTTATCACACTTCCTGATTTCAAATTATACTACAAAGTGGCAGTATTCAAAACAGCATAGTATTGGCAGAAAAACAGACACATAGACCAATGAAACAGAATTGAGAACCCAGAAATAAACCCACATACATGTGGGCAAATAATTTTCAACAAAGGAGTCAAAAACATACAATGGAGAAAAGAAAGCCTCTTCAATAAATGGTGCTGGGAAAATTGGAAAGCCACATGCAAAAGAATGAAACTAGACTGCTATTTGATACCATAAGACCTAAAACAATAAAATACAGGTACTAAACATGTAAACATTATGGTTATTTAATCTTTGTCAAAAAATCACATCACAAAGATAGATTCCTTGTTTATAGAAAGATCCATACTTGGGGGTGTATCCTTAGTCTCATATTAGTTACCTTCAGTGGATATAAGTGGATATTTTGTGGGAAGATTGGGAAAAGATTTTATATTTAAATGGAAGTAGTTTATTTTTAAATGGGATGGAAGTTTCACTTCTACCTTACTAGATCTTACTATCTGCAGTTTTGTTTTTTTTTTCTGTTTTCCCTTCCATTAAAAAAAAAGTTTACTTTTATTGTGGGAAATTTCAAGTCTATATGGTAATGTGGAATAGCAGAATGAACCCCCTGGGACTATCACAGGTCTTCGACTAGTAACAACTCAGAAGTTTTCTTTCATCAGAATCAACACCTATTACTCATCCTCTTCTCGTGCCCCCTCCCTACAGTTATTTTGAATTAAATCATATACATCATTATCACTTCATCTTATCAGAATGTGTTTTAAAAACCACAATGTTATCACACGTAAAAAAAGTCATTTAAAATAGCTAGTGTTCAAATTTCCCTAGTTATGGCATAATTTTTATGTTTCAAATCAGGATCCATGTACGGTCCCTATGTATGTCTCTTTTTAATCTATAGATTTCCCTTAATTTTTACCCCACCCCTTTGAAATTTATTTGTGGAAGAAACTGAGTCATTTGTCATGTAGAATGATGTACTGTGCTTTTTGCTGATTGCATTTCATGATGTGGCTCAACTGTTTCTCTTTTCCTATAAATGAGTAGTTAAATGGAAAGGCTTGGTCAGATTCCAATTATTATCTTTTTGCAAGGATATTCGAGAGGTAGTGGTGTGTACTTTCTTCAGGGTACATATTGTCTTCCTGGCTCATTTTTTTGTCAGTAGCCATCAGTGATCCCTGTCGAGGTCCATTAGTTAGATTTCTATACCTTTCAGTGTCTCAAAAATTTCCATCTCCTTATCTGTCTGTGCTGCATTCTGAGTCATTTCTTCAATTATAAATTATAGTTTGCTGTATCATTCTTTAGGTATTTCTAATCTGCTATTTAGCCTGTTAACTTTTTAAAATTTAAAACATTACAAAATTTTAAACCATTTCTAAAAAATTTCTTTTTGTTTCAACTCTCAAGATTCGTAATCTTGTTAATGGGTCATCTCTGTGTCTTTAACTTTTTTAAGCATTTCATACAGAATGTACAACTGCTATGTATCTGACAGTTCTAATGTTGGCAGTCTTTGGAGGTCTAAGTCCATCACTATACTGACTTGCAATACTTTCTTACGTATCTGGTGATCTTTGAGTTTATTGCTTGATCTTAAATGGGGGCAGAGAGGTCATATGGGCCTAAATTGGATTGAGAGGATTTGCCTCTGCTTTTGCAACAGCTGAAAGATGCCATCCACCTGGGTCTACATTGACACGTCTTTGTGGCTCTCATGAGAGACCCAGGCTCAGCTTCCCCACTTGAGGCTGGCATCAGGCTCAGTTTCCAGAAAGCAGAATTGCCGTGGCCATTTGCCTTTTGGTAGCCCTGCCTCTTCCATTGCTCACTCCTCTGATTCCAGCGCTCACCCCAATTTCTGCTCCCAGCTCAAGTTTAGTTTCTGTTTTTTGTTTGTTTGTTTTTGAGGAGGGGATCCTTGAAGATTTCCCCTACCTCTTGTGAGACTGGCAGTTCCTTAAAGTGTATGACCTTCCCAGAGTTTCGCTGTTCTGCTATGGGAATGTTCTAAGGACTTAGTTGATTATGATGCCAGAATTGGGATAATCCCTTGACACCAAGACATTCAACTCCCTGTTTTTCAGGAATTCATTGAAGAGTTGCTGTCTCCCCCTTTTGGGGGTCTGGTGGCATTTGTGAAGGAGGCTGAGGCTTTGATTGAGCGTGGACAGGCTGAGCGACTTCGAGGGGAAGAAGGTATGAGGATGGTATGGTAGTGATGGGGTCAGTGGTGACTGGAAAAAATGAGAGAATGTGGATTACATGAGGAGTGGGTAGAGTAGGAAAGAATGGGCTGGGAGAACACCAGAAAAGAGGGGTTAGGTGGTGAGGATGCATGTGTCTTGGAAGGGATTTAGTGGGGTCGCAGATCACTTAGCCTAGTCCCTGTCTGATGCTATCTCTTTCCTCCTGCCATCAGCCCGAGTTACTCAGCTGATCCGTGGCTTTGGTAGTTCCTGGAAATCATCGGTGGAATCTCTGAGTCAGGATGTAATGCGGAGTTTCACCAACTTCAGAAATGGAACTAGTATCATTCAGGTGACCTGCAGCTCTCAGCCCCTACTCATACTCCATTCCCCTCACTAATTTTCCTCTCCTCTTTATCCTGGGCTCAGCATCATCCAAGTGACCCTTGATCTTCAACTACCAGCTGTGCCCAAAGTTCTGGATGAGCCCTAACCAGATTCTTAATCATCCTTAGCACCTCCCCATAGTCTGACCCCTCCTTCACTTTCTCTGACCAGGGAGCATTGACCCAGCTGATCCAGCTCTATCATCGCTTCCACCGGGTGCTGTCTCAGCCCCAGCTCCGAGCTCTTCCTGCCCGGGCTGAGCTCATCAACATTCACCACCTTATGGTGGAGCTCAAGAAGCACAAGCCCAACTTCTGATGTGCCAGACCCTGGGATCCACCAGCCTTCTCCAAGGACTCTTCTACCCCATCCCATAGCCCTTTTTCACCTGGCGTCCCCTCTTTTCAGTTTTCCCCTTGCCTCCCAGGTCCTTGACATGCTTCACCCTGCCTTCTTTCCCAAGATCCCGCCTCATCAGGGTAAGCTGGATCCCCTTGGCTTGCTGAATCTTCCAATTATCTTCAGGTTTCCCAGGACCACCTCCTCCTAGGCTTTCAAAACGATGTTTTTCATTTTCCCAGTTTTGTCACCCTCCCACCCCCGCCCCCCAAACAAATAACAACAACAAAAACCAAGGCTCTTCTCTCTTCCTCCAGTAAAACCTTTACTGCCTAATTCTCCAATTCACTCAACTCTTGTCACCGTGTCCTGAGGTGTGAAGCCTCAGCTCTTGGAATTGGTGGCAACGGAAAACTTTCTCCAAGTCATTATTTTTTCACTCAAAATGATTTCTGTAGCTTTTTGACCTAAGATCTCAGCAACTTGAACACTAACCAGTCCCCATCCTGGCTTGAGAGATATTCCAAAGTCAGTCTGTAGAGAACAATAAATATTTAATATGACAATACTCTTCTCCTATTTCTTTTCTTCCTCCTGGGGCCTTCAAGTAGCCCCATCCCTGCTCTAGGGTCACCTTCCCTTTCTGACTGCCTTCTGGTGGGTGTCTAGAAAGTAGGGGTAACCTGTGTAACCTCTAGCTGCTTTAGGCCAAAGTGGCTGCATTGGTTTTAGGGTGGGGACTATTTCATGAGCAACCGACCTGGTAGAGGGAGGTGGCGCCTGGTTAAAAGGCTGAGAACGTTGCTGTACAGCCGCAGGCACTGCCCCAAGGGCAGCTACCTTGGCTCCCCCATATGGGCTCTCCTTGTATCCTGCCCCGCCTTGAACTGACGATGGGATTGCCTCCTCCCCAGCCTCAGCTCTCTAGCTGCTCTGGTTGTGGCTAGCACCATTGGATCAAGGGTAGGCCAGCTTTGCAGGGTGTCCATCTTATCCATATCTTTATTTGACTTGGAGACTTCCTCCTGTCCCCGCTTATACACCTCATTTGAACTTATAGTCTAGACCGGAGACATGGAGCGCCTTTAAGTCCTATGGGGGAAGACACTGGCAGACAGGAAAACGGTCATTTTTTTCTCTGGTTCCTCCGCCCCTACGGCTTAATGACTCCCTCCCAGGTCCTGGTGAGTGGTGGAAAGAAAGCAGTTTCTATTTCCAGCTTATGCCCTCTGGTTGCGGGCAGGGAGAGGAGGTGACCTCAGGGTCGATGCGCTTGGTCAGAGTGCTGGGTGCGTAATTGCTCAGTTGTGCGTGCGGTAAAGGAAAGGTTGGTACCTTCTAAGGCGGAGCTAGAGCAGTCGCGGCTGGTTGGCTCTCCCAATTGGCCGCTGCAGGCCTGACGAGGGCACCGCCATATTCCGCTCCTGACTTTTTTTTCCTTTGGTGGGGGAAGGGGGCGTTCCCGTCTCGTCTCTGAGAGCACTTCTCTGATTGGCCTTGGGAACCGTATCTCGGAGATTTCACTTCATCACTGAGCATCTTGGCGCCCAAGACTGAAGTGCAGGGGATGGGGCTGGGGCTTGATGTTGGGGGATTGAATGACTCCTGATTGGCCCAAATGCCCTAGGGGTGGAACCAGGGCAGCGTCTTTAACTGACCTCACCCGTTGCCACCGCCACTTTCCCTTTTCCCTTTACGTCCTTCCAGTTTTACCCTGCCTGACTCTCCACCCCAGGACTTCCTTTAGGCCTGTCCCATGCTAAATGGTGCTGTGCTGGGCTCCCAGAGAACGCAAGCTCATCTTGGGCGGCGGCCTGCGGAATCTTTTCCTACACCTTACTTTCCTGCTTCTTGTTGCTGGCTCACCTACGCCCGTACCTCACTTCTAGGTGTCAACCTTGGGGGATCCAGATGTTCTCATATTTGGCCTGACTCCAGCCTCATCGCGAGGACAAGAGAAGGGCCCAGGGTTTGGGACTTGGACAGGGGAAGCCCAGGCTGCTTCGACAAAGGGAGTGGGTTCCCAGAGAAATGGTCACTGTGTACCCTGCGAGGGAGACAGCCTCCCAGACAGGCTACTTCACCTATGCCAACTAATGCTCAGATGTAAGAAAGGCTGTGCAGGCGGGGCACCTTGTATTTGCAGTTTCTGACCTTCCCTTCCATCTAGCCTGAAACCTAATATTCAGACTTGCCTGATAGGAGTGGTTTTTTGCAGGCCTCACTGAGGGGCAGTACTAAAGTTTGAGGAGGCTTGTGTTTATGGAACCCGGAGGCATTCAAGTTATGTTAGAGCACACAGGTTTGGGGGCCACTGAACTACCCCGGAGATCCAAAGAAACTGACCCAACGGTGGTGGGATGAAAAGGAGACAACATAGCTTGAAAGGGAACCACAATACCTCTGCTGACGATACCTCCAGGGGGCAGCATCGACCAAGAGATGGAGTTGTTGTCTGCTCAGTCTTGCTGCCTTTTTTGCTCGAGAAGGCTGTGTAGCTTCTCCCACACCGTCTTCCTGCTGAAGCACCGCGGGACTCTTTCTTCAGCCTAAAAACCTTTAGTCCTGTGGCTTAGGTGGGACCTTGTGATCTCCAAGATGAAACTCTTAACTTTTGGCAAACATCACTGCCCCTCAACTTTCTCCTTCACTTCTTTCCTTTTGCTGATGGCAGACACACTGGCCTAACAGACCCAGAAACATGTGAGATCACTCACTAGGACAAGGCTGTGCCAATATCCTCCTTTCCTTTGCTAATCTCTAAGAACTGTACCTGTAGCTGATACGTCCCTGTTCTTCCTTAGTTTCATATAAGGACTTGGAGGTGTCCTTATGGGTTGGAACAGCGCCCCCATGCTGTTCGGGGATCTCTGTCCTTTAACGAAAAACCATTTCCCTCTATTTGTCCACATCTGTGCCCTGAGCTTGCCCCAAGTTATCTCTTATCTGGGCTCTCTGGGAAACATTTACTCAGTGTTTGACAGCTCTGTTTATGCATAATATGGGTGTGCTCATCTCAGCATCGATTTCAGAACGATTGAATGTGGAGATGTAATCTGAGGACAAAAAGAATAAGGGACATCCTCCTTCCCATCCTACCGCCCCTCCACTTAATAACGGTGGCTTTTCTGATTTCAGGAAAGCAGGCATTAGGGGAAGCAGGCAAATTGTCTAGGTTCCAACATAGATTTAGGGCAAAAGATTCAAGGCAAAAAGGAGGAAGCAAGACCAACACAAAACTTTTGAGAGGAAGAATAGAGATCAGCTCTCTTTGTCCTGGGAATAATGGATACAGCAATTCGTGTAGCATTTTAGAGTTTGTGGAGTGTTTTCAGATACAATATTCATTAAACCAAGACATGTTTATTGATCTCTTTCTCTGTGTTCTGTGATAGGCACTGTGGATTCAGCAGAGAAAAAAATTGAAGTCCTGATCTCATAGAGCAGACATTTCATCTCACTGAATTCACACACATGCCCTGTGAGGAACTGTTCTTCCCATTTCATATACTTGATTAAGTATTGGGTCCAATATCACTCAGCCACTCAGTGGCTTGGACCTTCTGTGCCCACATTCACCCTTTGTTCCATGACTTCAGCTGGGGGTCCTGGAACTGAGGAAGCAGCTGGCTATAGAGAAACAACAAATTAACTCTGAGAAGTAAGAGTAAATTATTGGAAGGATATTTAAAGAACTGAAGGGAAAGCTGAACAGGCCGGCTTTGGAAAAGGACAGAAACAAGAACAGTTCCAGGATGTAGGTAGCGGGCACCAAGGGTCAGAAGGCCTGTGGGCAGGAAGCGACATGTTCTCCTGACCTAGCCCTCTTTCCCCTCTGACACATCACTGGCTCTACTGCCGGGCTCTTACCTATGACCCCAAAGGATCTGTGAATGACGATGGGGAAAAATCACATTTTATTTTTGCTAACCACAAACTGAAATTTAGCATATCCTCTGATGACAAAAATAACAAACCACAGCAGTATTAGAAGTGACTGTGTCACCAACAGAAATTACAGACTTTTTATATCACCTTGAAGTTGCAGAAATTTCAAGATGCCGTATGTGCTCATCATTACTTTGTAGTTATGGTCCTGGTTAGATACACTGCTAGATCTGATCATCGCAGATTTGTTTTTTATTTTGATAACTATACTTCAGTATAATTGTTTTCTTTTGTAATCCCTATATTTTATTTTATGCAGTTGAAAAATATTCTGAGATTCCATAGACTTCACCAGACTGCCAAAGATTTTCAAAGGAAAAAAAGGTTAAGAACCACTAGATCTCTGATGAAATGGTAGTTTTCGGTTTTGCATTATTTTACAACCATGGTAATTGGAAAGGTTTTCTTTGTGTTTGAGCTGAATGCTTGCTTGTGTAATTTCTGCCCATATTTTCTCACCTTCACAATTAATTCAATTATTCATTCATCAAATATGTAGGAAACACCTTTCCTATACAAAATTATGCTGCACAAAGCTACACTACTAGGTGCAAAATAATCCTCACTTGCCATGGGTTCTCATGGGGCTCCCAGTCTGGGAGAGGAGGGACTGTTTATTCACATGGGCCACTCAGGAATCAGCTTACCAAGCAGAGCGGGGAAGGAGGGTGGCCCTGGGTGCAAGGCAAAAGGAGAGTGTTATCTGTAGAGAATTTTGTAATACTAAAACCCACTTTTTATTGTTATTATGCATCAGTAATTCTGCAATGTTAATGGCAAAATACTCCTCCCCATGGAGCGGACTCCTCTCACCCTACCCTGTGTAGTATGCCACGGCACATAGATGGGTCGAGCCATGTCTAGTTTACATACAACACATACATGCACGCACACACGCATGCAGGCTTTAGAGACTGTCCTTTCCCCTTCTCAATTTTCTCACCTCACTCCACTCAGGGTGGGGTCTGCAGAGCTGCTGGACCAGTCTGCTCCAGGGCGAGAGTCCACATCCTCTGTAAGCCTTTCTTGAGTGACAATAATGTAACTGCCACATATTGATGGCTTACTCCTTTCCATCCTTTCCAGTAACTGCCTCTTTTTATTCACTTTGTTAAATTCTTCATTGAACTTTTTCTTTTTATTGATTTCGTTTCTTTATTATTTCTCCTAGTTGCTGTGTTGGAGTTTGATATGCTAACCTTTTTCTAGGGTCTCAAGATGAAACTCAAATCACTAGTTTTTAGCCCTGTCTCCTTTTCTAACATATGGATATAATGATGTAAATTTTCCTCTAAACACTGTTTAGTTATATCTGACAACTTTTGATATGTTTTATCTCTTTCTATTATTATAAGATTTTCTAATTTCTGTTGTATTTTCCTTAATCCGAGGATTATTTAGAAGTATATTGCTCAATGTCTAAGCAGTTTAATTTTTTTTTAATCATTTTCTTGTTGATTTCTACCTTTCTGAGAACATATACTGAATGGTTTCAATCCTTTGACTTTTTTTGGAAGCTTGTTCTGTGACACGGCATGGTGTAATTTTGGTAAATAAAATGTGACGTACAAAAAATGTGGATTATTTTGCTGTTGGGGGAAATGCTCTATATTTGTCAAATAGATCAAGTTGTTATTGTGTTCTTCAGATGTTCTGTGTCCTCACTGTTCTTTCCTTGTGTGTTTTTTTTTTCTATTGGTTGTTGAAAAACGTATGCCAAAGTCTTCCACTATGAATGTGGATTTAATTTTTTTTCATTTAATTGTGTCAAATTCTGTTTTATATATTTTAATGTATGTTTTCGGGTATATATTACATTGGGTTTGGGGAAAGGAAGGAGTCAGGAGTATATGGAACTGTGATATCCTATTGTCTCTCAAATGGAATTAGGATCATGTTTCACCTTTAAGTTCAGGATCTAAATCAGAGTCAGAGGAGGCTGATGCTGCTGCTGGGGGATGGGTCTGGTTGAGGAAACCCAGGACACAGCTACAGAGATGACCATGGAGCGCTCAGGGTCCAGAGCTCTCAACCGGGTACCTGAGAATTCTCGATATATTCACATGTAGGAGAGGAACAGACAGCCACTCCTTGAAGGGAACATGGATGGGCCAGGCCTGGAGCTAGCAGTCAGGAGGTGGGAGGCCCCCACATCTGCACAGGGAAGACCTGAGAATACACTGTCCTCCCATTTATATCCTGGGATGCAGTGTAGGGCATCTCTATTAGGATAGGGCAAGGGGTCGCTCCTTGACCTCTGGTTGGCCTCTTAGTTGTACTGTATAAGTCCTGCAAATGGCATCTGTAGGCATTGTCAGAAGCTCTTCTTTATGCCCCTGTGCTTGTTGCTTTTTGACAGTACATGATTCCTGTTCCTCATCTCCAGATGTATCCCATTCTTCAGGAAAACTCTGGATTTCCTGGTCACTCCAAGATTTAATTAACTGGCCTGAAGTTTTCTCTGGTCCCAAGCTGCTTTTTCCTCCTTTACTTTCTGAAGACTTCTAATAGTTTTACTTGGAAGTATCGCTGTCTTTATTTTTATTCCTGAATTTTTTCTGATTCTTTTCTCTGCAGCCACAGGGCCTAATCCAGGCACTGCAGAGAGCTGACACCTAGAATTCAGGTGAATGAGGAAGTCCCTGAGTGTAGGAATATGTTTCCTCATTTCCAGCCACTATTAAAAGCCTTGGATGTGATTGGGTCAGATCCATCCCACAAAGCTTCCCTTTTGATTAACTCAAGATAAACTGATTTGAGACTTTAATTATATCTGCAAAATTCTTTCCCAGCAGCACCCAGACTAAAATTTGAATAACAGAGAGGATGTGCTAGCAACCAACTAGGGCAGTGATTTCAAGGGTCCCTGAGCCCCACATTCCCAACTGCAAAATGTGAAGTTGTTACATTTCTACAAATGAGCCCTTCCCCACACCGCAGACCCCAATTTGATACCTGAGTTATCGTAAATGAATCCAGTGATGTCCTTTGGGTTCAGCAACTGAGGAGTGTCTTTGACTTGGGAAGAGTGGTCTGAATGGAAAGTTAGGGAAAGAGACCAAGTTTCAGCTGGTTGATGGTGAAAAGGCAAAGTCTTGCTCTTTCTGAAGCACAGAGGGAATTTGGATGCCAAAAGCCTCTCTTGGCCTCAGGGAGCATTGAGGAAAGCCTCTTATCCTCCCAGCCTTTTCTTCCTTCCTCCTGAGATCTCCTGAACCTGATAACCTATAATCCTATCCTGTGCTTGAGCCATAATTTGATGGCCACTAAACCAGCTTCAGTGGAGGATTTGAATACAATAATCACCTTCCTCTGTATTTCTCGAGGACACAGAGTCCACACCAGTTTAGAGCCTACCAGAGAAGGAGCCTCCTAATCCGTCGAAACTTAGAACACTCTATGCAAAGGTCTTCTCTGATCTCACTCAGCACCAATGGATCACCTGTAAAATCCGCAGGATGGAACCTGTTTTTTATGATAACTCACTCGTTAATTCCCGATGGCCCAGCTCTCCGCTCACGTCTCCAGTCCAGCTGCTTTTGTTGCAAAGACAGCTTCTTCTAGTAGTCTTTGCACTTCTGTTTTGAAGCACCTATTCTTTCAACTGAAACTTCGCCCCTTGACGTGTAATTTGTAGCTTCTAATTTCGTCTTTATCTAAAAACTTTAATGCAAGATCCCCAGATCCCCTCTTCAAATAACAGCAAAGCCCATCTCCTTTAAGATTTCTTTGTAAAGCTTGACCTTTAGTTTCTCTGAGGATCTCTCACAATAATGAGAAATTTGAATGTAAGGGATATAAATTCATCCACTAATGTCTGAAGGCAAACCAGACATATGATACATTTGTATTTCTATCTTTTTCAACATGAAACCATCTTGATTCCACCTTTCTTTTATCTCCCCTCTTTTTGGGAGCAGCGGGTTTGCACTTTTTCTTTGCAGAATTCCTCTGCATCCCTAGCATTGACAGCTTGTACGTTTGCTGTAGAGCTACACACACCATCATTAGAGAAGCCATAATTGGCCTGACGTGTAGCAACAAAACCTTCTGTAGTCTTGGGGAACAAAGACTTCTCATCCAGATCCCAATCATAGGGGGCTGTCAGCTGGCTGCTACTGGAAAGCATCCATTTTCCACGGGGATCTTTTTTGCTGTCCTCGGTGTTTCCATGTAATTCTTGCATTTGCAACTGCTCATCAAACTCGTCATTCCCATCAAGTGATTGCCACTTATATTTCCTACCTAGCACAAGGCCAGGGTCCAGATAAGTGAAGAGGCTGCCCCACCAGGCCTGGGAGCCACCACCAAGCATACCTGAGGTGACTGCCCACATTAACACACTAAGTCATTGACTCATCACTGTGACCCTGTGAGGTACTATCATTACTTCCATTTTACGGAAGAGAATGTGGAGGCCCAGAGACCTCGTCCAAGGTTACAGACAGCTCGCGCATGACAAGGCTTGGATTTGAATCCAGGCAGGACCGCTCTAGAGGCCGCATTATTAACCCCCACTTTTTACAGCTTCCAAGAGACTAACTGGACGAAAGCCAGCCTGCCTCCCTCCCTGTCTGCATCACTTAGCAGTGAAAGTGTAAACTCTGTAGTCTACCCACTTTAAGGCAATGTCGTTTCCAACGTGCTCTCTCTGTACTTTCTGGTGTGACCCAGCTCTCCACTTGTCTCCTCCCTAAGCTATCCTCATACCCTCTAATAAATGGCAAATCTCCCCATACCCTTAACTTCTCCTTGGAGTGCTCCCTCCACTTCCTGGCTTTAAGTGAAATTTAACTCTCCCTTGAGGGCACTACCTCCTCTGCAGGCTTCTGAAATGAGAGCTGTTTATTTTCTTATAGGTGAGGGTGCTTTCCTTGCTCTAAATTGCTGCCTCCAGTCTCCTTCTCTTCCAACTGTCCGTTTCTTGTTTAAAATAACCCTCTGGCTCTGAGGCTCAGCTTTTGGGCTAAATTGCCTTCCCCCTTCCTCTTTGGCACTGTCTGCCACCTGCCAGACCTCTCTACCTCACTCAGGGGTACACTGGCACACAGCCAGTGAACTGTCTATCCCTTTTCATCTCATTGTCCATATGGAGGACCCATTCCCCACCTGACCTCTCAACAGCTTGGTCCTTTAGACCTTTCCACTCCAAGCTAGTTACCCATTCTCTTTGCCACCTTTTCATCTGAAGCAGCCCCGCCTCGAGAATCACTCATTCAAGCAGCCTGCCTCAGCCCCATCTCCTAACTTTCCATCCATCAGTTTATCTACTCCTTTCACAACTATTCTCAGTCTCCCGGGACTGCCAGATCAATGATGTCTCCCTTCATCCAACCCGTCAGCTCCTCCTTATCCAGCTTCACCTTCATGGCCCTTCATTTCAACGACTCCCTCGACAATATCCCAAACTCCTTGCCCCTCCATATTTTCATCCTTTACACCTATCTGGCAAAGCCTCAACCATAGATGAGCCCAGTGATTTGTTTTCTTCAGGATTTTAATCTGAAAGTTGAGAAGTATTGGAGAAAGTCATACAACCAGGACATGGTTACCACTCCTCATTCAAGGTCATTAACCATAAGGAGTCCCCGTATTGCTCAGTGATCAGCCACAACATGCTGGTCGTTGATGAAAAGGTGGCAAAGAGAATGGGTAGCTAGCTTGGAGTGGAAAGGTCTAAACACCCGGATCCTGGAACCTATGGGGCTCTCTCTGTCTCTCACCTCACTCAGTTGATGATTTAGCTCTTCTGTCATAGATAAAACCAAAGCTGTTAGAGGTGAACTCTCTCAACCACCTGTTACCAAATCCACACTGTACCTGTGCTCACCCTCTCCTTGTTCTTCATGTTGGAGCAGAGCAATGGTTCTCTAACTTTGCATGCAACAGAATTGCCCGGAAAGGTGTGTAAAAACACGTTTCCGATTAAGTCAAGGTGGTGGGGAGCTATAATTTTCATTTGTGACTAGTTTCAAGGTGATGCTTGATGCTGCTGGCCTGAGGACCCCACTTTGGCCACTGGAGTAGAGGAGCTGCCTTCCTCCTGCCCAAAGCTAGTCTCTCTAGCCATGTTCTGCATCCTAATTCCTCGATTAGCCGTTTTTCTCTCCTGAATCTGCAACCTCTTTCTCTCAAAACAAAAGTGAAAATGTCCCTTCTTCCACCTCACCTCTTCCTCTGACTGCTCCCTGTATCTCTCAGTTGCCTCATCCATCCTGTCTCACATACACGGTGCATGTACTTTGATTGGATCTTGGTTTGAAAAGACATGTATAAGAGACATTTTGGGGTTAGAGGGAGAATTTGGGTATATTCTGCATATGGATTATTTTAGGGACCAGTTGTTATTTTCTTAGCTGTGATCAGGGTGTTGTGGTTATGTAGGAGGACGTCCTTACTTTTAGGAGATGTACGTTGAAGTGTTAAATGATTTCCTAAATTTTCACCTGGTTCAAGAATTATATATAAATTTGCAAATATTTGTATATATGTATAAATGATAATTGTTAAATCTAAGTGGTGGATGTGCAAATGATAATTGTACTATAGTTTCAACTTTTCTGTTTGTTTGAAACTTTTTATAATAAAGAGTGGCAAAAAATTTCTCTATTCCCTCACTTCTGCTCACTCAGCTCTTTCAGGCTGGTGTCCACCTCTCCCATGCCACTCAAACGCTTTTGCAATAATCTTCATGTCATTAAATCCATTTTTTCAAAGCCTTTTCCTACTTGAACTCCCACTAGTATTTAACGGTGTCAACCAATCCTTTCTTGAAATTCTTTCTCTCGTTTCCAGGACTGAGCACTCTGCCTGTTTTCTTCCTCTCCCTCTGGCTGCTGCTTGCTCCTCTGTTGGCTCATCCTGCTCTATTGAGCCATCCTGGAATTTTTCAAGGGTCAAGAGTCTCCTCTTTTCATGCTACACAATCAAGGGAATCACACCTAACCCATGGCTTTAGTTGCTATCAGATGATCACTCTCAAATTTACATCTTCCTCTGATCCCCAGATTTGTGTATCTGACTGCCTACCTGGCAACCCTACATGGGTGTCTCAAAGGTATCACAAATTTAGCCTATTCAAAACTGAGTCACGATCTGCCCCCACAAAGAGTATCATCTTCAGATCTGGACCACAGGGTCCATGCCACATAGTTTAGGGAGCCTCACCTATCACACACAACATTTGTTAAATGATATCTGGGCGCCTCCGTCACTTGGAATTGGCCTTCAGTTGCTGGTACAACACAACCTGAAACCCTGAACAACTGCTCTCGTAATTAACACCATTCAGGCCTGAGAGAAATAATTCTGCAATCTCTTGCCCTGTATCCTGGAAACGAAAGTTGACTACAGTCAGATCCTGTGAAAGCTGAGGTTGTGCATCTGCCAGATTCCGAGGCACATCCTGATTTGGAGTGTATGGAAGATTTAAGCAGTGGAAGCACACAGGTAAGAGAAAATATAGCTTAATTAATTTGTCAAATATTACCTCTTAAACAGCATGATAAGGTATCATTCCCCAATAGCATTGAGTGTCCGTTTTTCTTGCTTCTCTTTGTATTCTAGGGGTATGTTATGTTATGTTGCAGTCACAATGGTTGAAATGACAGTTGAGGAACATTTTGCAATATTAAATAATTCTTATTACTGTTAAATTTGTATGCATGCAGATCTAGACATAAATTTTGCAAAATTGATATTGATTTTCTGCATTGTTAAGTAGATGAACATTGAATACTGATTATGAAGTTTGATTTCTATAAAACTATTGTATAAAGATTTTTTAGAAAAAAGTAAACAAAAACCCAGCTTTACTTAAATATAAAAATTTATTAATTATAATTTGTATTTTGCCTTTTTCAACAGATAATTTTGAATATTTTAGAAGAAAATAACTTTGGTAAACATTAAAAAATGACTTCGGTTTTTTACATTTACATTTACATATTTGGATGGAAATACATTTAAATTTTATAAACTTTGGCTACAATTACATTTTATTTTGAGAATGAGTACACATTGAGATCATGATAGAGAAAGCAACTATGAATGTGGAATTCAAAGAAATAAGGCTGAAAATAAAAAAAAGAAATAGTATATCTTCAAGGAAGCAATCTACTTAAAACTTTTAAAACTGGGAAGAGTAAAGTGGGAGCCACATACATCTTCATTGTTTCGATCACTAATTAAATCGATAAAGAATATGAAGTTATATGGATTTTATCTGACTTCTTCGAGCTGTAGATTTAGTAAAATAAAACCTGAGCAGGCAGATTAAATCCATGCAACTTCATATTCTTTATTTGTGCTGTCTTCCTACGCCCCTCAAATCTCAGGATTCTCTCTCTTCTCGTCAGGAGATTTGCCCTGCCCCAGGAACTCAGTCATTATGTTGTGCAGGGGTAGCAGCCAACAGCCTCAGCCAAGCTTTGAGCCAACTGCCAGCATCAGCTGCCAGACATGTAAGTGAACAAGCCTTCAGATGATTTCAGCCCCCAGCCATCGAGTCACTTCCAGCTCAGTTCCCAGACATTGCAGAGCAGAAGTGGTCCCAGCTGTGCCCTGCTCAAATACTTAACCTCAGCGTCCGGGGGAGTTAATGCATGGGTATTGCTGTTGTAAGCCACTAAAGTTTTGGGACAGTTTGTTATAAGCAACGGATAAGTAATGTGCCTTCTGAATTCACATCAACCAGTTCTGAACCCCTCCCACTCTCCCGCTGAACCTGCTCTCACCAAAGTAACCACACAGTTGAATCTTCTCATTGCCAAATCTAATGGGCATTTTTCATCTTCATTTCATTTTTCTTCTCTGGAGTATTTGACTCTGTTGACTACCCTTTGCATTTCTTTTCTCTGTTGATTATGAAACCTCTGTCCACGCTACACACATGCTTTCCCCACCACCAGGAAAGTTAACTTCTCATCATCCACTTCACCTTCCACACACACAATACTTTTTTTTTTAAAGCCAACATATGCACTTTTCAGGAACTATCTCAAATCTCAAATCCTGACTCTTCTAGGTAAAATAAGTCCTCTTTTTTTTTTTAATGCTGCAGTTTTGGTTATCTGTTAACTGCTCAACAAGCCACCCTCATATTTGGTATCTTAAAACAGAAGTCTATCGTTTCTCACAATTCCGCAGGTTGCCTGGGCAGTACTTCATTTAGTGTTGGCTGAGGCACTGGGGTGGCTGGATGTTCCAAAATGGCCTCACTTACCTGACAAGCAGTTGATATTGGCTGCCAGCTGGAGCTCAGCCACTGCTGTTGTCTTTGGGCCTCAGTTCTGCTTAACGTGGGTCTCTCCCTGTTGCTGCTTGAGTTTCCTCACAGCATGGTGACTGGGTTTCAAGGAGGCATGTTCCAAGTGGTAAAAATGAAAGCTGCAGATCTCATAAGACTCAACCGTAGAAGTTACACAATCACTTCTGCCACATTCTATTAGTCAAAACAGGTCACAGGGCCAGCTCAGATTCAAGGGAAGGGGAGATAGATAGAATGTACTCTTGATAAGAGGAATGACAAAGAATTGCTGTCATCTTCAGTCCACTACACTCCCCTGCACTGTTACTCACCTTTATCATAGCTCTGATTACACTGCAGTTTTAAGATCTGTCTCTGTGCCAGCCTCCATCTTAGGGTTCAAAAACTGGCAACCCACTTAAGTATTTTTATTGTGTTTTTATTGTTCTTTTGAATTAATCACAACACTTAAAAATGGAGAGATTTTACAGACATTTGGGATTTATAATTTCTGTTAAAAAATATATTTTTTTAATGTTGCAATGCTAGTTCTGAATTCCTACATGGCAACACCTGACCAGGAGCTGCTACCCCTCCAGGTGGGGAGGGTGCTCTGTCTGTTACAACCTTACCTTGGCACTTTGCACATTACCTTCCTGGCCCTTACAGGAATGTGAGTTTTGCAGCCCTTGATTCAGCTCCGTGAAGGCTGAGTCTGAGTCCTCTCAGAGACTGGGCACTTTCATTGCCAAGTGAGATTCTTAGGGGATTTTAAAGTTGAGATTTAAAAAAAATTTATATGCAGCTGGAAGTGATACCTGACAGCAATAACAATAGCATCGGTCATCATCAACAGTCTTCTAGTTACTCTGGGCTGGGTACTCTTCTAAGCACTTAGACTTATTTAACTCTCACAACAATGCTATGAGATAGGTACTTTTAATATATGCATTTTATAGGTGAGGAAATTGAGGCATGTGGCAGTTAAGTAACTTACCTAAGAATTACAGGTTTCAATAGCAGTGAGACTTCACAGACAAAGGAGAGAATAGGTAGGGATGGTCAGGTCTCTCTACCTACAGAGCCACTATCATTATACTCTTCTAAAGAGATTAACAACTTTCACTTAGCACTTTCTCATTTACTAGCTCATTTAATCACCACGGCAACCCAATTAAGCAAATCCCCACTTTTACATCTCCTCTTTTGTATCTTTTTTTTTTTTTTAATAAACAAAGCATTACACTTATGGCTAAAGCCCATCCCATCGCTCTCCTTTGGTGGTAATTATTCTGAAGTGGGGATTATTCCCACACCTATTTTGTACTTTTAACAAATGTTTATTTTCCTAAGCATGTGTCATTGTTTTGTGAATTTTAGAACTTGCATAAAGTGTGTCATATAATATCTATTTTTGCAACCTCTTTTACTCATATTGGTAAATATGGCTATAATTCATTTATTTTAACTGCTGTGTAGCAGTCCATTGTAAGAATAAGCCATACTTTACTTATCCATTTCTTTACTTTAAGGACTGATTAGCTTGTTTCCACTTTTTCTTGACAATTAAATGATACTGCAATGCTCATCCTTGCTTCCTTGTGCACATGTAGAAATGTTATGAAGAACTCAACTAGAAACAAGGTTTCTGGGTGTTAAGGTGTGTGCATATTCATCATTAAGTATTGCTGAACTCTTCTAATTTGTTATAGCTGTTCACACTTCAACACAAAATATAGGAGTTCCTATTGGTATTATCAGAGTTATTTTAATTTTGCTGATTCAGTATGCGTAAAGTAGTATCTCATGGTTTTGATTTGCATTTCTATCTTACCAGGGAAGTTGAGAATCTTTTCGTATATTTATTGGCCATTCGGTGAATAGAAACAGTGAAAACTAGTATCCTTATATTGACATTGGAAGTTATTTCCTATTCTTAGTCCTCTTTGGTGTCTTGTCATAGCTTTTGCTCATTTTCTCCTGCTTTGTCCTTTTCTTATTGAACTGCAAAAGTTCTTTATAAATCCTGACTACCAAACCTTCGTTGGTCATATAGGTTGTAAATATTCTCTAAATCTGTGGCTTATCTTTTATATTGTTATGATGTCTCTTGTCTTATAGAAGTTTAAAACCTTTTTTAAATGTAGTCATGTGTCAATCTTTCCTTTTATGGTTTGTGGGTTTTGTATCTCATTTAAGAAATCCTTCCCTATTCTGATGCCAATATATTTATTACCTTATATTTTCTTTGAACAATTTTAAGTTCTGTTTTTCACACATTTAAGCTATCTGAAAGTTATTTTGGAGTATGTTGTAATGTGTAGATCTATTTTTTTTCCATTTGGATAGCCAATTAACCCAAGACAATTTAACAAACAGTCTACCCTTTCCCACTGATTTGTTATTTTTGTGATATGCCAAGTTCTCATATCTTTAAGGGTCTGATTCCAAGAAGTTCTACTCTGTACCAGGGACCTATTTATTTGTCCATGTGCCAGGACTACAATGCTTTAATCACTCTAACTTTAGAATAAAGTTGTGATGTATGGTAAGGCAAGTACAATGGTATTCTCCCATTTCGAATTTGTTTTGACTTTTCTTGGCCACTTACTTTCCTGTAAGAATTTTAAGAACAGCTTGTCAAGTTCCATAAAAAATCTCAGAGTTTTGATTAGAATTGTACTGAATTTATAGATCTGAGAAAAATCACCAGCTTTATAGTAAATTTTCCTTTTCATGAGCATGTCATATATTTGCATTCTTTTATGTCTTTTCAAAATGTTCTCTAATAAAGTGCTATAATTTTCTCCATAAAGATCATGCAGAAATTTTGTTATATTTATTCCTAAGCATCTTATAGTTTTTGTTGCTATTACAAATAGTATTTTATGAAAACAAAATCTTCTATTTATTTATTGCTGTGTTATGGGCATATCGATGTTTGTATATTCATCTTTTTTCCCAGAAAGGGGTACATTAGTTCTGTTTGTAGGTTTTCATACATTTTCTTTGTGAATAATCATCTATGTAATAGTAATGGCTTTATTTCTTTTTTTTTCTAAATGCACTAGTTTAGACACCCCCAACACAAAGTGAATAGAAACAGTAAAAACTAGTGTCCTTGTATTCACACTGGAAGTTAGTTTCTATTCCTAGTTAGCTAGAGTTTTAATAAGATTTTATTTTATTTTAGGGGAGGCAACCCTTGGTTGACCTCATAGATTGCAAGGACCTCGTCAGCTTACAATCCCTTATTTTTTATTTTTTATGCCTATAGCACCTGGTCTTCCTAGATGGTCTCCCATCCACGTACTAACCAGGCCCGACCCTGCTTAGCTTCCGAGATCAGACAGGATCGGGCATGTTCAGGGTGGCATGGCCTTAGACAAGGTTTTTTTTAATCATGAATTAATGTTACACTTTATCCAATGCATTCTCTGTACTTACTGGGACAATCACGTTTTTTTCCTTTTACCCAGCCAATGTTGTAAATATCATTAATGGACTTTTAAAGCAGAACATCCTAGCATTCCTGGAATAAACACTTGCCATGCATACACATGCACATATATACACATGCAAATATACACACACTTGCATGAACTCTACTGGATTCAATCTGATAATATTTTATTTAGGATTATTTAGTCTTACAAGTGTGATTGGCCCTCTTTTTCCATTTTCTGAAACAGTTTATATAAGTAAACAATCCTCTTAAAAGTTGGCAGAATACATCTATAAAACTAGGTACTGTGTGTGTGTGTTTTTAGCTCCTAGTTCAATTTATTAGAATTTATAGATCTGTTCAGGTTTTATGTTTCTTCTTGAGTTGGCTTTGGCTGCCTTTCATTTAATTTCTCTACCTCTTTAGGACCAAGACTTCACCTCCTGTCCCTGGGCAGCTAAAACTCAGGCCCTTAGTTAACAGAACCAATTCTCTCCCAGTCCCGCTACTAGTAACTATAGCTCCAGTCAGCTCATCCACTGGCGTTCAGCTTCCTCTTTGTCTCCAGCACCTGGGATTTTACCTTCCTTTTGAGAACTCAGTCATAGGTTTAATTTTTTCCATATTTTATCCAATATTTCTAAGTAACAATGCTTTTAGATTTTTCTAATTCCTCCATCTTGCTTGATTCTGAAGTTGTTCCCATTTCCTAGATAAGAAAGCTAGGGTTCAGAGTGGTTTAACAGCCTGCTGAAGCTCACACCACTAACTTTTAACCTTGTTATTGAACTCAGATATTCTGGTTTCTCAATCCTGTGTTGTTGCCACATTATTCCATGCTACCTTCTAAAGGCTGAAATAGGTAGCCCCCAGCCCCAAATCCTGGTACACATGCATCCATTCAAACAATATTTCAACTCAGTATAGAGTATTCGATTCTAGGTCCAGGGCATGGCAAGAGTGAGCATGTGCAATCATGGCCCCTGCCTTCAGGGAACTTACCTTCTCTAGACATAAATCAAATAATCACCAACAAATGTACAACTACAACTGTGCTACATGCCTCCAAGGAAAGGTACACCTTGGTGTGGGAGCTCAGAAAAGGAGAATCTGCGCTTGAAAGGAAGGTTATGGTACCTTCTTTGAGGGTGGAGTAAAGGAGCTGAGATCTGAAGAATGAAGAGAAGCTAACTAAGAGAGGAATGGAAGGAGTCTTACAAGCAGAGGGTCCAGCTCGCAAAAAGGCTCTCTGTGGGAGGAAGCACATGCAGCCAGGAAGTGAAGCACTATAGAGTGAAGGGGAAAGTGAGAGGTGGGAGATGAGGCCAGTGGGGAGGACAGGGCCACACCTCTCAGGGCCTTTGAGGCCAAGTTAAGGACTTGGGTCTTTAACTTAAGATCAATGGGAAACCATTGAATGGATTTAAGCAGAGTGCCTGAAACAATCAGATTTGCATTTCAAAAAGGTCTCTTATTCTGGAGTGCAGCCTCTCCAGCCATTATCATCAGCTATCACAGATTCAGAGGAAAGCCACGTGGTCCAGGAGGTGGCTAGACCAGGGAGGTGGAGGATAGAGAAAAATGGAATTGATAGGATTAGATGCTGGATTTAGTATTGGGATACTCACCATGAACACCCTTAGATCAAATCCTTGGAAGGCAGAGGCCACGTCATATGCTTGTGTGTAATACCCAGGTGCTAGAATAGTCCCTGACATGTGATGGACTCAATACATATTTCCTGAAAGGATGAAACTGAGTAACAGTCTCCCAAGTCATTCTTTTACCTGTAAGAGTCTTTAATTTCTTCCTGCCCAGGTGTACCTGACTAGTATCAACCTTTCTTTTTCCATCTTGCTCTTCTACATTGTCATTCTCCTGTGTCTCATGTCTCTCATCAAAATAGTCAAGTTCCCTTTTCTCTACTTTGTTTCTCTCACTTTGCCTAACCCATGTATGCAGGCTCAACTGAGAGAGGCTGAAGTACTTGGGGAACTAACCCAAGAAAGCTGAGAGTGGAACAGAATCTGAGCTGCCCCCGCTCCTCCTACACCTCCTCTGCCAGCACTGTAGAAGAATGCCTGGTCAGGTAGGGTAGTTATTTTTTTCTTGGGGGGTGGGTAGAGAAGAATTACCTAGGGCGACCCTTCTGTGTGTCTCCCTCATGGTGTCACCTAAATAAACAGGCATGTCTGCGAAGCTAGTCACGGGGTGGGGGGGGGGGCGCAGGGGTGGGTGTGAGCCACGCATACAACAGAGAGGGGACCGAGGAAAAATGTAAGACGTTGAGAGGTGGGGCGAAGGTGTGGACTGGGGACTGAGAAGGGATACAGGGACCACAGGCTGTTCCAGAGTGAAGCAAGAGGCTGGAGAACAGTGACAGAAGAGGCTGCTAGGTCAGTTAGGGCTGGGGAGACTGAGGAAGTGACGATCCCTGGAACCAAAAGGGAAGCCAAGTGCATTCCATGCTCTTTGGCTTCCTCTTCTGACTCCTCTGCATATTTCTCTTCCTTGAAATTCCAGGAGCAACGTACGCCTTCCTCCCACCCCAATATCCTGGGAGCGCCACATCCCCTGGGTACCTGGTGGTGGGAGAAAAGAGGTCAGGATCACAGTGGTGGTGGGGAAATGATGGAGAAAGGGGCCCCTACGAGGGTGGACTGGGTGTTGTTTCTGCAGAGCAAGAGGTTTCTGAGGTGAGCGCCAAGTCACCAGGTCTGAGGTGCTCACCTGGGCTGGAGAATGCCCCATGTCATGGTATTGAAGATACTAGGAACGAGGGGAACAAACGAGAAATCCCAAGTGTGGAGTGGGGGTGCCCTGGCATTGGCGGGTTAGACCGAGGCTGACGCCTCTGCCCTCAAGAGAACCAAGTGACCGCAGGAATTTGGGGTGGATTGAGGTCAGGGCACAAAGGGCAACAGAAACAGGAAGTGAGGGGCAGAGAGGCTGAAGCGGGGAGTGTCTCTCCCGGACAGGCAATTCCTCCCGCTAGGTTGCTGCACTGGCCGAGACATGGCGTGCAGCCACAAGCCCTTGTTCTCGGGCCCCATCTGTCTGTGGAACTCAAGGCCCTGGGGAGCAATGGCTTCACTTCACGCTCCCACCACTCTGCTTCCCTCTGCTGCCTGGACAGCCACAATTCCCTAAGCAGCCCTTCTCCAATCTGCAACTGGAATGGGGAGTGGGAGGGAAGCGACTGGAGCTCTCCTGGGAACTGTAGTCTGTGGGAGGCGCCCGAGTAGCCCGGATATTGAGCAGACAGGTTCTCGCAGCCCTCCCCACCTCCCTCCTTTTCTTCCCAGCTATAGAAATCAGCTTCCCTTAGTGATGAGGAATTATTCCCCTTGCAATCACAGCTCTGTCCACCTTTTCCCTTTGGTATGGAAACCCTGCATTTCAGCCTGAGTGACTCAGAATTTAGGGGGCAAGTTTGGGATCTGACTTCACATACCCTTGGGCTCTTAATTTTGTTTCTTCCAGCTTTACAGAGTGTTCCTCCCTGTTTTTGTACTTATCTGCTGCTTGGGAGTAACCCAGTGGGGAATTACCACACCTTAATAACTTTGGACATTTCCCCATTTCAAGGCCGGTTCTATGGGATTTCTGCTTTCTTTCAATCTTTTTTTTTACTTCTAGTACGCCCCTGATAAAGACACAAACTACAGGTTTCAAAGAAGAAAAAAAGCAAATTTGTTGTTGGTATGAGAGCATGAAAGGAGGTTTCTTCACGTTATCCAACATCTTGTGTAGATGGGAGGTTACGGGCAATAGAAAAGGCAGTAGATGGGGGCGTATGTCTCACTCTGTACAATATAGAAGAATCTGATATAGATACTTTGTATAAAAGACACATGTCCTCATTTGTGTCCTCTTGCTGGCTGACTGGGTTGTGGGGCACTGGGGGACAAAGAAGCTGGCTGGGGTGGTGGTCCAGAACACAGGGGAACTCCATGGTCCCCATCCTCTGGCTGTCCCCTTGTGGGGTCACTTTGGGTCCTTGGTGGGGGCATAGCAGAGCTCCAATGGCCGGGACACCTTCCAGAACTTCTCATTCACCAGCTCCAGGGTCAGCGAGCCATTCAGTGTCTACAGAGGAGATGAGAGAGAGAGGTAGGGGAAGAGAAAATAAAGTTGGAGAAGATGAAAGGAAATGAATGAAAGATGACCAAGGGAAAAAAGAAAAATAATAGAGAGATGAGGCAAAGCAGGGGCACATGAGTGACAGAGAAGGGAGGAGATACAGAGGAAGAAGAGAATAGGTCAGTTAGAAGTCATGATCATGGTTGTATGCGGCCCCAGGCCACCCTCCTGCCCCATACCACTGTCCTCAAAGGCTCACCGTGAAAGCTCCGCCCCCGGGAGCGATGTAGATGGTGTATTGCTTTTCACTGACACCCTCCAGACTGGGCAAGGCAGGCTCTTCAGGGCTGTCACCTCCTCCGGCACCCGCGCCCTCCCCACCACCCCCATCAGGTCCCCCAGCATCAGAGGCGCCCCCTCCAGGCCCTCCTGGCTCCCCCGCCTCTTGCTGCTGCCTCCGCTCCAGGGCAATGCGCAGGGCCAAATACTTGGAGAGATGGTCCACTGTGGCATTCCCAGTTGTCTTCACATATCTGGAGTGGGAAAGACGGCATGTTTAGGGCACAGGAAGCTTCAAATGGAGAAGTAGGGGATTTTCTAAAAGGGCCCATGGTTTAAAGTTTCTTTCTTAGGTTGGGTGAAGCCCCTTTCTATGGAAGTCTAGGTGATCTTTGGTTTCTCAGTGGTTTGGGGAGACACAGGGCTCTCACCTAGTCTGGCAGTATTCTCCCTTCTCCACGAGCAGTGGGTGGGGCCGGAACACAAGCTCAATCTCTCCACCTGGCTCTGGGGGACTAGGGGCCCCAGGAGGGCTTGGAGGACCCAGAGTACCCCCTCCCAGGGTCCCTCCCCGGTCACCAGAGTCTTCAGAACCAGCACCCCCGCCCACCCCACCAGTGCCTCCTCCCCCCGTCCCTACACTGCTCCCCCCTGCCCCTGCTCCACGGGGTCGCTTGGGAGCAGGGCCTGGGGCAGAGTCAGGGGCGGAGTCTGAGCTCACATCCTCTCCATCCCCTTCTCCCTCCCCTGGTTCTCCTTCCCCCCCACTCATCGTGGTGGTCTGATCTGACCCAGGCATCGGCCGCCTCACACGCTGGGCCCTGTAGAAGCAAGTAGTTGAGGTTAGAAAGCATCGAGAATAAGAATAAAAATATTTTAAACTTCAGAGATTTAAGATATCAGGGAAATCGTAATAACGACACCTAATATTTATTAAGCACTAACTGCATGCCAAGTAAACTGCTAAGTGTTTTGCACTGATTGCCTCTCCTATAATACAAGTCTTAAGAGGCAGGTAGTTATATCATCTGTATTTTATGGCTGAGAAAAACTGAAACTTAAAGAGATTAAATAATTTGTTTGAGATCATAGTCCCTCACCTCTTAAAGTGTGGTCCAAGAACCAGGAGCATAGCTTGTAGAAATGCAGAATCTCAGGCCCAACTCCAGACCTACTGAATCAGAATTCGCATTTCTAACAAGACCTTCAGGTAACTTGGATACACATTAAAGACTGAGCAGTGCTGGCCTAACTGATTTAATTTCTGGCAGTGTGAATCTGAAACTTGTACTCAAAATCACTCTATTCTAACTTAGAGAAAGTTAGAATGTGAGCTATTTTCCTAAGAATAACAGTGCCAGTTGCTAACTAAGAAGATGCAATTTACATCCATGATTTCCAGGCATGACAATGAGACTGTAGTCCGCTCTTAGGGTGCTAAGGCTTAGAAGCTGGCAGGGAGCAAAGACAGCACAAGGAGTCTGACCCACAGATCTGTCCCACCAGCCCTGCTGCTGCCTCTCTCTTGACCCCCGAACCTGTGCATGGCCTGCATGCGCAGCCCTTCCTCAATGCTGGAGCTCAGTGCCTGCTGGTTGTGCAGGCGGCTGAGGCGGATGAGAACCCGGTCTTGGTGAGCCTCATATTCTTCCCGGCTAGGATAGATCTTCGAGATCAGGGCATCAAAATTAGGGTCTGGTCGCAAAGATCGCTTTGATACCAGCTTCTTGCGGCAGGTAGGGCACTCCTTGTTCCTGGGGTGGGAGAAAGGAGGCCCTGAGCAGTCGAGGCCTCAACACTGTACCCTATATCCTATTGTAAATGTGTCCCTCCTGTTACCCGCTCCGCAGGGCTGTGACAATGCAGTCGGAGCAGAATCGGTGGAGGCACTCCTTGGTGGTCATCGTATTCTTCAGCATGTCCAAGCAGATGGGGCACATGAGTTCTGAATGCAGCGACCGAGGGGAAACTGCAATCTCTGTGCCATCCATGATGGCTTCCTGGAGGAAATCAATGAGTAGAAAGGTGGTGGTGGTTTGGGGGAAAATGAATTTTAGAAACAAGTGGTCCATGAAATGGGCGTTTTGAGAAATACAGTGAGATGACAGAATCTGGGTACCCCATGTTTGCTACTTGAAGAGGATGGGAATTCTGAGAGAAGGGGGACTACTGACTTGGACAGAATGGTAAACAAAAATAATTACTGTCCCTTAATTAAGAGCAGCTTTGCAATAGGATCTGAGGTTGGAGCGACACCTGGGGTGGGAGTGACACAGATTTGTGGTTTGGGGAAGACTTATTCAACAGAATTTTGTGGTTTGGGGAAGACTTATTCAACAGAAGTGTATATAGTCTTCTTACTACCTATATTAGAATACCGTAGGGTGCCTGTTAAAACTGGATTTGGGGGTCCTATCCCACTACTGTATTAGAATGTTGGGGGAGAGGAAGGCCAGAAAGTTTCATTTTCAATAAACTTCCAAGGTGAGTCCTTTATGGGCACTTATTTATGACACTGTATTGAGGAACAAGGAAGGCAATTTCTGTGTTTACTGTCTTTCAAAAGAAAATAGTAATATTTGCTTTATATCTCTGGCTGTTTTGAGGATTAAATGAAATAAATGTGAAAGCGCTTTGAAAAGACTAAGATGATTCAAAAGCAGGGCAAAGGGAGTCTGTGAAATCGAGCAGCGTCGGTAGAATGGGGCAAAAAATGGCCAAGAGGCTGTGAGAGGGGGTGTTTGGATTGAGGGACTTGGGAAGAGGGAATAAGTTGTGAAGGAAGGATCCTGTTACCTGCGGGGTCCGGTGGAGCTCATAGAGACTCAGTTCCCACGTTTTGCTGGCATTCTGGGCATTCGCCGGCGTCGTCATGGTGACCGGGCACAGACCCCAGCCAGGGCTCCAATGCGGAGAAGTGGGCTGGGGAAAGGGGGAAGGGGGAAAGGGAGGGAACGGGTTAGGGGGGCCGCCGTCGCGCAGACCCCGCCCCTCCGGAGCCTCCCCTCCTCCGCCCCAGCGCCGGCGCGACCCCTCACCCGGCTCCCGCCGTCTGCGCTGCACCGCCGCAGCGCCGCACGCTGGGCCCGGGCTCCCGGGCCGAGTTCGCTCGATCTGCAGTCGCTGCTCAGACAGCAGCTCCCGCCGCGGCTGCCGCCATGGCCCCGGCGCTGGGGCCCTACGTCACTTCCGCCTGCCCCTTCACTCCTCTCCTCCCCCGCCAGGGGAGACGTCACCTGCCACTCGCGGCGCGGGTGGGACGCGACGTGGACGGCCAGGTTCCCCCGCCCTCCCGACGCGCCCGCTCCTCGCCAGGAGCCGGCTTCCCTGGAGTCTCGCGCCACGTGGGGACCGTGGGCTCCGCCCCCCTCCCAGCACCGTCGCGCAGCCAACGTTAGCCAGTTCCCTTCCCGTGGCCCCCACCCGGGGCCTCCGCTCCGGGGGGCGGGGCCTGGGATTGCTCGGACCCCGGGAAGGGTCGGGGAGATTGCAAAAGGGCCACCTCCCCCACTCCGCGTCTCCTAGCGGCTCTGGGGAACGACTCCCCATCCCCACACAGAACTTCTCCGTAACCCCAGCCCGGGATTCCGGAGAAAAAAGCTGCCAAGGATCCCTTGCCGCTTCAGTCCTACAGTCCTGTGAACTCAACTAAGTCCCGATGTGACCGGGATTCCCCTTACCACCCTGGGGACTTCCTCCACCCTGCGTTTTGGCTCTCCCTAGACCCTCCGACCCGCTCTCCCCTCGAGGTTTGGGGGCGGCGGCTCGGGACGTCCAGACTCAACTTGCTCTCGGCCCATTGAACTCCCTCAGCTTCCCTGGGAGTGGCGTGTTTGAATGTCCATCTGTTTCTCTGACTCAATCAGACCCCTGCAATCCAAAGAGAGCCACACCTGGCAGGAATGCTGGGAGGAACTTTGAGAGACATGTTCAAAGAGGAGGGGAGAGGAGAGGGGAAGAGGAAACACACAGGAATAGAAAATGGAAGTTTCCACACCGACAGGGACACGCAAGATGGGGCCGCTATCGGGAGGGGTGTGCTGCGCGTGTGTGAGGATAGAGATATAAAGGAAAGAAGGGCCAAATGGTGTCTAGTGGGAAGCAGGGGCCTCCTCCGGGACTTTCCATTCTTCAGGGAAGGGATGGGGAGAAAAGAAGAAAAGGTATTGCAGATGCAGGCGATTCCCATTGAAAGGGCAGGATAGAGTTGGGGTGGGGGGGGACAGGTAGATCGTGATGGGCGTCTCATCATCTAGCCTGAAGCTGGGGCTCCCGGACTTGGGTTGCAGCGCTGCCAGGGGTGGCCTGTTTCTGGGAGGTAAGGCAGTGGATCTCGCCTCCTCAATTCCCCTGGCCTCACTTCCTGTCTTCCCCATCCCCTTTCTCCCAGTCCTGCTTGGCCCTAGTAAACAGATGACAGGCTCCAGGATTCTCCTTTCAGACCTCACTTTCTCCTCCTCCTGCACAGCCCCTCCTTGTTACTCTCCTGTTATTTCAAGCCCCACTGCATATAAAATTGGGGTCCATTCCCCTAAGACTAAGCCTCTCACTGATCCATCCCCATCTAAAGGCCCAGGCTGCAGCTGTGTAAGGTGGAGAAGGGAGGGGGGAGGTGTACAGAAAGGAGAGGGGTGGGGGAGGGCCACCTGTTCCAAGACCCCCTCCCAAGGCCAGACTTGACACTGGGATGAAGCTATGAACAAATCACCCTTGGGGACCATAACGACCCAGGTTATTGGGGGGAGGTGACTGGGGCTGCAAGACTAGTGGAAGGGGATGGGGCAGAGGCCCCTCTCTCCAAAAAGACCCAGAGTGTCACGCATGCAGTGACACACACTCTCTCCTCTCACACCCGGCGGCGGAGGTTGCCCTGGGAGACAAGGCAGTGAAAGGGAACAATCCTTCGGAAAGGGAAAGGAGGGGGAGGTGGGGAAGGGTCTGAGGGCCTGGACGCAAGAACTGGAGGTGGCAGGAAAGAGGATTTGGACTTTATTAGGGTCACAAGCACCCCAGCCTCCCATATTCAGCATTCCTGAGCCAAACACTGCCACCCCTTTTGTAGCCTGGGAACTCAGAGTCCTCATCAGCAGGAGGCCAGGAAGAGTGGTGGGGGAGTGAGCAGAGTCCAGGGTCCTTGAGGCAGTTACAAGAAAAGACCTCCTAGGAGGGGCAGAAACATTTGGACAGATGTATAGGTGGAGACAAATGGGCTGGGGGGTACCTGCCCTCTTCTGTCCCTGGCCTTTGGGAACTTCTGCCCTTCCCTCAGTGGCTCCAGACTCCCTCCGTTTTCTTATATCATCTGGGTTCCACTTCTCTGCCCTCTCCCCACGATGGCCTCATACCAGTGACTTCTACTGAGGCCCCTGTGATGTATCCACTGTCATCAGATGCCAAGAATGCAACCACATCTGCCACATCTATGGGAATAATGAGGAGAGAGCAGAATGCTATTCACTCCCATAGACCCAAAGGAATCATCATCTCTGAGAAACACCCCCTCCCCCCAGAACACACATCAACCACCAATTCTGGTGAGACTCTCTCAGATACCACAAACTTTGGGATCTGTTCATTCAGGGCCCTCTTCCCCACACAATGCTCACCCTCAGGGTCCCCGAAACGTCCCATCGGAATCGCTCTAAACACCTGTAAGGAAATACTCATATATAGCTTAAAGTTCCTTTTATGGATTTTTTTTTTTTTTGTAGACTGAGTCTGTCTTTTTCTTGTCTTCATTCCTTGTGCACTTATTGAATACCTATTTGCCAGGCACTGTGCCCAGCATGCTCTAGTCCAGAGAGGCTGGGTCTCTGAAAAATTCTGCTCTTTGCCCTCTACCCATGACCTCCTACCTTGTCCAGAATTTTCTGTGGCACTTTCTGTGTCATAGGTGTTGTAATGTACCCTGGGAGGACAGAGTTACAGCGGATCCCATGTCTGTGGAAGGGAGAGTGGCTGCTGACTCTGGAGAGGGCTGAACACTGACCCCTCACTCAGAGCTCCAACATGCCTCAGCAAAGACCCCTGCATTCCCAGGTGTCTGACCAACCGTCCAAGCTCCAGGGCTACAGTCTGGGTCAGCCCAATCACTCCAGCCTTGGATGCTGCATAGTTTGCCTGTCCCATGTTCCCCACCTATAGGTGAATCAGAGATTTGGAATGAATCAGGAGTCCCAAGGAAGGCTCTCCTCTCTATACCCTGACCTCAACCTAACACAACCTGACCTTGCCTACGATGCTACTGATGTTGACGATGGAGCCATGACAACCACTGGACACCAGGGCTTGGGCTGCAGCTTGAGTGACTAGAAAGACGCCCTGGTGAATAGAGAGTAACAAGGAAGAAAGGATCAGCAGGAGTGACAGTCCTCTTCCAACTCCCTTTCCAGGTTAGAGGGAGGGGCCATAAATCACACAGGTTCATAGATCACCACCTTGAGGTTGACAGATATGACTCTGTCCCAGTCATCCTCGGACATATGGAGCAGAAACTCATCCCTGGTAACTCCCGCACAGGACACAATGACAGAAGGCGGGCGAGAAAAGCAGGCCTATGGAAGAGGGAGGTTACACACCAAAAACCCATGTAAAAAGCCAGGAGCGGTCGAGGCAATATGAGCGCTTTAAGGCGGGCGAGGTCACTCGCATTCACCTGCACTTGTTCCAGCAAGCGCCTGGCAGCCCCGGCCTCAGACACGTCAGCCTGGAAGGCAGCGTGGGCCCCACAGGACGCCCCCTTCTCGCTTCCTGGCCTGCCCAACAGCCGCACTGTCTCGTGTACCGCTGCCCCATCCAGGTCGCAAACGGCCACGGTGGCCCCCTCTCGGGCCAAGCGCACACTGACTGCTCGGCCGATGCCGCTACCCGCACCTGCGGTGGGAGAGAACACGTGGGGGTGGGGAGAAGAGTGGGCAGGGCGCTAATCAAATTCAGACCAGGGCCAGAGATCACAGCGGCTGCAGAGTCCGAGGGCACCCCAACCCGCCCTGGGAGAGGACCCCCTCAACCTGTGACAAGGGCCAGTGCGGAGCGGAACCGGAGCTGGGTCGCCATGGCTGTCTGCGGGTGGGTAGGGCTCTGCACGGAGCCAATCCCCGCGCAGAGAAGGCGTGGCGGGAGCAAAGCCAGGCCAATCGTAGCCCTGCCAGTGTTAGGCCATCTGCGGCCATCAGCGTGGTAGGGAGGAGGGGGAGCCTCCTACCGCGAGGGCGTGACCAAACTCTAAAGCTTGAGGGCTTGGGTAATTGGGAGTAGAGTGTCCCCATTACTCCAAAAAAAGACAAAGAATGCCTCCAGGGCGGAAGATCCGAGCACTTTATTTCCGGTCACCACCCCAACCCCCCTCGATTAAAAGAACGATATAAAAAAACAAAAAAAATCAGGCCATGAGATTAGCAACTAACATCCCCCCTCAAAATTATGACACACGATTGATGTTTAATTGACGTTTATCCCCAACTACTCCTGCTGCCCTCTGTCCACGACTCTGGTCTTCCCTGAAGCCTCCACCAACAGGTGGAAGGGAAGGAGGAAGACTTTGGGGAAGCTTGTGTGTGGCAGCTTGGTCCTCTGGGAACAGGTGGGGTAGGGGACACAGGGTAGGCTACCATCACTGGTCTCTTCCATTTAGCCCCCCAAACCCAACAAGGTGGTCAGCACATCTTGACAGCCCCCATACCAAAGTCACCACTTTCCTAGCCAGGGCCCCCAACTTCTACAGACCCATTCTAGAGTACTTAAGAGGGTAGAGGTTTGAGGCTAGGGTGGGGGCAGTTTATCCGTTTATCCCACCTCTCACTCAAGGTGGGCAATCAGCACCATCATGACAACTCCCCCTAGCAGCCCTAGCACCTCCAGAAGTGATTGCAGTGGTGATGCCTCCCTCAATAGCTCAGGTAACACAGACACTGTTGCTACGTAGATAAAACCACCTGCTGTGAATGGCAGAATCCAACCAGGACCTGTACCACCTGCAATTTCACTACCCACTGCTCCTCCTTCAGTTAGGAGGGCACAGGCTGTGCCTGCCAGTGCCCCTATTGCCGTCAGTAGTTGCAGACGCATTGCCTAGTGGGGAGAAAAGACAGAGGCACTCGTCAACATCTAAAGATTTTCAGTAATTTAGACATAACTGGTGGGATCTAGAATAGATACTTTCTGAAAAATCTTAGATATCAAAGTGGTCCTTTCCACAGACCATCAGATTCAGGGTGGGGAGCATGGTATGAAAAACTCCCTGTATTTCAAGAAATACTGCGCTACAGGACAATGAAACAGAACTTCCCCATTTCTAGAAAACTTATTGTCAATAACAGTATGACCTGTTTGGAACTAAGGAGACAATCTTGGGTTTGAGGTGGGTAAGCAAAGGATAAAGGGTTGGAGAAAGCTGTGATTGATGCACAACATTACCAACCTGCTTTTTGCTGCAGCCAGACTGGACTAAGATGGCAAAGTCTCCGACTTCATGGGGCACTTCATGTAGTAGGACAGTCATTGTAGTCAGGATTCCCAATCCCCAACCCCCTCGAAATGAAGCACCAATGGCCAAACCATCTGTGAAGTTGTGTGCCAGGTCAGCAGCCAGATTCAGGTACCCTGATACACGCAGGTCTTGTACGGGAAGGAAGGAAAACAAAACAGTTAAAGGCTCCATCATTGTCATCATCACATCTCCCCCAAGAGACCACTTCACAACCAGCCCCTCAGTGTTTTCCAGACATCTGTCATTACCCACAGCACAGAGTCTGTGTGATTTAGATGGTGCCCCTTGCTCAAGTTTACTACCAACCTTGGCTCTCACCTGAACCTGTTTTTAGCTCTTCAGAATTCTGAGGTCTCCCTGGCCCATCTTTGGGCCCTGTGCTTCCTCCTCCCCGCTTCCTCAACCTCCCTGCCTCCTTTTCTTCTTCTTCTGAACTCTGCTTCTCCTTTGAAGAACGCTCTGAGAGAAAAAAAAAAGGAATTGGTAAGAATAGAGAACAGAAATCTCCTGATATGTCCTTAAAAAACAAGTCCTTTCCCACCTAAGAGCCATAAGATGAGAGAATTCTGAGGCAAGCAAGGTGGCTTTGAGGAAAGTTGTTCCTGGGCTCACCCTGTCTTCCATGTCCATGACTTCCGTGTGTGTGACCATGAGCATGTCCATGTCCATGACTGTGCCCATGTCCTCCTTTCACATGTCTCACAAACTTCTCCACCACAAGAAAGGCAACAATTCCACTGAGGACCCATAGGCCCACAGAGAGAATGGGGCCCTGGCCTGGGAATGAAGGCATTGAGACATTAAAGGAAACATGGATTTCAGACTCCTCCTCCTCAAGTGCATGAAGAGAAGAATTGGAAGGGATAGACCTTCCCCAGCACCCAAAACCCTGTCTCTGTCCACCCCTTCCTCACTGTTGTGAGAGTGTCCATGTCCGGACTGCTCTTGAGGGTGATGAGAATGAGGTTCTGGAACAAAGGAGAGAAAAGTCCAGATGAGATACTACTCCACCCATGGGGAACATCTGAATAAATACTGGAAGGTGATGGAATACAAAGAAGAAAAAACTCTTTTGCCCAAACAATAAAACATACTAAGATTTGAGATAGAGACCTAAAGTTAATTACCCAAAGCGTGAGGAATCAGGTGCAGGAAGGCATCTCCCAGGAGCCCACCAGAAGCAAAACTGAGCAAGATCTGGAGCAGAGACCGGTGCCGGGGGGAGTTTGACTCAACGGGGATAAGGAAGAGGACGAAAAATGGAGCTGCAGAGATCAGCACTGTGGCCCCCAGTGCCTGGGGAAGGAGAGTCAGGGATCAAGTGGTGCTGAGTTCCCCAACAATTCAGAACCAGCCCCTCTCTCCCCCATGCCCTGTGTACTCACATAGGCCCAGAGAGTGACAGTGTCTAGGTCCTGCTTGATGGCTGGAGCCCGAGACTCCCTATAGCCTCCATGACTGTGCTCATGGTCATGTCCATGTTCTCTGTGGTAGAGGCTCTCATGGGAGTGACCATGGCTATGATCATGGTGCAAATCCTCATGTGAATGTCCGTGGTCGTGACCGTGAGCATGCCCATGCCAGATGCTCTCGTGAGTGTGGCCATGACCGTGGGCATGGCTGTGTCCATGGTGAAAATCCTCATGTGAGTGGCTGTGGCCATGGAAGTCCTCGTGCAGGTCCTCGTGCAGGTCGCCATGACCCCCGTGTGCGGCCACTAGCAGCCCCAAGGCCGCCCAGGTCAGCAGTCCCACGGCCACCCAGTGGGGGACCCCCAGGCCTCTGGCCATCACGCTGACCAGAGGGACAGAGACAGTGACTCCACTTGACCCTCAATTCTATACCTATGCGAGGCCTGCTTTACTCCGCTCGTTCTCTCTGTCCACTTCTATGGGCCGCTCCCCCATTCCTTTCTGCCCCCACCCGCACTGTTCCCAAGACTCGTTCTTTTTTCCCCCGGAACCCCTCCCAGATGTAGGGCCCCCAGGGCACCGCTCTAGGCTTTGAGCATCCACTTCACGGACTCTCTGGGCCCTCGTCTCTATGCCCCACTAGGTGGGGGAAAAGGCCTGGAAAGGACGGTAGGGAAAAGTAGGGAATTCTCACCGTCTCCGGGATCCTTTCCTTTCCCGGTTTGCTCGGACGTGGCAGTCCCGCCTCTTGATCCCCCGAGGACAGGAAGTTCCGTCCTACCCCCGTTCCAATACCTTTACCAATATGGCAGCACTCCGGTAGCGGCGAAGCCTCCCTGCCCTTCCGCGCATGTGCAGGTGTGGAGGTTATTCGAGGGGAAACTGGGCGAGGCCGGCTACCAGGCCGGAGGAGACCGCCTCCTCTGTTTCCACCTAGACGAGGGGGCGGGAACTAGCGCGGTAACTTCCCGTCTATACCAAGATGGCTGCCACAACGGCGCTGTCATTTTGGTACAGAGCAGAGCGAAGCGCTTAATTCGACCCGGTTCAGGCCAGAGTTTTTCTCTGGAGCTTCCTCGTGCTTAGCTAGTCCTCAGTCCTTGGGAATCTCTGGTATCTCTTCGGCATCCCTACACACAGCTAGGAATCATGTCCTGGGCTGCTCGCCCGCCCTTCCTCCCCCAGCGGCATGCCGCAGGGCAGTGTGGGCCGGTGGGGGTGCGAAAAGAAATGCATTGTGGGGTCGCGTCCCGGTGGCGGCGGCGACGGCCCTGGCTGGATCCCGCAGCAACGGCGGCGGCGGCGGCAGCCGGAGAACAACAAACCCCGGAGCCGGAGCCAGGGGAGGCTGGACGGGACGGGATGGGAGACAGCGGGCGGGGTGAGTGTCCTGGCGGACGAGCCGGCGAGCCAGAGACCGCTTATGTGCAACCCCTCCCCCCTCCTTTGGCGCTCTTTCCCTGGCGCTCCCGCCCCCTTGTTTGTAAACACGCGTCCCCTCCCTCCCGAGGGCCTTAGCGCCCTCCTCCCGCGGCGGGGCGGGGAGGGAGGGGAAGCTTCCGCCCTCTTAGTCTAGGCTGCTTGAGGTCCTGCGCACCGGAGCTCCCGGGTGTGAGACACGAGTCCTCGAGTTTGAGGATTCTGACTTGTGGAAACAGGCCCTGCGTCATAAGAGGGGTCTCTTCTGTTTCTTTTCTCTGCACGCTCCGGGCACAAGCTGGGAATGGAGAGTCCACCCCACGTGTTGCCCCACCCACACGAGACTGGCTTGGGCGTATGGCTTGGGGTGATCAAATACAATGCTTGAAATTTTTCTGCACCTGAACTATTCTCCTTTGTCACCCGCCTCCTGTCACTACGATTGGGAGTTAAACTGTTGCGCGACAGACAGCCCAGTGTATGGGCTTGGGGATGGGGGTGGGTGTGGTGAGTGTAGTGGGTGTGTTGGGGTGCAATGGAGGATTAGAGAAAGTCTTCAGTTGGACAATCGAGGACTCATTTTTTCTTTTTGTCTCTCCTGTCTGTGTGTGTCTGTACCTCTGTGTACCCTTCCCTTAGATTCCGGAAGCCCAGACAGTTCCTCCCCAAATCCCCTTCCCCAGGGTGCTCCTCCCCATTCTCCTGGGCCACCCCTACCCCTTCAGCAGCCCCATCCCTTGAGGCTCTGGGCGCCACCCCACCCCAATGCACACCACCCCATTGAGCTCCTTCCCCTTCCCAGTTATCAGCTCTTCCATGGGGTCCCCTGGTCTGCCCCCTCCAGCTCCCCCAGGATTCTCCGGGCCTGTCAGCAGTCCCCAGGTGAGAGGTTGTGACCCACTTACTGCCTCTCCACTTGCATTTCCTTGTTTTTCTTGTGACCCCAGATCTTTGTGTGAACTTCCCCATGGCCCACTGACCTTCTAGACCTCTAATCCTGGCAGGCCTGTGGTCCTTGTGAGACCCCCTTGCCCTTCCTGAAATCTCTTCTTTCAGTGCATGCTTCCTCCTCAGCCCTATGAAAGGACCCTGATATTCCTGATGTCCTTTTCATCTATCAGTGATTTTCTGCCCTTTTGGTCCCATCTGCCCTTCTGAGATACATGCTTTTTAGGGTTACTGTGTTGCACAGTTTCAGGGAAACTGTATGTCTAATCTCTGGGTTGTGCTCCAGGGCTGGCCCTTCATATAGACTGCAGTATAATAATGCCCTCTGGGATGTGCAGTGCACGGCTCTGCCTAGATGTCAGAGAATGATTTCCATCACCTCTGAGAGATTCTCTTCCCAATGATTCTCCCCATGACTTCCCTATTTCCCCTATCCCAGATTAACTCAACAGTGTCGCTCCCTGGGGGTGGGTCTGGCCCCCCTGAAGATGTGAAGCCACCAGTCTTAGGGGTCCGGGGCCTGCACTGTCCACCCCCTCCAGGTGGCCCTGGGGCTGGCAAACGGCTATGTGCAATCTGCGGGGACCGAAGCTCAGGTATGGGGCTCGAGACCAGCAGAGAGGAAGAGAGAGTCTGCCATTTACCATGCCCTGTGGGATTCCCAGCGGCTCATGGGGTTGTGTTGGAGCAAGTGAACTAAGGGAGGCTGGGTGAGAGCTAAAGAACCTGATGCTCAGATATGGGATGGGGGTTGGTCAGAGGGAAGAGTGGGATTGGATCATCTCTTATGTCCTGGTTCCCAGGCTCTGTATTTGGCAGAGTGGACTTAAACTTTTAAGTTTGCTAGAGGGTGATTGACAGGAGACAATGGTGAGAGGTTTCCATGCAGCCTCTCCTTCTATTGCTCTCCTGTAGGCAAACACTATGGAGTTTACAGTTGTGAGGGCTGCAAAGGCTTTTTCAAGCGCACCATTCGTAAGGACCTGACCTACTCATGCCGGGACAACAAAGACTGCACGGTGGATAAGCGTCAGCGGAACCGCTGTCAGTACTGCCGCTATCAGAAGTGCCTGGCTACTGGTATGAAGAGGGAAGGTAAGGGCCTGCCCCACCCTCTTCCCCCCAGGCTTCCCAGTCTACTCTATGGGAGAGGAGGGAGGACAAAGGGTAAACTGCAGGAAACCACAGATATACCTCTCAGGAGAGCTGAACCGCTCTCTCTCTCCTCCAGAGGGTAACGTTTGATTTCTCTCCCCTATTTTTATCTCTGGTACCCTGATCTGGTCCCTCGGGTTTCCTTCGTAATAGTTCTGCCTCTGTGGCCTGCATCTGTGATCCCTGCCTAGTCTAGGATAACTTTTCTGACCCATGTCAGGCTTGTCTATGTCCTTTCTCTAACCTGAATAGTTCCTCCTCTCTGACCCAGTACTCCCTCTCTGGTTTCTCCTCCAAACTCTGGGATTCTTCTCCTATAAACTATAGACTTTACTGAAAACCTCAGGGCTGCCTTCCCTCTTTTTTATTTCTGTCTTATTTTCTTTAGTCTGATCCTGGAATTCTGAGAGAATATCCTGATGAAATCTCTCATTTTAGAGAAGATGAGCCTGAGGCCTAGTTTTCCCAGGGTCATGCAATGAAATAGTAGCAAGGCTGGGATCAGAACTTGCATCTCTGAAGACCCAGGCCAGTGCCCATTATACTGTCTCCTTAAGTCAGAAGAGCACAAGATTTGCAGTTAGGCATACTTCGTTTCAGTTGTATGATTTACCATGTATTATGTGAACTTGGGCAAGCTATTTAGCTTCTCCAAGCCCCAGATTCTTTATTTTTAAAAATGAAAATAAGAGCATCACAGGGTTGTTTGAGTGAACATTACAATGTGCTTGGCACATTTCTTAGTGTGTAGTAGACTCCCAATTAAATGTTAGTTTTCTCCTTAATTCTTTTACTCTCCTCTTTATTGGCTTACGTTTGTGTCCTATTGTAATTCTTGCTTCCAGAATGTCCCCAGTCCACCACCATTATTTTTAGTGACTTCCTTAATTCCTATAAACATTTCTTAAGGGCCATGATCCTGATACATCCTAAAGATATTTCGGAACCTCCTCATGGGCTGGCTGCTGACTTTCCACTTTTTCTCCTCCAGCGGTACAGGAGGAGCGTCAGCGGGGGAAAGACAAGGATGGGGATGGGGAGGGGGCCGGGGGAGCCCCCGAGGAGATGCCTGTGGACAGGATCCTGGAGGCAGAGCTTGCTGTGGAGCAGAAGAGTGACCAGGGCGTTGAGGGTCCTGGGGGAACCGGGGGTAGCGGCAGCAGCGTGAGTGATGGGGTCAATCTGCTCTCCTTCCTGATGGGGGTTTGGGGGTGGAAGCCTAGGTCTATTCTGTCTCCCCCTCCTTTCCCTTCCCCTCACAACCTTCCTATCACTCTGGGACTGGAAGTGCTGCCAAACAAGGCCTCTCAAACATCTGAGGTGGGTGTGATAGTTTTCTCTGTCCCCATCCCCAAAACAACGCACTGGTTGGCAGAACTACAGGCAGGTCCCAATTAAATGTTTTCAGAAATGCCAGAAGAAAAGCTTGATTTACAGGAATTGGTTCAGATGGGGTTTGAAGAGAGACTGTAGTAGGAGGGGGTGCCAAAAGCTTCTTACAAATGGCGGGGGGGTTCCCAGTGTACCTACAAACCTCCCATAACTCTTATCTCCCGTCCCCTGCAGCCAAATGACCCTGTGACTAACATCTGTCAGGCAGCTGACAAACAGCTATTCACACTTGTTGAGTGGGCGAAGAGGATCCCACACTTTTCTTCCTTGCCTCTGGATGACCAGGTCATATTGCTACGGGCAGGTCAGTGATCTTGGATCCCTTTGACCTCTTGAAATTTGATTCCTCTTTGACCTGACCTCAGTGACCCCAGTGCACACTTGCATACTCAAGGAGCCAAGCTCATTGACCTTGCCACTTTTCTTTCCCTGGTGTGCTTTGAATCCCATGACCTTGTCTCTGGCACCTAACCCTTGCTGCTTCCCACCCAGGCTGGAATGAGCTCCTCATTGCCTCCTTCTCCCACCGATCCATTGATGTACGAGATGGCATCCTCCTTGCCACAGGTCTTCACGTGCACCGCAACTCAGCTCATTCTGCAGGCGTGGGAGCCATCTTTGATCGGTCAGTGGCCCTCCACTGGGCTGGCCTATAGGTAGAGGGGGTGGGACTATAGACTGGTCCGTGTCCAAGGCTGGCTGAGCTGTGACCTTTGAGTGACCTGCAGGTCCCTCTCCAGGGTGCTGACAGAGCTAGTGTCCAAAATGCGTGACATGAGGATGGACAAGACAGAGCTTGGCTGCCTGAGGGCAATCATTCTGTTCAATCCAGGTAAGAGGAGGTTACCCCATCTCTCAAGACCAAGGCAACCTTAGAGCCTCCTCTTCTTTGGAGCCTCCTAAGTTACCCAGCTATTCCTTTTAGTAAGACCCGCAGCTGGGAAATCTCCCACTTGACCTAGAACACACATCCAGTGATACATTCCCCTTTTGATCCCATCCCACAAACCCAACATGCCCTGCTGTCCTTGCTAGGCATCTGGAAAAGGGCAAGTAGATGGGGCCCAAAAAAGACATCATGTGGGCCACATCTCCCTGCTTGTTCTTTTTTGATTTGCTTTCCTTTTCCTGCTATTCTAGATGCCAAGGGTCTTTCCAATCCCAGTGAGGTAGAGGTCCTTCGGGAGAAAGTGTATGCATCACTGGAAACCTATTGCAAACAGAAGTACCCTGAGCAGCAGGGACGGTGAGAAAGCTGTGGGGCTGAGGAGTCATGGGGACCGAGGCTCCTCTGGGTGGAGGCGGGGGGCACAGAGGTGTATGTGTTCAGGGCCTATATGTGGTTCTAGTTTTCATCCCACTTCTCCTTCCCCCACCTCAGGTTTGCCAAGCTGCTGCTACGTCTTCCTGCCCTCAGGTCCATTGGCCTTAAATGTCTAGAGCATCTGTTTTTCTTCAAGCTCATTGGTGACACCCCCATTGACACCTTCCTCATGGAGATGCTCGAGGCACCCCACCAGCTGGCCTGAGCCCAGACCCAGATGTGGCGCTTCTCACACTTGAGGAATGCATATCCAGGAGGGACTCCATGCCTTGGGGCAGGGTTGGGAGGGGCCTTGTTTTTAAGAGTCTTGGTGGGGTGAGGACTATAGGGCAGAGCTGAGACCTCCAGTGGGGTCCATCAACCCTCCAAGGGGTTTGCTTGATATCCCAAGTCAGAGGGGATCTCAGATCCTTGTGAGGGCTGGACCTCTCCCTTCAGTGGCCTCTAGTCTCTGAATTTGTCTGTGTCTGCCATGATACAGGGTAAGTTCTTGCCCACTGCCTGGACTGATCTTCCCCAACACAGCACTGGCCGTTGCTCCCAGAACCTTGCTTCCTTCTCATCTTGCCTCACTTAGCTCCCCGTCTAAAGAGCGGATATGAGAACTCCCCCAGAGATAGATATTGGGGGGCAGGCCCCCTGAACTGATGGACATGGGGATAGGGCTTTCGCAGACTTTCCTCAAACCAAGCTTGGCAGATGGGGCTACTCTGGAAGACGGAGGGGACCCTGTAACTGCCTCCTGTCCAGAGTCCCCTCTTATACTTCACCTTCTGCAGTCAGACTAAAAAATAAGGTGGTGATGGTTAAGAGGTGGCTGGAACTGTAGGAACCCATCTGCTATTTTTAATTTTCTCTGAAGATTGAGACCTGCAGTTAGACTCAAAGAAGTACTGTACTTTCCCAGGTTGACTAAGAAATGCCAGTGGTGGAGGTGGTGTTTGGGAAAGGCAGAGCCCCAAGATGGTCTGTCCCTGGAGCTTTTCAAGCACTGGCCTTCTCAACCTCCTCCTGCCATCCCTTCCTGTCTATCTTGGGGAAGGGGCCTGGGCTGTGATGGCAGGGCCTTTTCAGGGGATGGTTTGTTGAATAGTCCTCAGGCCGTTCCCTTCACAGCTCTCCCCCAGCCTTGAGTGCACACAGTGTAGGCTGGGGACACAGGACCCTGGCCTGAGAATTGAGGGGGAAAGGGCCATCCCACAGAGATGGGGTGCTGGGGCTGCATGATTTTTGCCTTGCAGCTCGCTCTGGGGTTTCTTTCCCCTCTTTTACTTGCGTATAAAATTGCTTTCAAATTAAAATCTCTTTTCTGGACTGAGGTGACTCTGTTGAAGGGTGGACAGCGCTGCATCGGGCTGGGTGTGGGGGGTGGTATCCGGTAGGGGACAGCTCCCCTTGGCGCCACCGCCTAAGTTCCCTGGAGCCTGAGGGGAGGGCACAGGGTGGGGGACACAAGGCGCGCTTTGTCGGGGAGGGGGGAAGGGGGTGTGCCAGGCTAGGGGCGGGGCCCACGGGAGGAGGAAGGGGGGCTGTTGATTCTCAAAGGCGCCTTGTTCGCTTGCGCCCTCCTAGCGCCAGCGGGCGGCGGCGCCTCGTCTTGCTCCTGTCTCCAAGACAGGAGCCGCGCGCAGACCCGGCACTGTGCCCGTTCGTGGGACTTGCTGGGCGCCGCAGACTTCTCAGGCGTTGCCCACCTGGAGGCGGCCTCGTCCTTGAGTGACCTCGTTTCCCCAGACATCTAACTAGCATTGACTAGTCCCTTTTCACCTGGGTTCCCGGACTCCCTTACCTCGTCTCTCCGCACCCCTCCCATTTCATCTCCTGGGACCTGATTAACCTGTTGGTCTGTCTGTCCAGTCTCTGTCCTCAACTCTGGCTGCCTCTGCCTCTCCTCTATCCCCCTCCCCGCCCCCGCCCCTTTCAGGCCATGGAGTTGCAGGTCTCTCAAGCTGCTATCTATAGCCTAGTCTATAAATACCCCGGGCCCGGGGCTGCTCTGTAATTACATAGGGCGGGGCGGGGGAAGTAATTATGGAGACCTGGTGGGGGGCGGGTAGCGACCCCCCAGCCCCGCCTGTCTCCACTGTACCCTAAATCCCGCCCAGGACTCTGCTGAAAGGGGGCTCTGGGCCCCCAAGAGGGAGGGAACTTGACGGGGAGACTATGATTGGACGTCTGGGTCCTAGAAAAAGAATAGCCTGGAGAAGAGATATTGGGGTTCCCGGAAGTAATTTTAGGGTATGGGCCCTTGAGTCCCTGCAAGGAGCAGGGGACAGCAGTCGGAGTGTCAGCGAGGGGAGGGTACTCATTCCCCACCCCAACCCCCAGGTGGAGACAGAGGGTGGGGTTTCTCGGTGGCTGTGGGCGGGCGGCTGGAGGCGGGGGTTAGGGCTGGGGCTAGGACTTGAGGGGGCGGCAGGGGCGGGGGCTCTGGGCTGCTGGGGTGGCTGAAGAATCACAGGAGCAGCAGCCACCGAGGAAGGAGCAGTGCAGGAGCCCCGACGGCGCCTTGCTGCATGGAGCTGGGCGGTTGAGAGTTGTTGCCATCCAACAGCTTCTGACCTCGCCGGGACCCCCCACGTCCGAGGTTCCCAGCCTGCTCACTCTCTCCTGTCAGCCTCTGGACATCCAGTGCCCCCAGCGACCTTGGGTCCTTGGGACCCGGCGTTTCAGCCTCCAGCCATGGAGCGGTGCAGCCGCTGCCACCGCCTCCTCCTGCTCATACCCCTGTTGCTGGGGCTGAGCGGGGCCCCGTCCTGCGCAGGTAAGAGGAGTTCATACGTCTGAGTCCTCGGAATCAGGTTGGAGCTCTGAGTACCTCCAGGCAGGGGGCAGCTGATGCCTGGGGTGGAGCTTCTGAGTCCAGCAAGAGTATTTTGGGGATCAAAGGTCCAGGCTGGAGGGCAGGACACCTGGGTCCCTTGGAACCAGGGTAGGGGTCTCTTTACTTCCTTGAAGTGACTGGGGGAGGGCAGTCACACCTTAGAGAGCTGTGAGTGGGCCTGGATGCTGGGGTCCTGGAGAGAGTGAGAAATGGCCCAGGGCCAGTGTAGTCCAGCCGGTAGTGGAGTTAGGGGTAGATGCCAGTGTGGATGGATGAGGGGTGCATGTATGTCTTCTGGTCTTTCTATGTATATTTCTGGGCTGAGGAGGAGCATCTGTGAGTGAGAGCAGAGCCTAGTAAATAGAGAAAGAAGGGATGCCTGGACTATTTGTCCCACTGGCTTCCCCAACAGGATCCCCTTCCCCCTCCCTGTGCCCTCGATGCTGCCACGCGGCTGGCTCTGGGGAGCACTGGGGCTGGCTGCCAACAGGACGGCTGCTGGACTGGCCAGGATCAGGTGTCTGAGGTGGGAGCCAACTCTTCATTCCTGCCCTCTCCCTCCACCTCTGGCCAGCCGGGCTCTCCTGGGACCCTGGTGTTCACACCCCCAATCTTTTCCTTCTTTTTCCCAGGATCCAGAATTCCTGGCTCCTAGGAAAGGGGATTTGATGCTGGAGAGAAGGGAGCTGAGAACACCTGGGTCCTAGGAAGGCTTGAGCAAGCCGCTCTACACTTTCTGGAAACGCTGGAGGCTGATTTGCATATAACTTGACTATTCATTTCTTCTCTGCTCTGGGGAGAAAATGGTCAGAATAGCAGCATAAAGGCTTTAGATTAGATTACAGAAGAACTTCCAAGTTGAGAAGTATGAGGCTCAGGGACAAGAAACAAGTGTGCAGTGTCTGTAAACTAGGAGTCTTTCTTGGGGGAAAAAGGACCCTCTAGCATGAAGGAGGAAGATGGCTGAGAGGACTTTCTCTTATTTTAGTGCTGAGGGGGTAGAGGTCGGACTCTATAGGGAAACGGAATGGGGCATTTTGGGGCCCAGAGGTAGAGTGGTGGGGAGTGATGGGGCTGCCAGTGGGGAGCCTGAGTCCAGAGACAGTGAGGCATATATGTGGCCTGAGGTGGGAAGACAGTTGGCAGCCTGTGGGTGGGTCATCTATAGGATGGAACTGGACTGTCCTGGGGGTTGGTGGAAGGTGGGGGCCTCTGAGGTCTCCTTGGCCTGGGGTCTCTGTGAGTCTCTATGTCTCTGTCTCACTCACCCTCTGTCTCTCAAAGCAGCCCTTGTGTGTTGGTGTTTGCGGAGCTGCCACATGAGGGGGCCAGGCTAGGGCGGGGGATGGGAGGGCAACGCCGTGGTTTCCCGGCTCCTGGACCTTTTCAAAGGGCCTTTTCTCTGCCTGTCCGCCCCACCTCACCCACCCCGCCCAGCTCTGCTCTCCTGATCACTCCGGCCCCTGCCCTGCCCCATGCGCCTATGAAAGTTTTGCAGAAACTTTCTTTGGGATTTTTCCAATCTGGAACTGAAGGTATAAGGAGAGTGTATAGCGGGGAGCAAGCAAGGGAGAAGTGACCTTTGTCAACCCAGAAGTTTGAGCCCTAGGAAGCCAAGTTCTAGGTGGATAGGGCTGGTGGTCTGGGTCTTGAATCACTGGATCCCGAGTGGTGGGGGTGGTAGGGCAGGGTCGAAGTTCCAGGTATGGGGAGCTTGTCCAGGTTTTGGGCAAGGACTTTGATGGGATCCACAGATGTGTGGCTCAGGGCCCTGGACCTGCTTCGGCACCGCGTGGCAGCTTCAGACTCCCCCGCAACCACCCCTCCCCGCCCATCTCCCAAGCTAGAGGCATAAGCTCCTGGGGTGGCTCTTTCTTGTACATCCTTCCTCACCATGGTCAGAATTGTCTCCATCTCCCCAAACATGGAAACTACAGCAGCCTGAAGCCCCCTCCCAAAAGAGTTGCCTCTCCACTACCTCCCTGGTGGCCCCCCTGCACCTCCTATGCCCAGGATGATCTATTGCCCAGATGTTGTTTGTGCTGGAGACAGAGAACAGAGGCCAGAGACCTGAGATTGAGAGATACAGAAAGGGAGTGAGAGAGCTGGAGAAAGATGGAAAGAAAAAGATGGAGAGCATGTGAAGGAAATGAAGGAAGAAAGGAAAGACAGGGAGACAGATCAACAGATTCAAAGAGAAGAAAAGAGTGAGAGAGAGAAGGGGAGATGAGTTGAGAGTTGAGAGAGATGTTAAGAGAGAATAGAGAGAGAGATTCAAAGGCTGAAAGACAGAAATAGGGAGAGAAGTGAGCATGAGAGGCCCTAGGAGAGAAAGGGGCAGGAGTGAATACGGAACTGAATACAGGATCAGTGCCGACCTTTTCCAGGTGACTCAGATTTCCCATCCATTTAGGTCCCATTCAGGAGCATGTAAGGGAAAGGTGACCTTTGCTTTCCAGGCAGTATGAGCCCCAGGAAGCTGAGTTCTAGACCCCGAATGTCCTCTATTGAGGCCTTCCTGAGGGTGTGTCCCTTTCCCTGACCCTCATGGACTCTCCCAGGTGTACCCCCTGTGGATGTGCTCCAGGCCCTGAGGTTTTCCTCCCTCCCTGATGGTGTCCGGAGGGCAAGAGGCATTTGTCCAGGTGATGTGGCCTACCGAGTGTCCCGACCTGCTCAGCTCAGTGCGCCTACTCGCCAGCTCTTTCCAGGTATGGGTAACATGGTGGAAGGGAGAGCTGGGGTAGGTTATGGAGTAGGGTCTGGGATCAGAAACCTGAAGGGAATGGGTTTATGACTCTCTTTGCCTTTCATTCCACCTGTGTGTCTCTCGCTGGTCCTAGGAGGTTTTCCCAAAGATTTCTCTCTGTTGACTGTTGTCCGGACCCACCCTGGCCTCCAGGCTCCACTCCTGACTCTCTACAGTGCCCAGGGCCTCCGACAGCTGGGTCTGGAGCTTGGCCGACCTGTCCGTTTCCTATATGAGGACCAGACGGGCCGGCCTCGACCTCCAGCTCAGCCTGTCTTCCGAGGCCTCAACCTAGCAGATGGCAAGTAAGTTAGTTTGCTCCTCTGGTCTGCCTGGTCTGCACTCTCAGGAGCTTTCCTCTGGCCACTGCCCCAGAACCTCCACTCCTTAAACTAGGAAACCCTGCCTACCCTTTTGGCCATACCTCACCTACCTACCCACTGCCCAAACTTTGGTCACTTCTAGCCTAGAGTTTGGGCTTAAGAGTTTAAATCCTTGCATGTAGTACTAGCCTGTACTTTGGGCAAATTAACTTTATTGAGCCTCCATTTCTGTGTTTGTAAAATAGGGGTGATAGAATCATGAGAATCAAATGAGAAAATTTTTGCATGGTGCCTGGTATATTGCAAGTGCTCAATAAATGATAGCTACTATGATCACTACTATTGTTATCACTGGTCTTAACTTTTCTATTAACTGCTCCCCAGCTCTGTTGACTTTCGCCCCCTCGGTTAGTCACTTGAACCTCTCCCTTCATGACCAGGTGGCACCGTGTTGGTGTGGCTGTGAAGGGTCAATCTGTTACTCTCATTGTTGACTGCAAGAAGCGAGTAACCCGGCCCCTCCCCCGAAGTGCTCGTCCAGTGTTGGACACCCATGGAGTGATAATCTTTGGTGCCCGTATCCTGGACGAAGAAGTCTTTGAGGTAAACAGAGCTATCAGAGAACAGATTGATTTCTGGTTCCATATCTTGAGTCCACTTCCCAGCATACCATCTTCCTGTGCCCTAGCCCTTCATTTTTCCTGTCATGAATTTAAATTTCCATTTTGTATCCTCCGGGCTAATTTTCTCTGTAGGAGAACTAGGTGGCCACTTGTATGGTGGCCACTTATATGGCAGGACTGTCCACAGCTACTTATTCTGTCTTTCAGACTTCATCACTCTGCCCATTCCTTCAACCAATTTTTCTATCTACCCACTCATCCATTCACCCACTCACCCATTCATTTACCCATTTAACTAGTTACATACTCACCTACCTACTCAAGCATTCAGGTTTATATCCACATCCCCCATCCTTCCTCTGCTCAGTCAAACCACCAATCTATCAATATGTCCTTCCTTCCTTCCATCCATCCATCCATCCATCCATCCATCCATCCATCCATCTATCCATCCATCCATCTTCTTTAACACATCCATCTGTCTATTCACTCATCCATTCACCCACCCACTCCATCTACCCATGCATATAAGGATGCATGCATCTATTCATCCATTCATTCACACACCCATCTCATTACCTACTCACTCTCCATCCAATCATTTATTCATCCACATATTCACTTTCATTCATTTACCTACCTGCCAATCTGCTAATCTACTCTGTACCTCCCATTTATCTGTTCACCAATCTACCCATACATATATTCATTCATTCAGTCATCATCCATCAAAACTCCCATTTAGTCATGCATTTCAGCCTCCATTCACTCATCCACTCAGCCAGTCAGCCAGCCAGTTAACATTTTCTGGATACTTGCTTACCCAATGTCAAGGGGAATAAATATAAGGTCTCTATCACTCACCAAAGAGCTCCCCGTTCTGCTCTGGAGATGAGATGATATGCCCCACATTCTCTAATAAGACAGAGTGTGTCAAGCACCACATGTGAGTCCAAATAAAAGCCATTGGAATTCCAAAGTGGCTTCCCCTTCCCTTGTTTCTAGAGGTTGTGAGAATTCTGATTATCATTGCCAGTGGAAGGTCAATGCAACCAAGGCTGGGCCACTGTTTCCAGAAGCCCCTGTGAAAAGGCTCAAGCATTACCACAGGGACAGGGGATAGGAGTGTTGAATTTAGAGTTGGATGGCTTGAATTCTAGTCCTGATTCTACAACTGTGAGTGACCTTGGAGCAGTCATTGCTTTTTTGAGCTTTTCTGAATGAATGGAATGTATCTGAAAAATGGGCAAAAAGGTCCCTTGTTCTACTGACTTTCTCAGTTATCGTGAAGGACCAATGGGATTATGAATGAGAAGGTCCTTTGAAAACTGAAAAGGGCTGTGTACATGGGAGGGCTGATAATGATCTTCTCCCATTAAATGGTTTTACCTAGGATTGGTTTCCTACATTTTGTCCCAGACTATATACCCTTGGTCTTTCTTTGAACCCTTCTCTGCTTCCCTCCATTTGTGTTCCTCCCTCATATCTTTAAAGGGTGATGTCCAGGAACTTGTCATTATTCCGGGGGTGCAAGCTGCCTATGGATCCTGTGAACAGAAGGAGCTGGAGTGTGAGGGGGATTGGAGGGAGAGACCTCAGAAACAACAGTTTCACAGGGCCCAGAGATCTCCAAAGCAGCAACCATCAAGACTTCATAGGCCCCAAAACCAGGAGCCCCAGCGGCAGGTGAGGGAGCTGGGTGAACCCCAAACTGCAGACTACACAGGGAGGGAAGATGCCCAGACATAGCCCCAGGAGAATTCCCCCAATGTCCAGTGCTCCCCAGTCTATTTTGGGCTCTTGTTCTCCCCTCTCTAGTGTCCCTCCCCAGGCATACCTACCTATTCCCATCACTCCTTCCCCCCAGTCCTCATTCATTCACCTTTTTATTTTCATTTAAAAATAAAAAGAGTCATTATGAAGAATTTGTGGCTGGGAGCTGTGTCCCCTCCTTGTGTCTTCTCCTCTGCCAGTCTTCCTGGAACTGTGTCCTTGGGTTTCCCATCCCTTCCTTGAATTAAGAGACTGGGGGAGAGATTAGGAGCTTGAGACTTAGGGACAGAGAATGGGAGACCAGAGTAGGGGAGAGGCTGAAACAGAAAGAAGTTGAAATGGTAAGACCTAGAAGGAGAAATGAGGAAGGAGTTGGAGATAGGGGAAATCCCAAAAGAATGGTGGGTCTGTGGAAGTGTTGGGGCAGGGCCCTCTCTGGAGCTCTGTGCATGGGAGAAGGGAAGGAAGATCTGGATTGGGTGGAGTTCCGAAGGTTAGGTGACAAATGTGATGGGGTCAGTGGTTTGAAGATTGGAGGGTCAATCTCTTAATTGTGTCTGCTTCTGTCTCCCATGCGGGACCCCATGCCCCCTTTCTTACCTCACCCGTCTCTCTCCTGTCCCCCAACCTCTCCTTTCATCCCCAAATCTCTATTTTTTAACTCCATGCCCGCCCTGTTTCCCAATCCCACACCATCTCCTTACCTCCCTTACTCCATCCTTCCTCCCCGCTCCTCCATCCCCTTCATACCTATTCCCACTGCCCCTTCCCTAACCCCAGCCCATTGAGTCTCTCTACTATGACCACGAGCCCCCCTATTATGCTGTGATGACTGCGGGGACGACCCCTGATTACCAGGTAAACTTGAGGAATCCCCTCCTTTGTCCTGTTCCTCCCGCTTCCTTGTACAAACATCTCCTATGACACCAATTGCAGAAAGAGACACCGTATACTTAGACTATGAGAGTTTCCTCAATATCCCCTCCCATGTCTCTCTGCTGCAGCGGCCTTGGAGCCCCAAGCACAGGGCTCTCCCTTCCCCCAGGGGGCGTCAGACCCCACCCCGAAGGCGGTCCCCACCTGCCAAGAGGTCAGCAGCCCGGCAGGCGTCCCCCTCACCAGGCCGGAGACCCTCTCGAATTGGAGGTTCTGGCCCAGCATGGGACCACCCTCCCCTCTCCCGACATCCAGCTCGGCGGGCAGCTCCCCCAACTGCCCGGCCCCTCCACAGGACCGGGGGCAGCGGTTACCGGCAGGTAGAGCTGGGGTATCCAGATCTCTGCCCCCAAACCTCTATGACTTCGGAGATTCACTCTCCCCAAACTATTCCCCCTCCAAAGGGGCTGCAAGATCTGAGATTTCCCCCATCCCCCAGCACAGACACTGCTCTCAGGGAGGGGGACAAGGTGCTGCTTTGCCACCCTTATTTCTAACCTCTCTTCTTCCTTCCCACATGCTACCCTTCTCCCTCTTCCCCTTGGGGTTAGTACCCCTCCCCAGGTGAAGAGGAAGGAGTCCTGGAGTCAAGCCCCTTACCACCCCCTGAGGAGGTAACTCTATCCCCGACCCTCACCCCAACTGGAGGCAGTGAGCACCTGTGATCCACCCCTCAGGCCCCATGTCATCTTGATGAATCAGCCCCTCCTCTGGCTGGAGGGCTTTTTGTCGTATTCAGTTATGGCCTTCTGTCTTTTGGTCACTTTAGACCTATGAGTTTGTTTCTCTCTCTCAGTACAGCCATTTTTCTTTAGTGTCCACGTCTCCTTCCATTATTCTTTGATTATGGAGTAACTTCCTCTCCATGTTGGTGTCAGATGGTTTTATTTCCTGTGCCATATTTCCATTCCTAGGAGCCATTTTCTGTCTAATTCTAACACTTTTTCTCTTCTCCCAATCTTTCCATCCATTTCTTTCATCATTTTCTGGACTCCTTTATCGTATGTTCATGGACTTTCCACTCTGTGTCCAGCCCTCTGGCCACCCTTCTTGTTATCCACCATTTCTTTCCACTAGGCCCATTTTCTGGACATTCCTCTTGATTTAGGGTCTTTCACGGCCATCACCTTTCTATGCAACTGATCCTCTTGTTCTTGGGAGAAAAAACCCTGTTCCAATCAATTACCCTCAGAATCCTTTGGGCTAGAAGTTTTCACACCCTGGGATCCAGGGAAAAACTCCTCTCAGCCCTAATGCCCCCATCTACCCCTCTCCCTCCCCATCTCCGGGAAGGAGCAGACAGATCTCCAGGTCCCCTCTACAGCTGACAGATTCCTGGCAGAGGAATATGGGGAGGGTGCCACAGACCCCCCAGCAGGGCCCTACGATTACACCTATGGCTATGGGGACGATTATCGTGAGGAGACGGAGCTTGGCCCTGCCCTCTTTGCGGAGACAGCCTACCCAGGAGCCGTAAGTGAAAGGAGCTCCTTTTCCATTTTTGACCTCCAGTGGGAGTTACAAGAATTTCTTTCTGTTGTTTTTGATTATTGTCTGTTAGCTGTGAGCTACTTCCCACTGGTGGTTTGCCATTGTCTATCCACATAAAATGTATATGTTGGTTGAAAATATTACTTCCTGCCTTCCCTTGCCAAATGTCTTACCCTGTGACTCCTTATGGATCCTGCTGCCCAGGACAATGGGAGTTTTAAAAAATCTATGACTACTTCCTGTCTCAATCAAGCTGGATTTCATAAAGCTTTTGGTCAATAACCTTGCGTCTATTTTCAATCTGTCTCCATCATTTCTTCTTGGTCAAACAATTTTTTATCTATGTTGCTGCCTCATGATTTAGCTTCCTTTGTCACACTTTGTAACCTATGGGCCACTTTCTGTCTGTCCCTTCCTGTCTTCTCCAGTCATGGCATTCATTTTGGTGACTGTGTCAGAATGGACACAGTCATTTGTGTTTTAACTCTAGTTTCTCATGCTGTCTGGGACAATTTCCTCTGATAATAAGCTCCTTCCTGTGTGTCTCCAAATCACAAAGGTCATCCAAATCCTAAAGTTTCCATTGTGGGCCTTAATGTTTGTGTTTTCTAGAATTTTCTTTCATTGTCATAGTGCCCTTTCCAGGAGTCACTTTTTGTCTGTTTTGTAAATTTCTTCTTTCTCTTGATCATGGTAGTCATGTTGTTGTTGTTGAAGGTCCGCTTCCTAGATTCTCTTTTCTTGGTTGCTTCCTGTCTGTCCAACCACTTCTTGTCTGTCCAGCTCATTTTCTAGCCATTTTGGCCATGTTTAATTTTTCTTGGCCCCCGCATCACTCTTGCTTCCAAGTATTTGTCCCTTCGTTCTAGTTCCCTTAATTGTTTCCCATGTCTTCAACCCCTCCCTGTCAGTTTGGATATTTCCTGTTTACTCCATTTCATCTTTTGCTTGCCTTGCAGTTAGAGCTGCTTCCTCTATCCTGCTGCCTCATCCCATATCTTCCTTCTCAAATATTGCCACCCTTGACCTTCTGCTGCTTTTTTTTTTTTAATGCTGCTTTCTGGAAATTTGGGGTTGATATGTGATACGGGAGCATTTGAAAATTGGTCATTACCGTTTGGTCGGGATGGAGGTAGAGGGGGGTATTCTGAAGCTCTTGTTGGGAGATTTTTGGGGTGGTAATAAATGTCTTCCATTCTCCTTGTCCTTATCTTGGTTCTGGCCCTAGAGTTTGAGGTGGGGCCTGAGTGGAAGTGTGGAATAGAGGCAACTGGTGGGCTTGGAGTATAAATGAGGACCAGAGGGAGGGTGCAGCATCCTTGCTGGGAGAGGAACTCTGGGGACTTGAGGATATTTGCTCTGAGATTTGAGTAATTGAGCCCAAGAGATGTAGTTTTCCAAAAACCAGTTATGGGGTCTAAATGTGGGATATCAATGGAGACTGCCCTCTAAATCTACTCAGAGTGTAGATTTTTAACCTCCCGGGAGTTCTTAACTTGTGAACCCCTTGAATTTCTAAGAAGGATGCTATGCATAAGAGCATACAATTTTTTCTTTTCTGAAGACTATAGATTACATCAGATTATCATATGGATCCATGTTCACTCTCCAAACCCTAATAAAAATCTGTCCTTAATCTTGGAGAGGTTCGTCTACGGCCAAGCCACCTTGAACAAGCCCGATCCTGTCTGATCTTGGAAGCTAAGCAGGGTCGGGCCTGGTTAGTACTTAAACGGGAGACCACCTAGGAAGACCAGGTGCTGTATGCATAAAAAATAAGGGATTATAAGCTGACAAGTTTCTTGCAATCTGTGAGGTCAACCAAGAGTTGCCTTGCCTAAAAAAATAAATAAATAAAAATTAAAATTAAAAAATTAAAATAAAAATCTTGGAGAGATTCTTATTTGGTGGGTTGAAGTAAGGGTGAGGAAGTTAATGGTTTCTTAAAGTTCTAAAGATTCCTGGGATCAGAGGACAATTGAGAGGATAGGGTAAGGTCTTCCAGAAGAGACTTTGGGAAGGTTGGGAGGTTTGGAATCCCAGCAAGAGTGTGAGGACCTACATGAACGAGGTTCTCAGGGAGGTGAGAAGGTTGTGTTTGCTGAGGTGGGGCTGGAAATTTGGGGATGGGGACCCCTGAGGTCTCCTTGGCAGTGCTAGGAGAGTCTTGGGGGAGAGGTGGGTGATTTGGGGTTAGGGTCAGGGAGGCTTCAGAGGACCTAAGAATGAAGGTGGGAGTTAGGATGGGAGTGGTTCCTGTGTCCTGGCTGCTCACAGGCCCCACTGGGGGTTACATGTGTGTCTCCCTCAGGCTGCCCATGGACCTCGGGGGCTGAAGGGTGAGAAGGGGGAGCCTGCGGTGCTGGAACCTGTAAGTCACTCTGGTCACTGAGATGAGGGCAGTGGGAATAGGGGAAAGAAGCTGGAGTCCTAGCCATAGCCTCTGACTTTTAACCCTTGACTTTGTAGGGTATGCTAGTGGAGGGGCCACCTGGCCCAGAAGGCCCTGCGGTGAGTCTAGCCGTGACCCATACACCTCCATTATTTCCTCAGAAACCCTTTCTACACACTCATCTGTGCCTTCCCTACATATGCCCAGGCCTTCTTAGAACTCTTGAGTGTCCTTCCAGTCAGAGCTCTCGGAGCCCCTCAGCCACATACCCCTCTTCTCTGTGAATGCCCACACTTGACCCCCTATTCTTTTGTTCCTCAGGGGTTGACTGGTCCCCCTGGCATCCAGGGCAACCCAGGCCCCGTTGGAGACCCTGGCGAGAGGGTAAGGGAATATGTGGGGGGTGGGGGCTGCAGAGGAGCCACTAGTACCCAATGGGGGCACCACACTCAGTAATTTCTCATTAGCTGGCTGATCAATGAATAAGGGGCTGGTGTGCTTCCCAGCACTCAGAAAGGAGGGCAGACTGGTTGGGGTTACCCTCATTTTTTCCCATTAGGGTGGGGTGGGGCTCAGAAAAGATCTAGAGAAGCCTGCATTTATCCTGTTGAGAAGGGTTTCAAAATGATGCTAGGACTCTAATATTCTCCTATCTGTCATATATTGTTCTCACTGTCTCCCTACTCCAGGGCCCCCCGGGCCGAGCAGGGCTCCCTGGATCGGATGGGGCCCCTGGCCCTCCCGGCACATCCCTCATGCTCCCAGTGAGTTATCATCTGGGCTTTGGAAACGGGCTGAAGGGGAGGACAGGGGAATTGTGTTGTGTCACCAAGGACTAGAAGGTCAGGAAAGCTGAAGCATCTCTAAAGACCGTCAACCCAAAGAGATTTATCTTTGAGGTGGTGGGACTAGAGCCTCATTAGATGACCTAGAAGCAAACATGGATCTTCTAGAATCAAACTCAGATTGTCTAGAACCAGGCATAAAATCCTATATTTCAGGGTGTCTAGAACCAAAGGAGAGTCTTTTGGGAGGAAGAGGCTAGAGAGTGGGGGAGGAAGACAGGAGTTAAATTTCGGAAACCTCTAAGTGATTATCTGAAAACCTCCAGTGGAAGATGCTGGAGAAGGCCATGGGGGTGGGCAATCAGGGCGAAGGCCTGGGAGATCAGGCAGAAATGCTGGATGATATCTCTGGCTGGAAAGGTCACATGTATTTCCTGGAAAGGAACCTGGACCTTTTCTTCTTGCCCCTCAGTTCCGGTTTGGCAGTGGTGGGAGTGAGAAGGGCCCTGTGGTGGCTGCCCAGGAGGCTCAGGCCCAGGCAGTTCTGCAGCAGGCACGGGTGAGTAGGGCTGGAGCGGATCTTGGTAGAGGAAGCGGTATGGGGAGAAAGAGAAGACTCTAGGAGGGGTTGGAAGTATTGGAGTGAATGTTGCACAGGGGAAGGTCTGGGTTGGTTTGGGGCTGAGAGGGAGGTTAGGGAGAATACAGGGCCGTGGAACAAGAATCAGGAATGGAAAGGCAAATATGGAGGGTGTACTGGGGTTGGGAGTTCTCCAGTTGCCTCTTCTAAGCTCTGCTGTGTCCCCTGCTACCCTGGACAGCTGGCACTCCGTGGACCCCCTGGGCCCATGGGATACACAGGCCGCCCTGGACCCTTGGTGAGTGAGTGGGGTATTGGGGTAGGGGGTTCTTTATTTGTATGTGGGAGTATGGATAGTTCTGGAAAGGAACTAAACAAGTTATATTGCTGCTTTGGAGAGGGCTTTGAGGTGACTGCTGGGTATGTCCTGCAATATAGCCAACTCTTCTTCTCTCTTCTCTCTTCTCTCTCACAGGGGCAACCTGGAAGCCCTGGCCTGAAAGGAGAATCTGGAGACCTAGGACCTCAGGTAACACCCTCAACCTATCAGATCCTCAACCTACTGCCTTCCCTTCTGTTTATGCCAATTAACCCTTTCTCCAACTCTCCCTCTCCAGGGCCCCAGGGGACCTCAGGGCCTCACAGGCCCTCCTGGAAAGGCTGGGAGAAGGGTGAGTGACTAGGGGTGGGATGGGCAATATTGGAATATGGGGCACAGAGCATGGAGGACTGTCCCCTGCTTGCTCTGACACTTCCCTTGCATCTGCAGGGCCGAGCGGGTGCTGATGGAGCCCGAGGGATGCCTGGAGAACCTGGAGTGAAGGTGATAGGCTGGGCCCCTCTCTGATGCTTAACTCCCAGCCCCATCTGAGCTCATTTGTTTTCCGGAAACTGAATTCCCCAGGTTCCCTCATGAAGTAGCCCCTCCTAACTCAGGACACAATGGGAAGGGATAGGGTGGGAAAGGGACTGGGACCTCATGTAGGCTTCCTCTTTTTCCCTTAGGGTGACCGAGGCTTTGATGGACTCCCAGGGCTTCCTGGGGAGAAGGGACACAGGGTAAGTATATTGGGGACTAGGGATCTCAAGGCAAGGGAAGGAGGCCGAGGGTCCCAGTAGGAGCTCAGTGAGTGAGATCGGTTAGTTAATTGAAGAGGGTCAGTGCCTGCCTGTGTGCCGGGGCCTCTGAGGACCCTCTGACCTGTTCATCCATTTTCCAGGGTGATACTGGTGCCCAGGGCCTTCCTGGGCCTCCTGGCGAGGATGGAGAGCGGGTAAGTATTGTGGCCAAGGCATGGGCTCGGTATAGGAGAGGGCTGGAAGACGAGGCCACTTCACCATGTCCTCTTCCTCCAGGGAGACGATGGGGAGATTGGGCCTCGGGGGCTGCCTGGAGAGTCGGTGAGTGTCCGGGGAGTCTGATTGTGGTGTAGGGCTCTGGAGATTCCAGAGGAGGGATGGATATGAAAGAAACACGTTTTCTCTCACCCACGCATGCCATATTATTCCCTCATATGAATGCAGGGACCTCGAGGCCTCCTTGGCCCTAAAGGCCCACCTGGTATTCCTGGACCTCCGGTAAGTGACTGTCTCTGACTTCTGACCTTGATCTTACCTCTTTATCTTCCTAACTGCTCCTACCTCCTCTCCAGTTCCCCCTCCCTGGCTCCCACCTACCCCTGCTTCAGCCTCCACCCCCAAGTACCCTTGCAGGGCCATATGGTGCAGGGCACCGAAGGCTCTGAGCACAGCCAAAAAAAAATTCCTCAAGAAAAACAAAACAAAAATCCACAAACCCACAGACCCACAGACCCACACCCTGTGGATCTGGGCCGGCTGTGTTTGTTTAGGTCTGGGATGAACTGGAGGTCTGACGGATGTGCCTCTGCCCTGTCCCACCCTCAGTAATGGCCAGGCCTCTCAGAAACCACAGGTCCCTCCGGGGCCCAGGCCTGTCTTTCAGCCTGCTTATGCCCCTCTCATATTTCAGGGAGTTCGAGGCATGGATGGTCCCCATGGTCCCAAAGGGAGCTTGGTGAGTGATTGGCATGGAGACCCAACCCAACCCTTAGCCCCATAGTTCCCTGCCAAGGCCTCGTTCCCTTTACCACCATTTGATCCCCTGCCTGCTCTGGTTCTTGCCCTCTTGGCCGTCCCTGCTGAGACTTAGTTGTCCACCCTAAGTTTTTTTGACACCATCTTCTTCTGACAACTGCCTGGTTGCCTGTTTCTAGGGACCTCAGGGAGAGCCAGGACCTCCTGGACAACAGGGCACTCCTGGGACTCAAGTGAGTTGTCTTGTCCACTCTTTCCCTAACTTTAGCGACTTCTCCTGGGCTTTCACAGTATGCTTGATCCCAGATGGGGACAGGAATTTAAGAGTCTCAAGTCTTTACTGCTCATGCTCTGACTGGGGGATATTGGCTGGAGGAGAAAGCGCCCACTCCTGCAGGGCTGCTGCAACTTCTTTCTCCCTGTGTGTAGGGTCTCCCCGGGCCCCAGGGTGCCATTGGCCCTCATGGAGAGAAGGTAAGTGGTACCGATCTGGGGGACAAGGGATATCCTGGGAGTTGTGTCCGGAGGGCCCTAAATGTATGGCTGGAATTTTAGCCATGTTCAGACCTGACCCCTCTGGTGACCCTGAGCCTCCTCATCTCCCTGTAGGGTCCTCAAGGAAAACCAGGGCTACCTGGCATGCCTGGCTCAGATGGACCTCCGGTGAGTGGGCTCCCACTTCTCATTCCAAATATTCCTTGACCCTCCATCTACTGAATGACACCCAAGCACCTTCGGTGTCTATTTATACTGTGTGTCCCTTGCACTGGGAGGTGACTGATGGTGCCTCCCATGCTCAGTCGGCTTCATCAGGTCACAGGGAAATTTGGTTGAAGTATAGGGAGAGGTGCAGGAAAAGTGACAGGGGCCAGTGGTCACATTCTCCTTCACTTACCCCCAGGGCCACCCCGGGAAGGAAGGTCCTCCTGGAACCAAAGGAAATCAGGTGAGATCTTCCATATCTCCTTTTACCCCATGAAGGGATCTCCACTCAGACTCTGGGGCCTCAAAGTCCTTGAGATTCCCTTATCTCATCATTCATGTGGCTCTGACGGTGTTCTCCGATGTTGTCACTTTTATTTCTCCCAGTCCCTGAAGCCCCCACAGCGACACCCTGTGATTCCTTTATAGTTACCTCTCTTTCTTCTTCCAGGGTCCATCTGGACCTCAGGGTCCTCTAGGATACCCAGGACCTCGAGGTGTCAAGGTAACAGACCACCAGGCTGGGAAATAAAGGACCATGGTTGTGGAAACCAGTTGGCGGCCTTAGGAATGCAGTACCCCCAATCCAACCTCTGGCCCTGATCTCTGTCTCTATCTTCCTCTCTAATTCTAGGGTGTGGATGGAATTCGGGGTCTGAAGGGACATAAGGGTGAAAAGGTGAGCGGTGTGCCCCCAACTTCCCAACACCTCTATCTTGCACCACCAACCTCTCTGTCCCTCCCTTCCTTCCCTCCCGCCTGCCCTTCAGCTACTGAAATCTACCCTCCCACCTATGTTCTTCTAAATCCTCCATTTTAACCTTCTGGCCTTTTATCATCTGTGATGTTGTCACCCTGTCTTTCTCAGGGTGATGATGGCTTTCCCGGCTTCAAAGGTGACATGGGTGTTAAAGGTGACAGGGTAAGTAGAAACTCCCACACTGGCCTCCCAACTCTTAGTCCTAATGATCCTGCACTTTGGAGCTTCTAATTATCAACCTATTCTCTTGATACCCTGGAGTCCCAATAGCCAGTGTTCTGTACCCTTTAGGGCCTGTTCCCAGCAGGATGACAATTCCACAGTCTGTGTCCCTCCAATCACTACACTCTCTCTGGCCTGTTTAGCTCCCTGTCCTGCAATAGTTTCTGGGATCCCTGCCAATCCCACTCAGTCTTACCAGGGATCTTACCAGGCCTCTCCACTTGGGGCCCAGACCCCACCCCTAGTCCCCAACATTCACCTCTCCAACCCTCTCACTCAGGGCGAGGTTGGAGTCCCTGGTTCCAGGGGAGAGGATGGTCCTGAAGGGCCAAAGGGACGCACTGGACCCACTGGAGACCCTGGGCCCCCTGGGCTCATGGGCGACAAGGTGATGGGGGATAAGGGATCTGTGCCTGCATTCTCTAGGGATGTTGAGGAGATGAGGGCATGGGCACTGGAATCAGGGTGGGCATGGGGTGCCAACAGCTGGAGTCAGCAAGTCAATTGAAGATGACCATGTGTTAATTACACTCCTTTCTGTATAAAGCATCTCTTGGACGCTGATGGGTTGAGGGGCAATAGATAAGAAGTCAAGGAAAAGTCCCTGTCATAAAGAGTTTACAATAGATTGATGGGGACAAGGTGTAGAGGCTGTCATAGGGTTACTGTGTGTACAAGGCAGCGTGAAAATGTGTCCAGACTCAGAGCAGTAGGAGTTCTGAGAAGGAAGAAAGTCAAGAGCTGATAATTTCTGAAATCTTCAGAGCTAACTATCACTGAGCACTTACTATGTGCCAGCATCTTGCTAACTTGTCATATTGATCCTGTAGGGTAGGCACAATTAATGTTCTGTTTCACAGAGGCACCAGCAGGTTGAGACACTTGTTAGTCATACAGGCAGTGAAGGGCAGAACCAGGGTTTGAGCCCTGGCAGTCAGATTACAGAATCCCCACACCACCCAACCTCCATTCCACAGCTGCCTCAGCAAGATGGGCCCTGAAGCAAGAGGCAGGGGGTGCATACTGGGGGAGCTGGAGTGGTGCAGGGCATGAACAGAGAGAGCAGAGGTTATCCCAAGCTGTGTGGAGGCCTGCAAGGGGACTGGCCTTTGTGGAGCATGAGATGGAGCTTTGTGGGAAAGATGGAGCTGAGGTTGATGGGTAGGCAGGGACTAGATCACAAACTCCAAGGACTTGATGGAGTTGCAGACTTTAGTCTCCAGACACAGGGGAAGCAAGATCCTAGCACTAGAGTTGGGGAAAATCTGCTCTCAGAAAGGAGAGCTTACAAAAGCCAGGCAGACTGTGAGGCAGGAGATGAGGGGCCAGGGGCTGGAGGTTTAGTGGGGAGCATTGCTGGATTGGGGTTGGCTCCCATCTCTGAGGGTTGGGGTCTCCAGGAGTAGGGTGGTATCTGTGGCTCTTCTCGCTCCTCATTGCTCCCTGTCCCTCCACAGGGAAAGCTGGGTGTTCCCGGTCTGCCTGGTTATCCTGGACGCCAGGGTCCCAAGGTGATGCAATTTGTATCCCCTCTTCCTTTTCCTTTCCTGATACCTGATTGCAGGAAGCACAGACTGACAGAGGAGTGGGGGCCCTATAGAGAGAATTTAGCCTACCCTGTTCCACAGAGGTGGCAACAGGCTCAGAGAGCAGTAGGAGTTTGTCCAAAGCCACCTAGTTCTTGACAGAGCCCAGGTCTCCCACACTACTGACTCCATCACCTCCCCTGACCTCCTTTGGCCCTTCTTAGGCCCTTCCCTTTTCTCGTGTCTCAATTTTTCCTTTCCTGTTTTCACCAGGGGTCCCTGGGATTTCCTGGTTTTCCTGGAGCCGGTGGAGAGAAGGGAGCCCGGGTAAGCTGAGGGAAGAAAGAGGATGTGGAGGGAAGGGCGACTCTGTGGGGAGCCATGCCCTGGGTAATGCGTTGTCTGCTTCATTGCCAACAGGGCCTGTCTGGGAAGTCAGGACCACGGGGAGAACGGGGGCCCACGGTGAGTGCAGTGGGGAGAGAGACCTGTATCTTAAGATCCAAAGGGGTGTATTGGGGATTTCTGACAACTCCTCTCTTCTCTTCCAGGGTCCACGAGGTCAGCGGGGTCCCCGAGGTGCCACTGGGAAGTCTGGAGCTAAGGTTAGTGGTCTTGGCAGGGCTCTTGGCCATCTGCCCCTTAGCCCACCTCCCCACCAACTCCTCTGACCTCGGGAAAGCTAGAAAGCACCTCCTCTGACTCTGTTTCCTCCACAGGGAACATCGGGTGGTGATGGCCCTCATGGGCCCCCCGGAGAAAGGGTAAGTGCTGCTGGAGTCTTCTTGTCCCCAGCTCTCCCCAGGGAGCCATTTGGAACAACTTCCTGTTACCCCAGGGAAGAAGCTGTGTCCCCTACCCAGCATCCCACCTCATTCTCCTGACTCAACCCAGCTCTGTCTCTAGGGTCTCCCTGGGCCTCAAGGCCCCAACGGATTTCCTGGCCCCAAAGGACCGCCGGTAAGCTGACCGCTGATCTCTGACCTCTAGTCTACCTTGGTTCTCTGAGTCCTTCTTCCCCATTCTCTTCCCTGCTTAGAATTTACCTGACATTTGAATCCCTTCCAGGGCCCCCCTGGGAAGGATGGGCTGCCAGGACACCCAGGCCAGAGAGGAGAAGTGGTAAGTGATGCCCTGCCTCCCTCAGACCCTCAAATTCCAGAACTGTCTGGAAGGCCCACCAGGGTGGTTCTCCTGGCAGAGCGGAGAGCATCCTAGTGCTCGCTGCTCAGACCCATGGCCAAGGAAGGGCGACTCTGCCCTTCCTCTGGGAACCTGGATTCTTTGCCACACTGTCCATGCCTGATAGTGTATTCCAACTGCTCTCTCCTCTCTTCCTCTTTCAGGGTTTCCAAGGGAAGACTGGCCCCCCTGGTCCCCCAGGAGTGGTGGGACCTCAGGTATGTTTGCCCTTTGGAGAGAGTGGACCCCAGACCCTGGAATTATTCTATCTTTCCTTGTCCTCTTTCCCCATCACAAGCCCCTGCCCTGGACCTCTTGGGGCTGGGGTAAATGGTGGGCCTGGGATTAGGAGCACTGATGCCCAACTTCAATTTCCTGGGCCAGTTTTCATTTTCTTGGGTCTTGGAGAAGAGGCAGTTGCCCAGTAGGGACAGAGGTGGTGTAGTTGCTCCACATCAGGGATTGGAAACTGGAGCAGGGGCCTCAGAGAGCCCCTAGAAATCTCCCAGTAGCTTTGGGGCATAAAAGGGTTCTAGAGGGGTATTTTAGGGTGGCCAGGATGGCTGTTTTAGGCAGAAGGTGGGCTGAAGGGTCTAAGATTAGAATCTCTCTGCTTCTTCCCCAGGGAGCAGCAGGAGAAACTGGGCCCATGGGGGAGAGAGGTCATCCAGGCCCCCCAGGACCCCCTGGAGAGCAGGGACTGACTGGAACAGCTGGAAAAGAAGGAACAAAGGTCAGTAAGGGGCCAGGTAGAGGGGAACTTGGGGGACCAGGGTTGGGGTGCTGAAGGGTACGGTCAATTGGGGATTTGAGGGATGTTAGAGATCTTTCTGCATAATTAGCTCGGCTGTGGTTCACTACTTTTTCTTTCCTTTTAGGGTGATCCTGGTCCCTCTGGGGCCCCAGGGAAGGATGGTCCCGCTGGGCTTAGGGGCTTCCCAGGAGAGAGAGGCCTCCCCGGCACTGCTGTGAGTATCAGACCACCTGTAACAAGTCACCGCTAATCCTGGTGCTCCTCAGAGTCACCCACTCCCATCTCAGCCTGTCCCCCATCCCCAACCTGCATGTTTCCTGGACCCCCATTCCTGTGATGGTTCATTTTCCTGTCTCACGTCTGTTGCTCCAAATCTCCGGTTCATAGGGTGGACCCGGTTTGAAGGGAAATGAAGGTCCGGCTGGTCCCCCTGGCCCTGCAGTGAGTCTGGGGTCTCTGGGGGCAGTGGGGGAGGAACCAGGAAAGGCGGTGGGTGAATAAGGGTGAATAGTGGCATCTGGATGTAGGCAGGGCTGTGGACTGGGCAGAGGGAGTCTAGAGTCAGCTGTAATGCATCTGATTTTGGGCTATTCTCCTGGGAACAATGGTCAGGGTCCTCCGGTGTGGGTAGGCTGTGGTCTCTTCCATGGAGATCTAACTCCATTTCCTCTCAGGGCTCCCCTGGGGAACGAGGTGCAGCAGGATCAGGAGGACCCATTGGACCTCCAGGGCGCCCAGGACCTCAAGGTCCCCCTGGAGCAGCAGGAGAGAAAGGTGTCCCGGTGAGTGTGGGGTCCCTGCTAGGGCCCCCAAAGAGCTGCTAGATTATGGAGGGTTTCTGGTGGGGATGTTTGAGGGTAAGGGTCATCTTCAGGTCGTGACTCCTTTCTTCACTTCCCACAGGGTGAGAAGGGCCCCATTGGTCCGACTGGCCGTGATGGGGTACAGGGTCCTGTGGGGCTTCCTGGTCCTGCTGGACCCCCAGGAGTGGCAGGAGAGGATGGAGACAAGGTGAGGGAACCCACAGCCCCTGGACTCAACTTCTTTCCAGATGAGATTGCAGATCTAGGCGTGGCCTGTCTTATTACTCTCCCCACTTTCCCCATCTTCTTTCTTTAATGTCTCATCTGCCTTCTCCCAGGGTGAGGTGGGAGACCCCGGACAGAAAGGCACTAAAGGGAACAAGGGTGAACATGTAAGTGTCTATGACCTTTGACTTCTGACCTCTGGCCTTAAACCTCATTCCCACCTGGTTTCTCTCCCTGTCTTGGTATCTCTGACTCTCATTTCTCCCCCAGGGCCCTCCTGGACCCCCTGGACCCATTGGTCCTGTGGGGCAGCCTGGAGCAGCGGTGAGTGACTGATGCCTGGCCCACTCTCACCAGAGGCCCCAGCAGTCCCCAGTCTGCCCTCAGTTCCCTTCTTCCCCTGGGGTTGGGGATGGGAATAGGGGGCTCGGGGCTGGTACCCAGCTCTATGTGACCATCTCTGTGCCCTTGTCCCTGCTCCTCAGGGAGCAGATGGGGAGCCTGGAGCTCGGGGACCCCAAGGACACTTTGGAGCCAAAGGTGATGAAGGAACAAGAGGATTCAATGGGCCCCCAGGACCCATTGGTCTGCAGGTGAATTGAAGAGTGGAGATAGGGGCTGAGAATTGGGGTCAGGATGGAGCTGATGTCTGTCCCAGACCCCTACTAGCCCCGTTTTGATGAGGACTGGGGAGGTGGGGGGCAGAGGACTGGCGGGGCAAGCATGTGGGATCTGAGGGAGGGAACTGGGGGATCTAGGGCAGGTTGATCAGCTAGGTCTGTGCTGTGTACACCTGCACAGGGTTTGCCAGGCCCCTCAGGAGAGAAGGGAGAAACAGGAGATGTGGGCCCTATGGTGAGTGTGATTTCACTGATTATGCATGACTCCTACTGACCCAAGACCCACCTACTAGTCACCTCCACCCATCCAGCCCCATCCTAGCTGCCACTGGACCCCTGATCCCCGGCCTGGCTGTTGCTCCTCCTCCTCTTTGCCTAGGATCTCTGCCTTGCGCAACCCTCCATAATTCATGTGCATCCATCACTGTTTCTCTCATTTCCCTCCCCAATCTCTGGTGTATCTGTTTCTCCCCAGGGACCACCTGGCCCCCCCGGACCTCGAGGCCCAGCTGGACCAAATGGAGCTGATGTGAGTCCTCTTGGCCTCTTGTCCCTTCAAATTAATGTTGCCAGTCCTCTGCCTCCCTTGCCCCAGACTATAAACTCTAGTCTTATTTCGGGTACCACGAGAAGCCACTGGCCCCTGGGCCTCCCACTGTCTCGCTGCTGTGACCTCAGGGCTCTCATCCAGGCTCTGCCTCTAGAATGGCACTACTTCCCTAAGCTGTGATCCTTATTTCTGTTCCTCTTTCAGGGTCCACAAGGTCCCCCAGGAGGTGTTGGGAACCTGGGTCCCCCTGGAGAGAAGGTATCTAGGAAGGGGGTGAATGGCCTGCTCTTGGGGAGGATGAAGGTTGGACTTCCTCCAATTTTGGTTGGCAGTCAAAAGAGAATGAGGTGTGAGGAATGTCAAGATTTTTTGGGGGAGAAGGAGGAATTTTGATCCCAATCTCCTTGCAGGGGGAGCCAGGAGAGTCAGGATCTCCTGGAGTCCAGGGTGAACCAGGTGTCAAGGTGAGTGATAGCTCTGAGGCACCTCTCCCCAATTCCTTTCACCCCCACCTCAACCTCACCCCCACTTTTCCTGTGACCTCCTGGAGCTAGAATTCCTCTACAGCCCAGGAGTCTTTGCCCCAGCCATTCTCTATGGGGCTTGGTCCCTGGGTGTAAGTGAGCCTTGCCATCCCTTCCTTGAAGGGAGGAGGAGCCAGAGGACCCCTGTATGGGGTTGTCTTTCTCTGTGCATCCCACCATCACTGAGGGGATTTGGGGGTGGATGAAGGTGTCTTGGAAGCAGGGGCTGCATCCTTGATCTTCGAGATCCCCTTGGGACCATCTGTACCCTCCACTCATCCTCCAGGGTCCACGTGGGGAGCGTGGAGAGAAAGGAGAGTCGGGGCAGCCAGGAGAGGCAGGACCGCCAGGGCCTAAAGGCCCCACCGGTGATGATGGCCCCAAAGGGAATCCTGTGAGTTTGTGGGGAGGGGCCGAGAGGAGCTCTTGTGAATGGAAGACCTGGGAATGTGGGTATGAGGATCTTAGAGCCCAAGAATAGGGGATACCTGGGAGGAAGGCTCTGGGATGGGGTCTCCTGGGAGGGGTGTATGGGGTCTACGGTCCAGAGAGAGAGAACATGAGAGGCGCCCTCTAGTTAAAATGCATTAGAAGGCACGTAGTGCATGACGGGAAGAGGTGAAGGGGACTCTTTCTAGGGTGGTGCAAGGACACTACTGTCTGTAGAGAGGGAGAGTGTTACATGCACCCAAGGGGTTCTGTGTTGGCTCTGTGTGTGCTTAGGGAGCTGTGAGCCTGACCTTTGTCCTCCTTCTTGGTTAGGGCCCTGTTGGTTTTCCTGGTGACCCTGGACCTCCTGGAGAAGGTGGCCCTCGGGTGAGTCTTACCCAGGGTGGGCTTCTGTGTGGCTGATGAACTTGGCTGTTGGAAGCTGGCAGGGCAGGTAGAGGGATGGGAGGATCAGCATTCTTGGGGTGATACCAGCCAGACTGGGACTCCCCTCTGACCTTGCTTCATCCCGACAGGGCCAGGATGGTGTGAAAGGTGACCGTGGAGAGGATGGCGAGCCAGGGCAGCCTGTGAGTGACCAGTGACCTGTGACCCCTCTCTTTACCCCTGAGCCCAAGCATTTAGACTCATTTCCCCTCTTCTTTGCCCCACTCTTGAGAGGCCCCTTGGCTGGAGGCTAAACACTCACCCACCCCTATTCCTCTCTCTCTAGGGATCTCCCGGTCCCACTGGGGAGAATGGGCCCCCTGGACCGCTTGGGAAGCGGGTAAGTGAGCTAGAAACCTGGGATCTTGAGGGGCAGTCCTTGGGCAGGGTGGACAGAAGATGAGGCAATGGCTGGTGGGATGGGCAGGGAGATGCCTGGGTAGGGTGCACATTTGCTTGAGCACATGTGTTTATAAGTGTGCTGTGTATTTTGGGGTATGCTCGTTCCTGGGGTTTGGTATGTAAGTTCTTGCCAGGGGTGGTGGTGTGTACCAACCAATCACAATGGACACTGGAGGAAGGGGCTGGCTTTCTGGAGGGCCCCTGCTGGACCAGGGATTAACCTTATAGTTACTGGAGTAGGAGGTAGGGCAGTAGGTGGTATGTGGGCAAGTGGTTCTTTACCAGATGCTCAGAACTATTCAGTATTTTAACAAATGGTAAAGCTGTACGAGCTCTTACTGTCTGTGAATTGTCCTCTGCATGGCTTCATCCACTCTTCCTTCCTGTCTCCACACGCAGGGTCCTGCTGGCACACCTGGTCCTGAGGGGCGACAAGGAGAGAAGGGAGCCAAGGTGAGGGAGAGTCTGCCCTGGATTCTGGAACATTTCCTCCATCCTCCTGCCCCTTTACTCCTGATTCTTCTGTCTCTGAATGCCTACCCCGTGTCCACCTCCCCCAGGCTGAGCCCCTTGTGGGAGGACTGGGTTTTCTGTACCTGTTCTTGCTCCAGGGGCTTCTGGGGTTTGGCCTCTCCTCCCTGCCTCACCCTGTTTACCTTGGACTCCCTGCCCCCACCCACAACCCCCTCCTCTGCCTCATAGGAGACATTTCTTCTGTGCGTTTCAGGGGGATCCTGGTGCTGTGGGTGCCCCGGGAAAGACAGGCCCTGTGGGTCCTGCAGGCCCAGCAGGAAAACCTGGCCCTGATGGTCTGAGGGGGCTCCCGGGCTCAGTGGTAAGTCATGGTGTCGAGAGGCTGGGTTGGAAGAGGTGAAGGGCTATGGAAGGGGTAAAGTATGGGGACATTCCTCTTGACCTCTGTGCTCCCCTCAAATCTGCAGGGCCAGCAAGGTCGTCCTGGGGCCACAGGCCAGGCTGGGCCTCCAGGTCCCATGGTGAGTGACTATGGATTGGGGGGTGGGTGGGTGAGGATGGGAGTGCTCTGGGGACATGGGCATCTAACTGAAGCCCTCGAGGAAGTCAGAAGTGGTTGGGGAACAGCTTGTTTGCACCTCTCCCTGGAAAGAATGACTTCCTTGTCTCCTTACAGGGACCCCCAGGGCTTCCTGGCCTCCGGGGCGATGCTGGGGCCAAGGGAGAGAAGGTGAGTGACAGATGAACAAGTGGCCAGGTATCTTTCCTCTCACCTTTATCCCCCAAAACCTACGGGCACCTTGAGTGCCCACTGTTCTGTTTCAGGCCTCCAGTACCAAGTCTTTGGGGGTCCTTACTCATCGAGGGCTATTCACAGCCCCTGCTCTTTCCTCAGACCCTGCACTTGAGTATCTCTTGTCTTCTGGGCTCTGACCCCTGTGGTCTCCTCCCACATCCCTGCATCTCCTCTGTGCTCCCCCCTGACCACCTGTCCCCTTCTTCAGGGTCACCCAGGTCTTATCGGACTGATTGGACCCCCTGGGGAACAGGGAGAGAAGGGTGATCGAGGACTTCCTGGCCCTCAGGGCTCTGCTGGACAGAAGGGAGAGACAGTGAGTCGAAGAGGGCTTGGTCCTAGAAGGTCTGGGTGAATGAGGGTACAGATAGTGTTGGGGGTAGGTGGGATCAGGGGTGGAGACTCAGTGGTAGGGTGAGGGAGGGGTAGGTGAAGATGACCCATTTGAAATAGGTCCTCCCTTTCCTAGGGTATCCCAGGAGCATCTGGCCCCATTGGTCCTGGAGGGCCCCCTGGCCTCCCCGTGAGTACTCCACCTTTCCTCTACTAACCCCCCTAAACCCCACTGCTCCCCTCTCTGTAATCTCCCAATGACTCCCATGGCAACTGTCAGCCTAACAAGCATAGGCCTCAGTTTCCCCCATATGTTCTTATACCTGCAGTGTTTCCTCCCCCATCTTGCCAGAGTCTCTCCAATGTCCCTGTGTCCCCTCATGCCTACTCCCCTGTGAATCCCTTTGTCCTTTGGACTCATGACCTTGCCTCTCCATTCCTCCTTGTCCCAACGCTCCCCTGTGGTGACCATCTCTTTCTTGTTTTTTTTTTTATTTCACAGGGACCTGCTGGCCCCAAGGGAGCCAAAGGAGCCACAGTGAGTGAACCCCAGCCAGCTCTGAGCTCTGCTTCTTCCCCCAAGCTGGACTTGTCACTATCTCTTTGGAGCAAACATACTCTCGTTCCCAGCCTGGATATTGATTTGACGCTTCTGTGATCTTGATTGCATGCTTGACCTCATGACCCCTTCGTGACCTCATTTACTCCTTTGGCAGGGCCCAGCTGGACCCAAGGGAGAGAAGGGCGTCCAGGGCCCTCCAGGACACCCGGTGAGTTACAAGTCAGGGCCTGCTTCTCTGACTGTTCCTCTCTGTTCCAGTGTTTCTCTGCTTCACCCTCATACTGACCTCGTCTCTCATCCTCTCCATCTGTGCCTCCATCCAGGGTCCCCCGGGTGAAGTGATCCAGCCTCTACCTATCCAGATGCCCAAGAAGACTCGGCGCTCAGTGGATGGAAGCCGCCTGATGCAGGAAGATGAGGCCATGACGACTGGGGGTGCGCCGGGCAGTCCTGGGGGGCTAGAGGAGATCTTCGGCTCACTTGACTCCCTGCGGGAGGAGATAGAGCAGATGAGGCGGCCAACAGGGACCCAGGACAGTCCTGCTCGCACCTGCCAGGACCTGAAACTCTGCCACCCAGAGCTGCCTGATGGTCAGTGTCAGCCTCAGGGGACACAAAAATATTAACAACAGCATGGTCATGGACAAGCAAAATGGATGTTGGGAGAGTCTTGGGGAAGGTGTTGGGGTGGGAGAAGAGAGGGTGGAACAGCAGCTACTTACTAATCACTTCATAAGTATTTCAATATTTAGTAACTGATATGGTCCTCCCAGTGTGTACTAGCTCATTATCAGCCTGATATCTACAGGAATAGATAAACATACACGTGTATACATGTGTTTGCATTTAGACAGGCGTGTGCAAACCTGCAGCCACACATTTGTTGTACCAGCATGAGAGTATCGGTGCTCCTACAGCCTGGGGGTGTGCTGGAGTCAGGGCTGTCAGAGATGGGGCAGGGGTATAAGGTGATGAAAGAACCTGGAGTAGGGTGGGCTGTGTTATGGGGCTCTGGTGGGAGAGCAGTAGGACTGGAAAACTGAGAGCATTGTGGGAAGGGCTGCGGGGGACAGAGGGAATGTGGGAGCGAAGAGCATCTTGGGTCTGAGCCCTCAGGGCCCTGACCCTCCCCTCTCCCTCACCCAACAGGAGAATACTGGGTTGACCCCAACCAGGGCTGTGCTCGGGATGCCTTCCTGGTTTTCTGCAACTTTACAGCAGGTGGGGAAACCTGTGTGATGCCACGGGATGATGTTACACAGGTAAGAGCCGGCCCCTGACTACCTTCTCCCCTGCCCCATAGTGTACCCCTGTCGGGGTGTTAGTGGTTTCTGGGTTTATGTGACAAGTTCTCTGGCCCTTGAGCTTGCAGAGACCACTTATTGGCCCTTCTCCATTCCTGTGCCTTCTTCTTTTCCTTCTCACAGCCCTCCTATGCTCAATTTGTCTCCTTCCCTTGGCAACTCAAGACAAAAGTTTGCCTTTCATTGACCCTGTCTCCTGGCTCTCGCTCTGGCCCTCATATCTCCCCAGCCCTTTCCTCCCACCCATTCCCCACTCATGCCCCTGGCCCAGCTACCTGCTTCAGTAGAGGCTCGGTGGGCTGCTCTTTTTGCCTCTGACCACAGCCCTCTCTCTTGCCAGTTCTCCTATGTGGACTCAGAAGGCTCCCCAGTAGGCGTGGTCCAGCTCACCTTCCTGCGGCTGCTCAGTGTCTCTGCCCACCAGGATGTCTCCTACCCGTGCTCTGGTGTGGCCCGGGAAGGCCCCCTGAGGCTCAGGGGGGCCAATGAAGACGAGCTGAGCCCAGATACAAGCCCCTATGTCAAGGAATTCAGAGATGGCTGTCAGGTGGGAAGCAGGAAGAGCCTGTTAGGGGTAGATCCCAGGCTCAGGCTGGAGGAAAACCCTTTGGGCAGGGTCACCAGGGAGAGCCAGAGTCCAGCTTCCTGGTGTCACATTTGTCTGAGGAAGCTCAGATGGGCGTGAATAGAGTGGGGAAGATGGAAATGGGGTTCACCTGTGTGCACATAGCATCGCTCCAAGTGAGCCATGCAGGCTTGTACACACATTTGCACAAGTTGTCCAGCAGAAGCACACAGGCGGCAACTCTCCATGGAGGCACAGGGGCAGAGATGCCCCAATTTGTATATACATCTCCAGAGTTGCCTGGATGGGGTCACATAGGTACACACACATGTGGAATCATGTTGGCTGTCATCATACAGGCACACCCACAGACACGTACACACATCCTTGTGCAGTCACACAGACTCATGTAACCCCCACAGACAGATAATCTCAAAGACAAAGACAAAGCCTCACAGACTGGCTCATGAGCACACCCGCACACATGCAAGCACACACACAGGCGCACACAGCCTTCCTAACTTTTCTGATCCTGACTCCTTGGAAGAAAATTTAGCGAGTCTGAACATGTGACACGGTTGGAGGAATAGCTTCTCGGGGTGCTCAGAGGAGAGACAAGCCTGGGCCTGAGGGTGGGGTTTCATGGGGCATGTGCACTTCCCCGCCTCACTTCCCCTTCTCCCCCCTCAAGACACAGCAAGGCCGGACGGTGCTGGAGGTGCGAACACCTGTGCTGGAGCAGCTGCCAGTGCTGGATGCCTCCTTCTCAGATCTGGAGAACCTCCCGAGGCGGGGAGGGGTGCTGCTGGGGCCCGTCTGCTTCATGGGCTAGCACTTTTTCTCTCTCTGACCCCGTCAGTCGAAACCAGGCCCACCTGGAATCCCACAGCATCAGCTCTGTGCTATTTCCCGAGAGGGCTCCTCACCATCAAGGGGGCCTTGGGCCAGGGCACCGAGAGCCCCTAGTCAGGGCCGGACCAGGGGAGGAGTGAAGCAGGTGCTAGGATACCCCATGGGAGGGGCGGTATCTGGGGCTCTTGGCCCTCCCACCTGGAGCCTGTGACCTGTTAGACAGCTGACACACCTATTTAAAACTCACCTCCCAATCACCCCAAACAAGAGGAAGAGAAAAGACACTGTATTTCGTATTTAAAAGTAATTATATTAATTATTTAAAGAGTGGAAAACCCAATAACAAAAAAGACAAAGAGAAATGCTAATAAAAAATCAGTGGACTTTGGCGGTAGGGCTCTCCAGGGATCACTGCCCCCTTGCCTCAGGGCTTTCCTCAGTGACTGCGTGGGGAATTTTCAGTCGAATCCTAACTCCCTCACACCCAACTTGTAGCACCCACTGTGAATGTTGGAATATATGGTCTCCTTTGCCTCAGGGCTCTGACTCTCTCTGCCCAGGTGGGGCTCTCCCATCTCTGCCTACTGGGTGTTTGGCTCCCTGACCCACATACCTGCTGTCTTTCACTTGGTCTGGGGCTTGCAGAAACTGCCTGTTACTTGGGGACCAGGCCAATCCCTGGGGGAGAAACGGAATTGTGAAGGGTGTGTGCAGGGCCTGTATCTAGAGGACTGTTGAAATATCTTCCAGATTAGCTGGGAAGTCGCCTTGGCCCTGAGCCTCCTGAGTATCCTAATGCCATCCTGGCCACCCCAGTCCTTCCCCTGAGTATCCCTTCACCTTCCCTGATCCTGCAATTGAAGGATTAATGTGGGGCATATGGATGGAATGGACTCCCAGGACCTCGTCTAGCTCTATGACCAGCATCCATTCTGACTGATAGTTAAAACATGTGATTGTCTCCTAGGGTGTGTGTGGTGCTTGTGTTGTTATTTCAATCCCTACCCATCCACCATCCAATGCTCCTCTTCCTGGCTGAGCCAGAAATGGATGGTTTAATCCCTGTTCTTGGAGGGCCTGTCCAGCCGGGGTATCATAAAACCTGGCTAACGTGGTCAGAATCACAAATGGATACCCCTAATTCTGCCTGCCGTTAGTGCTGGATTGGGAGAGGGTGTGCCTCAAACACAACCCCCTCCCCCAATCTTTAGGGACTTGAGGCCTGGAAGGAGCCTTAGATGGCCTAGTCTAAACTCTTCGCAAATGAGGAGACGGAGACTCACTTCAATAACAACGTTTTCCTGCACTTGTAGCGTTGGTCATCTCATCCTTCCCCCTCAGCCTTGTAATGTCCGGTCATAAAAAGCCAGGGGTGCGTAGGGGCCCCCACGCTGGACAAGTGTGTGTGTTAGCGCCTACGCAATTACAGGCTTTGCTGTTGCATCTAGATGCACAGCCCTCGCTCCGTGTCCTACTCTGTGCTGACCCCACTCCTTCCTTCCTCAGCGGCCCCTTTCACGGCTTATTCTTCATGCAGCTCTGTGTGGTCCAGTCTTGGGTCCCAGTCAGGCCCTGCTGTTCAGGGCGCACAACCGGGCATCCCTAGCTGGCCTCCCCGCCTTTCCTAGGCCTTCCCATCTTTACACAGCACTTCCTGGCCCCGCCTGTCCTGGCAGTAGATTAAATTTTATTCCAGGGCCTCATTCCAGTAGGGACACCCCTTTCCTTGCTGGACGCCTGGTTGCAGGGGCAGGAGGGCGTTTGCACGCATGCGTATGTGTGTCTCAGCTTCGCGTCCGCAAAACCCTAGGGGGCAGGTTGGACAGAGGCTGCCTTGCACCCCAGACCCAGATTCCGGGGTAGATACTCCCCAGACACCTCCTCGCTTCCTCCTCCCGTGGATCCCCGACGGCACTGCCTTGTTAGTCTCCGTCCAAGGACAAAACTCCAATTTTTGAATCCTTGGAGTGTTGGATCTAATTCCTCTATCCAGGAAGCTCTCCTACGGGAGTCTGGAAGCCAAGACTCCGCAGGAAAACTGATCGCAGGTGAAAACCCCTTCTCTGCAAGCCCGCGCCTCGGGCTCGGCGTATCTCTCTGCCTCTGCTGCCCCCTGGTGCCAGCGCCAAGACCTCTGCCGGTTGAAGGGCCGGGGAAAGATTCCGGCCCCTAAGACATCTCGAAACCGCTGCCCCTCGTTCAACACTCCTACTCTGCCCCAATCCAGGAGGAGGCGGAGTGGAAGGGAAGGCCCCGATCTTGTCTATTTAGGGTCAGGTGATGGATGGGATTTCTGGGATCACCCACAACCTCCGTCTCCATCTTCAAACCCCGAGGGCTTCGGACAACCCACCTTCCCTCCCTTCCAGGCTGAAGAGATGATCAGACCTAAATAAACGCTCCCCACTCTCTTCGCCCGCACCCACTCGCAGCCAAGCCGGGCCAGAGTGGAGGTTTCTCAGCGCTCTCTCGGCAATTGGAGCCAAACCCACAGAGGTCGCCCAGGGAGCACAAAGGGGAGTGTCCCCAAAGGTCACTTTTGGTCAGATGCTCTGAGCTCAGAGAGCTTTTCTTCATGGAAACAATGCCATACAGTCACTCAAATAACATTTATACATGGTGGTTAGGTCCCCAGGCCAATCCACAAAAGCCTATTTAACTAGTATGCCAACCAACCCCACATAACACTTTTGTGAGTGATTCTGTACGAAGTTGCTGCTGAGGATGCCAGGACCACAGCCCCCTCTCTGTAGCGGGACTTCTCCTGGGCCAGCTGAGGCCTGGCTCTAAGGAAAGATGGGAGAAATTTAAGAGCAAACATAGACAAACTATATTAATCAAGACAAAGTCAGTAAACAGGAAAAAGGACTTTTTATTAATAAAGTATAAGATTTTCAACAAGGCACAATCAGGGCCCACTTATCCATTAGATATCCACAGAGTTCCAGAGTTGGGAGTTTGGGGTGGGGCTGGGTGTTGTTAGTGCAGGTGCCTTGGCATTTGGACGTATGGGTGCTGGCAGTGGCTCCAGTGGCTTGTGGGCAGTAGGGGCTTCTGGATGGGGCCCAGAAGAGATAAAAGAGAGGCAGAGACTTTGGGGAGTTACTTTGGGTTTGATTGGATCAGAACATAAACTCTTATAGGAAAGGCTGAGTTCCGAAACATCTTTTTTTCTTGTTTTACTTTTTCAATTAGAGTTGACATTCAATATTATTTATATTAGTTTCAGTTATACACCATAGTGATAGACATTTATATAATTTACAAAGCTGAAACATCTTGACTGCTTCTCAAAGGAGTTTAACTTGAACCCAATAAGGAAGAGGGAGTCCTTGATGGTGTTTGAAAAGGTAAGAAATATGATGGAGTTGTGTGCTAGCAAGGCTCCACCTAGGTTTGATGAGGGTGTGAAGAAACTGGAGGAAGGCACACAGCTAACAGGCTTGGAGGTTTAGGAAAGGAGGATTTGGAGTGGGGAGGACAGTGAGATTATAGTGGGAAGGCTGTGAGGGTGGGTCCTCTAGCCTGTCACACCCTTGGAGCTGCTTCTCAGACTTGGACTGATATTTTTGGCCTCTGCGACTTATAGTCAAAAAACAACTTGTAAAATTTGGACCACTTAGATCACTGTACCTAAGAACACTACATATCCCAGAGGCCATGGGCTGCACATCCCTGTCCTCCCCTTGGCCATGTTGCATGCTGGCATTTGTAGTTTTTGAATGATCAGGGCAGGTGTGGGGTAGAGAAGAGAGGCAGTAGGTCAAAGCAAGGCTCTAACTGCTTCAGGAAGAAGTTCCTGTGTAATAGGGAGTGGTGACACAATTTTATGGTTGTGTAGTCCCTATTCCTGTAAGTTCGGTGTGGTCAGCAAGGGACTGTCAGGGGCACATCCTAGCTTCTTCCTGGCCAGCTGTGCAGTTCACAGGACATGATCATGTTTCCCCACTTAAATCTGTTGAAATGAGAAGTCACCCATGGGCTCTCTGTAAATGGCTTTCTGTTATCTTTTATTCTCATCTCCAGGGTAGTTTTGTGGGACCTGGCACTGCCAGCAGAGTGCCATCTTTATAGGGAAGATCTGTGCTGCTAGTCCTTGAATGAAGACCAAGAACATCTGTAGGGGCACTTCTTTTAGGGCTACTCCCAAATAGCCAAGATGGTAACATTAGCCTCAGTGAGAGTCAGTACGCCACACCACTTTCCCTCAGTTGGTGGGAGCATGGCAATCTATTTTGTTTACTTTGTTCTGCCCTCACTTTCTATTAATAACATTGTACTTTCAGGCTGAAGTCTTTTGATTCCCAAGAAATAGATGGGTGGTTTTCTAAAGTATAACAGGTAAAAGCCATGTTGGATACTATGGCAGCTGGCGTAAAGGTCATGTTCCAGGTCTCGCTACTTCATCTATAAGGGCTTGGATTCTACAGTTAGGTCAAAGTATGTGGGTCATGGCTCTATATTCCTGCTGTGTTCATATCTCCCCAAGGTCAGGGCTATATCACTGGCCATTCATCTAGGGCAATTCATCTTACTAAAATAAGGTATACCTATATTATTAGTGCTGGTAGAGATTTCTTGTAACTCTGCAACTTTCTGTTTGTGGTTATTTTTATTTGTACTTCAAGATTTTCCTTGCTTTTCAAAATTGAAAATCTATAGAAACAAACAAAAAATAAAAACTAAGACACATGTTTCAGAGATATTAAGGTCAGGGAGATGAGAAATGGCACTGTGTTTAATTGGGACTCTAATAATCAGACTTGGGGCCGAGTGTGGTGCTAATGTTGGCAGGCAGGAGACTTCTCTGTATTTCTAATAAGGGTTTCTTCTTCATTTAGCTTGCCAATGGTGCTTTGCTTCTAACTGGACTGCTTATTTAATATGAGCGTCAGTTTTCTCATCTTCAAAATGGAATAGTACTTGCTCTGTAAAGGAATAATTCTCCCTTTAATGACACCTTTACATTGGAAAGAGAAGGGAAGGGAAGTGACCACACTGCCTTGGTTCTATCTGGTTGCCTTCGTTACTGCTGACACACTGGTGTCTCAGGCACACTGTTCCTCTTTATACTTCTGATCTTAGTGCTGTCAAGACCGCATACTGCTTAAGTTTTTTTTGTTTTGTTTTGTTATTGTTGTTGTTATAAACAAGCTATTTGCAATCTATTTTGTTACAAATAGATTTTGTTACAAAAATCTGATTCAAAACAGCTTAAGCCCCAAATGGAATTTATTTAAAAAATATTGAGATACTCAGGATTTGAAGGAAGGTTGACTCAGTTGGAAAGAGCAAGGGCAGTTCTGGGACCTCACAGGTTCATGGACTTTGTCCTTGGAGCATGGCTGCACCACTCGGTTAATCTGCTCTCGATCGCTGTGTCTCTGGGCTTCAAGGCTCAGATTCCTGGAGTGCCAATCTGGTTGGCCTAGCTTTTGGGTCAGCTGTCTTCCTGAGAACCCACTTTCTATGGCTGGAAGCTGAGTGTAATGTAATACATACATGACACTGGTAATGGGCTTAGAGGAGTGCTGACACTCTTTCCACATAAGGTGGGATTACTGAGACACTCTAAGAGGTGTCTGCTGTCTTTCCCTTTTTTGTGCATTTGACCAGCATGATTCACCCAGCCTCTTCATGACCACATTTGCACTCTCCCAATCCCCCTCTCCCCAGCAAGCCAACCTAACATCATGTTCAGCTATTGTAGCCATGATGTCATGAGCTCTCTCTATCTGTGGAGTCCAGCATCTCTGCTAGTTTGTTTTGTTGCTTTACTCTTAAGTACATAAATGCTCATGACTATTATATCCAAGGCTGGATTATGACTTCTGTGGGCCCTAGGCACCCTCTCTTTCAAAAAAAAAAATTCAAACTTATATCTTGTGACTGTGTTGGTATACAGATAAATTTATTAATATTATATATTTAAGATACTTTCTAAAACCTAAAAGTTTACTTTGTATTTTAAAAGAATTGCAAACATTTTCATTGACCCTAAAAGTATCGCAGGTCCTACACAGTGTATTTACCATGCCTAATGGATAAGTGGACCCTGATTGTGCCTTGTTGAAAATCTTATACTTTATTAATAAAAAGTCCTTTTTCCTGTTTACTGACTTTGTCTTGATTAATATAGTTTGTCTATGTTAAAAAAACCTTGCCTTTTCTCATTTGTTTTATCTGGTTTATATATGCCTATCATCTATTTTTTAAAACTTTTCATTATGGAAAATTTCAAACATACCTACAGAAAATAGTAAAATGTATCTTCTGATATCCATCAGCCATGAGTTGATTAAAATTTTCAACTCATGGCCAATCTTGTTTCACTTATACCTTGTCTACTCCTTCCTTATCATCTGGATTATTTTGAAGTAATCCCAGATATTATATAATCTGTAAACTTTTCAGTATGTAGTATTGAGAGATAAAAACTCTTAAAAATATAATCACAATTATATTATCAATTCTAAAAATTAATAATTATTCCCATTGTCATCAAATATCTACCCAGTGTTCAGATTTCCTAGACTGTTTTGTGTTTTTTTGTGTGTGTATTTGTTTGAATTATGATCCAAATAGGGTTGATAAAACTCTTTTAAGTCTTTAAAAATCTATTTCTTTATCTAAATGATTTTTGTTTATATTTTATTATGGAAAAATTTAAACATATACAAAAGTGGCTTATTATTTCTATTTTAAAAAAGAATAAATATTTTTTGTTTTAATTTTGAATATTATAAATATCAATAATATAACACACATAAATAAAGGGTTTTAGGGTCCTTGATAATTTCAAAGAATATAAATGAGTCTTGAAAAAAAATTGAGAATCACTAATCTAGAAGAACTCTTAAAAATACTCATGTCCTGTCCCCACCCTCAGAGATGTGGATTCAATTCTTCTAATTGGGCAAAGGTACTTTTATAAAAGTTTCCCAGGTAATTCTATAGTTCAGCCTGGGTTGAGAACCTCTGCTCTAAACTAGAGACTTGTAAGAAATAAGTAAAGAAAAAACAGTGGCCTTAAATAACACACTAGAACAGGTAGATTTAACTGATATTTTTAGAGCATTTCATCCCAAAACAGCAGAATATACTTCTCAAGTGTACGTGGAACATTTTCCAAGATAGACCACATGTTAGGCCACAAAACAAGTCTTGATAAATTTAAGAAGACTGAAATCATATCAAGTGTCTTCTCCAACCACAATGATATAAAACTATAAATCAATTACCAGTAAAAACCTGAAGAACACACACACGGAGGCTAAATAATATACTACTAAACAATGAATGGGTTAACAATGAGATCAAGGAAGAAATCAAAAGATTTCTTGAGACAAATGAAAATGAAAATACAACAACTCCAAATCTATGGGACACAGTGAAAACAGTCCTAAGAAGGAAATTCATAACAGTACAGGCCTACCTACAGAAACAAGAAAAATCTCAAATAAGCAACCTAATCCTACACCTAAAGGAACTAGAAAAAGACAGCAAACAAAGTCTAAAGTGAATAGAAGGAAAAAAATAATAAATATCACAGCGGAAATAAACTAAATAGTGTCTAAAAAAACAATACAAAAGATCAATGAACCAAGAGCTGGTTCTTGTAAAGATAAACAAAATTGATAAACCTTTAACCAGACTCATCAAGAAAAAAAGAAAAGACCTAAGTAAATAAAATCAGAAATAAAAGAGAAGAGACAATTGACAGTATAAAAACACAAAGTTATTATAAGAAAATACCATGAGCATTTATATATCAACAAATCGTACAATCTAGAAGAAAGGCACACATTTTTAGAAACATATAATCTTTCAAGACAGTCAAGAAGAAACAAAATCTGAACAGATCAATTATTACTAAAGAAATCAAATTAGTAAAAAACAACAACAACAACAACAACAAAACAAAAAAAACTCTCAACAAAGAAAAGTTCTGGACAGGATAGTTTCATAGGTGAATTTTTTTCTGACTTTATTCATTCATTCATTCATTCATTTATTAACAGTAAGGCATATATATATATTTACACTGTGTGTTTACTTTCCATAGTTAGATTTCTTTCCCTGTCTACTTCCCACCTCTCCCCGCTACCCTCTGGTAGCCATTAGTCTATTGTCCATGTCCATGAGTCTCTGTTTCACAGGTGAATTTTACCAAACACTCAAAGAAGAATTAACACTTATTCTCCTCAAACTATTCCAAAAAATTTGAGAGGAGAGAAGGCTCCCGAGCTTATTTTACAAGGACACCATTACCCTGATTCCTAAACTAGACAAAGACATTACAAAAAAAGAAAATTATATGCTGATATCCTTGATGAACAGAGATACAAAAATCCTCAAAAAAACATTAGCAAAATCAAATTCAGCAAGACATTAAAAAGACCATACACCATGATTAAGTAGGATTTATTCTTGGGATTCAAAGTTGGTTCAATATCTGTTAATCAATTATAGTGATACACCACATTAAAAAATTGAAAGATAAAAATCATATGATTATATTAATAGAAGTAGAAAGAGCATTTGATAAAATCTAGCATTCGTTTATGATCAAAGCTCTCAGCAAAGTGGGAATAGAAGGAATATATCTCAACATAATAAAAGCCATATATGACAAATCCACAGCTAACATCATACTCAATGGTGAAAAGCTGAAAGCCTTTACCTTAAGATCAAGAAAAGATAAGAAAGTCCACTTTTATCACTTCTATTCAACATAGTATTGGAAGTCCTAGCCATGGCAATCAGACAAGAAAAAGAAATAAAAGACATCCAAATTGGAAAGGAAGAAGTAAAACTGTCATTATTTGCAGATGACATGATATTATATAGAGAGAACCCTAAAGATTCCACCAAAAAAAAATATTAAAACTGATAAACAAATTCAGTAAAGTAGCAGCACACCAAATTAATATTTAGAAATCAGTTGCATTTTTACACACCAATAATGAACTATTAGAAAGAGAAATTAAGAAAACGATCCCATTTGTAATTGCATAAAAATTACCTAAGAATAAATTTAACCAAGGAAGTAAAAGACCTGTACTCAGAAAATTATAAATCATTGAAAAAAATTGAAGAAGATACAAATAAATGCAAGCACATACAATGCTCATGGAGGGGAAGAATTAAAATTTAAAAAATGTCCATACTGTTCAAAGCAATCTATAGATTCAGTGCAATCTCTATTAAAATACCAAAGATGTTTTTCATGGAACTAGAACAAGTAATCCTAAAATTTATATGGAACCACAAAAGACCATGAATAGCCATGGCAATCTTGAGAGAGAACAAAGTTGAAGGTGTCACTCTACCTGATATTAAATTATACTACAAAGCTATAGTGATCAAAACAGCCTAGCATAAACTGGCATAAAAAACATACACATAAAACAACTGAATAGAATAGAGAGCACAGAAATAAACGTATGCCTATATGGTCCATGACAAAGGAAGTAAGAATATACAATGGGGTAAAGACAGTCTATTCAATAACTGGTGTTGGGAAAACTGGACAGATGTATGCAAAAAATGAAACTGGACCACCTTCTTACACCATATACAAGAATAAAGTCAAAATAGATAGACTTAAATGTAAAACCTGAAACCATAAAACTCCTAGAAGAAAATATAGGCAGTAAACTCTCTGACATTGCCATTAGTAATATTTTTTTCTGATATATCTCCTCAGGCAAGGGAAACAAAGGAAAAAAATAAACAAATGGGACTACATCAAACTAAAAAGGTTTTGCATAACAAAAGAAACTATCAATAAGATGGAAAGACAGCCTACTGAATGAGAGAAGATATTTGTTAATAATACATCCAATAAGGGGTTAATATCTAAAATTTATAAAGAGCTCATACAACTGAACACCAAAAAGCTAACAATCCAATTAAAAAACGGGCAGAGGACCTGAACGAAGATGCTCAATGTCACTAATCATCAGAGAAACACATGTCAGAAGGGCCATCATCAATAAATCAACAAACAATGAGTGTTGGTAAGGATATGGAGAAAAGGGTACCCTCGTGCACTGTGGTAGGATTGCAAACTGGTGCAGCAACCATGGAAAACAGTATGGAGATTTTTCAAAAAATTAAAAATCGAATTACCACATGAACCAGCAATTCAACTTCTGGATCTGAAGAAATCCAAACACTAATTCAAAAAGATATATGCACCCCTATGTTCATTTCAGCATTATTTACAGTAATCGAGATATGGAAGCAACTTAAGTGCCCATCAATAGACTATTGGATAAAGGCGAGGTGGTACATATATACAATGGAATATTACTTGGCCATAAAAACAATGAAACTTTACCATTTGCGATAACATGGATGGGTATGGAAGGTATTATGCTAAGTGAAATAAATCAAACAGAAAAAGATAAATACCATATGATCTCACTTATATGTGGAATCTAAAGAACAAAATAAATGAACAAACAGACTCATAGAGACAGAGAACAAACTGGTAGTTGACAGGTAGGAAATGTGTTGTGGGCCTGGGTGAAAAAAAAGAAGGGATTAAGGAGTACAAATTGGTAGTCACAAAATAGTCATGGGTTGCAAAGTACAGCATAGGGAATAGTTAATAATATTGTAATAGCTATGTATAGTGCCAGGTGGGAACACTTTGTAAATTACATAAATGTCTAACTGCTATGCTATATACCTGAAACTAGTATAAGATAATATTGAATGTTAACTGTAATTGAAAAAATTCTTAAAAGGGGAGAAATGGTAAAGAGAAATAAGAGATTCAAATCTCCAGTTATAAAATAAATAAGTCATGGGGTTGTAATGTACAGTATAGGGAATATAGTCGATTCTATTGTAATAATGTTGGATGGTGCTAGATGGTTAATAGATTTCTCATGGTGATCACTTCTTTAAGTATATAAATGTTGAAGAACTATGGTATATACCTGAAACTAATATATCATATGATAGCTATGTTCTAATAAAAATCTTTAAAAAGAAAACGAGAGAGAGGAGGAGAGAGAGAGAGAGAGAGAGAGAGAGAGAGAGAGAAATAAAGAGAAATAAGCAAAAGAATACTGAAAGAAAGTTCCTTCTGGGACCTGCTGTATTCAGTAGAAATGCTTGCAAGAGCAGACACAGAAAACTTGCAGAACAGTGGCTAAAACAAATAGGAATTTATTTTTCTCACATAACAAGAAATCTGAGGAAAACAGCTGCTGGTGTTGGTTTGCCCATTCATTGATGCTATCAAAGCACCAGATTCTTTACTTCTCACTATGTTACCCTTCCTTCCTTATGCTTGTCACCTCACGTCCTCAATTGGCTGCTACAACTCTAGACATCACTTCAACATTCAAGACAGAAGAGGTAAGTAATGGTAGCAGACACATCTGTGTCTTCAACAAACTTCTGCTTCTAGGTCACACAGCCACTCTAATTGTGAGGAAGGTTGGGCAGAGGATAGGAGAGTCGGGATTGGTGTGGGGTTAGTCAAAAAACAGTGTCTGCCATACATTAGTTGAACCAATATGTGGAAAGTCAACGTCCAACCTCCTTCCCTGGGTAGGACCTGCCAAGCTGAACAATGGTGTCAATTTCATTCATTCATTCATTATGTCTGTTTAATCTATCTATCTATCTATCTATCTATCTATCTATCTATCTATCTATCTATCTATCTATCATCTATCATCCACTTACTTATTTTCACACATTTCCCACCCACCTCCCTTTTGCCAACCACTAGCTTATTCTATATATCTATGGGTCTGTTTCTGTTGTGTTTTGTGTATTCATTTGTTTTGTTTCTTTTTCAGAGTCCACGTATATAAGAAATCATATGGCATTTGTCTTTCTCTGACTTATTTCACTTAGCATAATACCCTCTAGGTATCCATGTTGTTGCAGATGGCAAGATTTTATTCTTTATGGTGTTAATTTTATGTTGAATTGGCCATCAAGTCAGTGAAGTACCGCACCACTGAGTGAATTCTTATGTATTTTCTTTGGTTGAACTATAAGCACATTTTATTGTTGTTGTTCTGTTTATGTCACTGTCAAACATGACATTCACCACAAAGATGCATTAGACATACTTGATGCCACTTAGCTGTATAAATGTCCAACATGACTTTGTTGTGTCTTTAAAGAGCAGTTTTATGGTTATTGCAAGTGCCTTGAAGATTCTGTTTCCTGCTCAGCAGCTATAGATGCAACACATGAAATTGGAAAGTATAATCACTACTGAATTTTGTTACTGATTTATTACTGCAAATAAACCCATGCCAGTTCCTTTCTGAAATAGTTAGAGATGGCCTCAAACTTAACAAATGCCTACTGACACACAGAACAGTTTTTGGCATCCCCTCTCTATCCCGTCAGTCAGTTTCTGGGGCTCACAGAACCACACTTGCTCCTTAATAACGAGTACCATGAAGGTGTATGATGTTGGACAAAGCACCATGCAAGGTGTGATTACTAAGAAGATAAACAGCCTGTGACAGAGCTGCCAGTGAGGGTCCTGCACAGGAACTGGAGGAAACCATTCTGTTATTTTACCTGTACAGAGTGTAAAGAAATGAGGACTTTCTGGACGTTATAAGATAGATTCCATGGGAGCCATGATAGTAATGTCAACTGGCACATAAGGGGAACGAATGCCTTTAGGGTGTGAGCAGAATGCTCAAACCCGCAGAAATGTCAGACATGACTGCAGGAGATGATAAGCATAAGGATTCCACCCTGTAAAGACTATATAAGCTGAACATGTCAGACAGATGATGCTCAAGCCTGATCAGAGAGCATCATGAATGGGTGCTCTGAGAGCAGAAGACTATGACCTTCTGTCCATTGTAGCCACTGGTTGGGAACTGATATGAAACCATCCACACTGCCGGTCAACAGAGCTTGCTTTGCAGACGCTAAGGACTTTCATCCATTCGCTCTGTTGCGTAAGACTGTACCTTCCCTCTCTGTGTGTTGTGTGTTAACCTGAATGGACACCTGATTGATTTATCTGAGAAGGTTACACTTAATAAACCTGGCAGTGTGGAGATACAAATGCGTTTAAGAATGTTACTTCAGTAGCTGCTTTCCTTGCTCATGACATTATCGTATGTGAAGCCTGAGGGTGATGTGCACAAGAGAGCTCCATTTTATATTTCCGAGTCTACTCTTGTTATAGTTTGGCTGTGAACCAGAGATGCTGCTAGGATTAGGTTGAGCTGTGAGAAGCAAAAAGTCCTGAAAACAGTAGTGGCTTAACCAAGACAGAAGTTGATTTCTCTCACATAGAACCCCAGGGCTAGAGCGGTGTTTAACAGTGTCAGGGATCCAGCCTCAACATGGCTCTTTCCTCTCAGGTCCAATATGACTGCCTGAGTTCCAGCTTTCATGTTTTCATCCAATCAGCAGGAAGGAGGAAAGGGAAAGAAAGGAAGGGGAAAGAAATAAAACGTGGTTAGATGAGTTAAATATATGTAAAGTACTTCAAATATTTCTGGTACTTAGTAAGTACCACAAGAGGTCTATTGGTGGGATAGATTATCTCAAGTTCTTCCAACTGTTTTATCATAACTGCTATTTTATTTATTTTTAATTAATTAATTAATTAATTTTTAATTGAAGAAATTATTTAAATTCCTCCCCCACCCCCTCTACCTCCCTCCTTCCCCTTACCCTCTGATAACCACTAGTCCATTGTCCGTGCGCCTCTGTTTGTCCTGTTCATTTGTTGCTTTTAGGTTTATATCTCACATATAAGTGGTATCATGTGATTTTCAACTTTTTCTGTCTGGTTTATTTCACTTAGTATAATTATTTCAAGGTCTATCCATGTTGTCGCAAATGGCAGTATATTATCTCTTCTTATGGCGGTATATATGTACCACAGCTTCTTTAGCCAATTATCTATCATAGGATACTTCAGTTGCTTCCATGTCCTGGCCACTGTGAATAATGCTGCTATGAACATTGGTGTGCAAATATCTTTTCAGATATGAGTTTTCAAGCATTTGAGGTAAATACCCAGCAGAGGGATTGCTGGATCATATGGTAGATCGATTTTTAGTTTTCTGAGGGAACTCAATATACTGTTTTCCTTAGTGTCTGTACCAATTTGCAGTCCCACCAACAGTGTATGAGGGTTCCAATTTCTCCACATCCTCTCCAGCATTTGTTACTTCCAGCATTACTTCTCCTGTTGATTATAGCTATTCTAATAGGTATGAGATGGTATCTCATTGTGGTTTTGATTTGCATTTTCCTAATAGCTAGCGAGTTGAGCATCTTTTCATATATTTCTTGGCCATTTGTATGTCCTCCAGGGAGAAGGTCTGTTCAGGTCCTCTGCCCATTTTTTGATTGGATCGTTTGTATTTTTGTTGTTATTGAGTTGTATGAGTTCTTTGAATATTTTGGATATTAGGCCCTTATTGGAGGCGTTGCTTGCAAATATATTTTCCCATTTGAATGGTTGTCTCTTTACCTTGTTGATGGTTTCTTTTGCTAAGCAGAAGCTTTTTAGTTTGATGTAGTCCCATTCATTTCTTTTTGCTTTTACTTCTCTTGCCTTTGAGGTCAAATTTGTAAAATCCTCTTTAAGTCCAAGGTCTTTGAGTTTAGTTCCTATGTTTTCTTCTATGCGTTTTATTGTTTCAGGTCTTATATTTAGGTCCTTAATCCCTTTTGAATTACTTTTGGTGTGTGGTGATAGACAACAGTCTAGTTTCGTTCTTTTGCAGGTGGCTTTCCAGTTTTCCCAGCCTTGCCTTGTTCCTGATCTTAGAGGGAAGGTTTTTAGTTTTTCACCATTAAGTATAATGTTGGCTGAGGGTTTGTCATAGATGGCCTTTATTATGTTAAGGTACTTTCCTTCTATACCGGTTTTGTGAATTGTTTTGATCATAAATGGATGCCGTATCTTGTCGAAGGCTTTTTCTGCATCTATTGATATGATCATATGATTCTTATTTTTTAATTTGTTTATGTGGTGTATCACATTAATTGATTTGCATATGTTGAACCATCCCTCTGCGTCTGGCATGAAGCACTTGATGGTGGGGTATAATCTTTTTAATATACTGCTGTATTCGGTTCACTAGTATCTTATTTAGGATTTTTGCATCTGTGTTCATGAGAGATATTGGTCTGTAATTTTCTTTTTTTGTGTTATCTTTACCAGGTTTTGGTATCAGGGTGATATTGGCCTCATAAAATGAATTGGGAAATATTGCCTCCTCCTTGTTTTTTTTGGAGAGTTTGAGGAGAATAGGTATTAATTTTTGAATGTTTGGTAGAATTCACTGGTGAAGCCATCTGGTCCTGGACTTTTACTTTTTGGTAGGTTTTTAATGATCGTTTCAATTTCCATACTGCTGATCGGTCTATTTAGTTTTTCCAGTTCTTTTTGATTCAGTCTCGGAAGGTTGTATTTTTCTAAGTATTGGTCCATTTCTTCTAGGTTATTAAATTTGGTGTTATATACTTTTTCATAATATTCCTGTATGATCCTTTATATTTCTGCAGTGTCAGTTGCAATTTCCCCTTTCATCCCTGTTTTGTTTATTTGTGTCCTTTCTCTTTTTTCTTTAGTGAGTCTAGTCAGGGGTTTGTCAATTTTATTAACCTTTTAAAAAAAACCAGCTGTTTGTTGCATTGATATTTTCTACTGTTTATTTTGTTTTCAGTTTCATTTATTTCTGCTCAAATTTTGATTATTTCTTTCGTTCTGCTGATTATGCTTCATTTGTTCTTCCTTTTCTAGTTTTTTAAGATGAAACATTAGGTTATTTAACTGAGCTCGTTCTTGTTTTTGGAGGTAGGCCTGTAATGATATGAATTTCCTCTTATGATCACTTTTCCTGTGTCTCAAAAGTTTTGATATGTCGTACTATCATTATCATTTGTTTCTATGTATCTCTTGATCTCTCTTTTTATTTCTTCCCTGATCCAGTTATTCTTTAGTAGCATGTTGTTTAATCTCCATGTATTTGTGGTTCTTTCTGATTTCTTTTTGCAGTTGATCTCTAGTTTCAAAGCATTATGATCAGAGAATATGGTTGGTATGATTTCACTGTCTTATATTCGTTGAGGCTATGTCTGTGTTCCAGTATGTGGTCGATCCTTGAGACTGTTCCACGTGTGCTAGAGAAGAATGTATAAGCAGCTCTTTTGGGATAGAAGGCTCTGTAAATGTGAATTATGTTCAGTTGATCGAATGTGTCATTTAAGGATGTGATTTCCTTATTGATTTTCTGTTTGGATGATCTGTCCATATCTGACAGTGGGGTATTTAGATCCCCTACTATGATGGTGTTTTGGTCTGTTTCTCCCTTTAGTTCTGTTAGTAATTGCTTTATATATTTCAGGGCTCCCTGATTGGGAGCATAGATATTAATAAGTGTTCTATCTTCTTTGTTCAGGATTCCCTTTATCATTATGAAGTATCCCTCAGTATCTTTTTTTACATTTTTTATTTCGAAGTCTATTTCATCTGATATTAGTACTGCTACTCCCGCTTTTCTCTGAATGCCATTTGCTTGAAATATCATTTTCCACCCTTTCACTTTAAGTCTATATTTGTCTTTGGATCTGAGATGTGTCTTTTGGAGGCAGCAGATGTTTGGGTTTTGCTTTTTGGTCCAACCTGCAACTCTGTGCCTTTTTATTGGTGAGTTCAATCCATTTACATTTAGAGTGATTATTGAAATATGAGGTCTTCTTATAGTCATTTTATCTTCTGCTTTCTGGTAGCTCAGTGTTTCCATTGATTCCTTGTCCTTGTGTTTCTGTTTTCTTTATTTTGGTTAGCTTTTGTGGGTTTTGCTTCTGGTCCTTCTTGTTTTATGTTATATATAACAGTTCTGAATCTTTGGTGTGTGGTTACCATTACAAATATGTAAAAGATAGTTATATATATATATATACAGTCGTACCTTTTCTTCTGCGTGTTTTTTTTTGGAATCTCCATTCCCCTTTGTGAATTTGGATCTTTGAATCCTCCCCTTTTCAGTCATTGTTGTCTCATTTTTTCCTTATGTATGTTGAATGTTCATTACTATCTTGCTGTAGCAAATCTGTTCTTATTTTTAAGCTTATAATGTTGTGTTCCTAGTAAGGGTTGCACTCCTCTGCTTCTATCAGACTACTAGTCACCTTACTCCTAATTATGGATTTTTTTTTGGTCATTTTGTTTTAGGCGAGCTGACCCCTTTCAGTATTTTCTGTAGTGCAGGCCTTGTAGTGAAGAATTCCCTCAATTTTTGTATGTCTGGAAAGGTCTTTATTTCTCCTTCATATCTAAAGGAGAACTTAGCTGGATACATTATTCTTGGCTGGTAGTTCCCCTCACTTAATAGTTTGAATATTTGATTCCACTCCTGTCTGGCTTGTGAGGTTTGTGCTGAGAATCTGATGATAACCTAATGGGTTTTCCTTTATAGGTTACTGTCTTCTTTTTTATGGCTGCCCTGAGAATTCTGTCTTTGTTGTTGATTTTCGATAATTTTAATACAATATGTCTTGGTGAAGGCTTTTTTAGGTTGAGATATTTGGGTGTTCTATTGACTTCTTGAATTCCAAGCTCCAGCTCATTTCTCAGATTTGGGAAATTCTTGTCAACTATTTCGCTGTGTCCAGGAAGTGGTAAATCCTGCCATGTCCAGTGCAGCTCTGGAAAATAAACCTGAGTGGGAACGGTGGGAGATTGAGAAAAGAAAGAAGACAGAAAGCCTGGATCAGGAGGTCCAATATCCACTGATGATGGAATAGTGGCACAGTTTTATTTGTGTTAGAGCATACGATTGCTAACTAAAATAAAATTATCCCCACCCAACCTACACACCCTGCTATAACCTTTTGCATTTCTGTCAGTACTGCATGTTTTCCCATCAATTCATACTTCCCTATTTTTAGGAGGGTTCTTAGAGGTGAGGAAACCCTTCGTTGACCTCACAGATTGCAAGGACTTTGTCAGCTTGCAACCCGCTCTCCACTCTAATTGTCTGAAAATGCTTTCTAATCCCTGCTCCTTTCCCTCCCATTCGAGAATGCCCATTATTCTTATGTTTCCTCTCCTGATGGTATCAGTTAGTTCTTGAATTTCTCTTTTATTACTTTTCGTTCTTCAGTTTCTCTCTTCTTCCTTCTGATTTATTTCTAGATTTTTGTCTTCGATATCACTGATCTTTTCCTCCATTTGGTTGACTCTATTTCCCAAGCTTGCTATTTCATTTTTCAACTCTTGCAATGTGTTCTTCATCTCCAGAAGTTCTTTTGGTTCTTTTTGAGGGTCTCAATCTCCTTGATAAAGAACTCATTCTGCTCATCTAGTTGTTTTTTAAATCCTGAAATTGTTGATATGATTCATTTTGGATCTCACTGAGTTTTTTCAGAAGTACCATCCGGAATTCTCTGTCATTTAAGTTGCATATTTCTATGTCTGTAAGCTTATTTTCTGGAGATTTTTCTCTTTCTTTTTGAGATGCCTTGTCACCTTGGTTGTTCACGGTATTTAATGGACTGGGCATTAATGGAAGTGTATTCTCTTGTTTTTCCAGAAAGAAGATTTATTATATAATGGCCCCTAGCTTGTTGCTAAGAAGGTGTTTTTCTTTCGGTTTCCAGTAGGTAGCGTCTAAGCCTCCTGGATCTCTGCTTTTTATAAAGTCTTAATAATGTCTTTTTTTTTTTATAGATGTTTAATCACACTCGCTACCCTCAGTCTCAGTTCCTGTCAGTGTTAGCGACAGTTTTGGTAGCATTTGCTCAGATTCCCCTGGAGCTCGGCAGTATTCTGTCTCAGAAGGTATGGGAGGAGGGGCCCTCTGCGTCGAGGGATAGGGGCTGTGGCTCAGCCTCGGTTTTGCAACCAGGACTGGTAAAAATCAACTGTTGGTTCTCTGCCGTCTCTGCTTTTCTGTCATCCCCGTTTCTCTACCGTCTGCCCTAATGACTGGGCACTGCCGTCTGCTGGTGGAGCTCACAGCACTCCCAGGCAGGGCTGTTTGGGGAAGTCACCACACCTTTTCCCCTCCCTCTCCTCCTACAGGGAGCTCCAGTGGCTCGGAGAGGCAGCTTTTTTGTTTCTCCCAGTCCACCACCCAACATCTGGGATTCTGAGCTACCTGTGGTAGCTCTTATGCTCAGATCCCACGCTCAGATGTGCTTTTGTGCAGTTTGGGTGTTTTTCATTGAGTTTTAGATGTTCAGCTTATTGTTGTTTCAAGGGGAGAGATCTGGGGACATCTTTCCCTCTGTCATGTTTCTGACCTCATAATTGTTTTTTCAAATACACTGTTTCATATTTATGTTTTTTGAAGGTGAAGTGGAATTTCAGATGTTTAGAGTGGGAGTTTTTCAATTTCCATTTCCCAGAGTTACAGTAATAAATTCAAATGTCATACCCGGGGCAAGTGAAATCACCATAGAAACTTTTTTGGTTTTCTCGTTTAATGTTATCACAACCCATCACCCTAGATACTTTCTCCTCCACAAACCTCAACATTCAAAAATCACCCTTCTTATTAGATTAGGTTTTCATAATTAAACATCACTATTGATCCTGTATCTCAAATTTCCTCACATGAAGAATTCTTCAATATTGTCCATTGTCCAAAGTGTTTCATTGGAGCCTAGAGTGTCTCCAGATAGATCTAACATTGTGACAGATCTGGAAGGAGGACATTTGAGCTATTTGTGCTGTCCTATAAGAGGATCTGGTTTGCTCTTTAGAGCAAAGCTCCTTAAAGTCAAAGATGAATTGAAGGAGTAGGTGTGTTGAAGTGTCCTCATTCTGTATGTACTGACAGAAATGTGTTCTTTATATTTATAAGCTCTTTGTCTTGGTGATTCCGTTTGGCTTGATTCCCAGCACTTTAAAACTGCATAAGTTGAGGGTTTGCCAAGATTATTTCTATAGCCCATAGCTCCTCTATTTGTTAGAATTGAACTGTTTTTGATGCTTCTTTAACCTCTTTTGTAATTTTATTAACTTAGTAGCAGGCTTATCATGTTTTTGGGATTCTGATATTCTCACATCTAATGAGCCATGGTCAGACAAGACACCATGTCTTCATCCTCCCTGGCTTCAATTTGCTAGCAGTTTCTCCTGTAGACGTTTCTGCTTCCAATAAAAGCTACTCAGAGAGAGCTTACATTTTTTTTTTTTCGGAGAAAGACTGTAAACTCTACTCTGCCTGTCCACTATGGTAGCTGCTAGTCGTGTGTAGCTATAATAATTTAAATTTAAATAATTTAAAATTAAACAAAAATTTCAGGCCTTTAGCTGTACTAGCCACTAATGTTGTCAGTGGGTAAGAGTCATATGTAGCTAGTGGCTACTCAACTGGACAGATCAGATATAGAACATTTCCATCAGAGCAGAAAGTTCTATTGGATAGCCCTCCTCCAAACGTTCTCTGATGTTCACACTCAATTTACAGATTCTTGGACCCTCTGCTTCCGTAGACCCTCTTTTTTCCAAGGTCGATGATGTTGAAGGTTTGCCTTGTGTTGGTAGGCTTTCTTTATATTCAATTATTTAAAAATATATCTTAGGGTTTATTTGGCCACAGAACAATGAATAGTATATTTTCATAGCTGCTTTTAAACACATAGTCAAACCACAGAAGCACTGGTGCTGCCAAAGCCTCTACATTTGGCCATATTTGTTTTGACTCCTGTCCTTTTGTATGCCTAAAATTGTTAATGAATTCCCTTTCTTGTTCTAAGGCTAGATTCCACTGTTGGCCTCTAGGTGGAGTAGGATACTATTTAATATCCTCCAGCTTTAAAGAACACCATTTTAAATTCAGATTCTTAACAATGGGTTATCTGTTTTTTTTTCCTTGAAATCTTAGAAAACTTCTGATGAGAATTAAAAACGCTCCACAGTTTTAATTCTCTACAGTAGTCTAATAAAAAAGGGAAAGGAAAGAGTTGCTAGATCATTTACCTACCAAGTTTCCGTATGATAATCCTCTACCCTCCAGAGGGCAAACTTCAAAATCTGACTCAGTGGTTAGATTTCTGAGTCAACACACAGCTTTATGACTGTACTCCAATGACACCACGTTAGGAGGAATTCATGGCCAAAGAGAAAATCAGGGGGACCTCCTCCTTATCAAACTTAAATCAATCTATTGGTTCTGCTTTGTAAGCAGAAGGTAAAATGTTCAAGACTCCAAGATAACAGTCAAAATGATTTTTAAAAACTAAGTCCCTTTTATTTATTACTCTAGATAATATTAAATTAACTATCAGGCATTATAAGCACTGGTTTCTCATTATCTGCTGATGAAGTTTGTTTGTTTCTTCTCAAAATCCCAAATACTGAAGCCTCTCTTGTCTTGGGCAATACAGACAATGAGATGGCCACAAAGTAGACTGCCTGCCTCTTTCTTTTTACCAAGATGATTGACAATGGATATATCGAATTGCACTTCTCTTTTCCTTTTGGGGCACTGAGAGGTGGATTCCTTCTATTCTCAACCAGAAACTTCATAGAATAGAAAGTGTGTGTGATTTTTCATGGCAGTGAGTAAAAAACAAAAATTTCATATGAGAGAGTATTTCCGTTTGCATCTTTGGTTTGTGACTTCAGCTTTTCAAAAACTGCTTAAATGCTAATAGGATTCATAGAACATTTGTAATAATGATTTCACATAATAATAATAATGAAAATTATTATATGAATTTAGCTCTGTCTTCTGCAATAACCAATATTTCTAGAAAACTAGGATTTAAGAGTGTTTTCTGGATAAAAATATGACTTCTTTTGATAAAAATAGATACTCATGTTATCTTGAAAATTGCCAACAAAATGGATGGTTTTCCCCTGTGCAGAAAAGCAGGTCTCACTGCTATCCTTTGAAAGGCCTGCTTACAAGGTTGGCCCCTGGATGGCATTTAGGAGCTTGGATTTCATGGGAGTGCCCATCATTCCCCAAACTGATAAGAATGTGCCTAAACAATTTGTGCAAACAAAATGGTTTATGCTGACACTTGCTTTCCTTCCAGGAGTTTGGAATTTTGGTATGTGCCAGGCAGAAGGTGCCTATGTGACCAGCCCCCAGTAAAAACTGTGAGTTCTGAGTCTTCTTTGAGCCTTCCTGGCAGGCAATATTTCATGAGTGTTGTCACAACTCGTTGCTAGAGGAGTTAAGTGTGTCCTGTGGCTCCAATAGGAGAGACCCTTGGAAGCTTATGCCTGGTTTCTCTGGGCTTTGCCCCATAGGCCTTTTCACTTTGCTAATTTCACCTTATCTCTTTTTGATCAGAGCCATGAGTACAACTATATGATGGGGTCTGTGAGTCTTAGTGAATCATCCAACCTAGGGTGGTCTTGGAGACCTCTGACACGGCCCCTTATTTGGGACTGGTATCTCATAATATTTAAAATCACCCCAAACCAACTTCTAGTTATAATTAATTTATAAACGTATTTCACTAAAATGATTTTCCATAGTGACATGCCAGATCAGATAGAAAAGGAAAACTCTTTAAGTTTGGTTAAGGTCTTGCTGTTTTTGACAATTGATATTAATCTATAAATATTGTAAGAATTAGAAATTTTTCTGATCACTGTTGTATAGAATTTATACTTAGGTGACACACCATATCATGAAATGACTGAAGCAAATATAACTTCTTTCTTGTTTTTAAACATCATTTAAAATGATTTACAAAAATCATAATAAACTGTATTCTAAAAGCAGACCTATGTCTGAAAAAAACTGATATACACATATCTTTGGCCCCTTTGAAACTGGGGAAGCACTTTCCACTGAATGACTCAGAAGGGAGGGAGATTAGGGTGAGGTGGTGAATGTAGAGTTGTGATAAGTCTACCTTTATAAGTTGAAGTGAACAATAATATAGGAAGAGGACTAAGTTATGCTCTTATACCTGTTATTTATAAATCTGAGCTTGTGTTGGTTTTTACTCTTGGAAAGCATATTCTTAATCATTGACATGCTTTATCTGTCCTATATGAATTTCAGTGGCAAATTCAGGCTCAGTGTTGGTTCCATCTGGGTTTACTAGGAGTAATGGTTCCACTCCTCACTGGTAAGAGCACAACATGAATTTGGACACCTACAATGAAACAAAACAAATTTTCAGAGGTCCATTATCAGTTACCCTCCTATTCAATAATAAGAATTGATCATCATCAAGAAGTTTATTTCTCCATGCCTGGGTAAAATAACAATGATATCTCCAGGCTCTTCACTGGACCCAATGGTCACCAAATCCTTCAAGCATAAACATGGCCACATGACCATATCCTTCCTCAAGAGGAAAGGAGGATCATAATATTGAATTTAGGTGGTTTATATTCCTCAGAAAAGGGGACTCCATAGACTGGAAAACTTGAGAAAGAGGAAGTACATTGAATAAAAATGTAGAGACTCAAACTGGTTTCAGGGCCACAATTCAGTCATAACATCCTTTTTGGAGGTGGGAGGTTGCTGGGCAACAGAAGTATCAGAATTACTCATTCCAAAGCTACATGTGATGTTTAAGATCAGTTCAGGAGCCCTGTGAAGAAGAAGAAGAAGAATTAAAAACAATGCAAGCTCAGAGGCTACATTTTCTTTCCCTCGAGGGTCCCAGGAGAGAAAGAAATAAAGGGAGGCTGAGTGTTGGCCTGATGAAAAATGGAAGACAGTTTCTGGACTTTTCTTCAGCAATGGGGCAAAGTAATGCTCATTGCTTATACCCACCCGAAGATGAAAATGGGACCAAGAGTTGAGGGCAACTGGCTTAACTTGAAAAGGAGGGACAGACTCTGAGAGTTTCTCTTCATCCTCAGAGCACTTCCTATGATATATCCTGAACACAGAGTACTCATTAAATGCTCCCAAACTCATGTTGCAATGAAACAAATAGCACCCCAAGAAGGAAGAAGGAAGCAGAAATACCACCTATTGGCTGAGGTCCTTGTTGTCCTGAAATGAAAGTAAAAGGGAAGATGAATTCAGTAATTGAGAGAGTAAAGAGCAACAACACCTTAGAAAATTATACAAACAACTGAATCTCATTCTCATGTCACTGAGTATCAAAGCAGGACCCAATTTGTAGATATAAGCCTATGCCAGGCTTAAAAGAACACCCTGAAGAATAGGGTGACTATTCTTAGGTGTCTTACAGGGCCAAGATCTCAGTCTATACATCTTCCTCCCTACAGAGCTGTCATTACCTTATCAGAATCTGATTTCTGTGGCCTCATTTGCTCTGTCATTTTGCTCTTCTGTCTCAATTTCACCATGGAAGAATAGGAGAATGAAACAGCAGAAAGGCAATATCAACCACTTTCCAAAAGTTTCTTACCTCCTTGGCCTCTAAAATGGAGGGTGAAGCTCACCATGAGGGCAACGAGCCCCAGCACAAAGCCCCCGGTTCCAGTCAGCATCTTGCTCTGGGCAGAATCCAACTGTCCCTCTGGGAAGAAAAGACCCCAGGGTCAGTCTTACCCCCATGTGCTGCAAACTTTGGCCTTGTCTGACACCTAGAGCTTGACCAGTGTACCATGGGGAGAAAGGGAGAGGATGGGGCCAAGCTTGGAGTCACTGTATAGAAGGAGTAGATACAGAAAGCACCCCAAAGTTCTGAGTCTCAGACTAGTGATGTCCACAGGAGGCAAATGCTGGGTTTAGGTCAGCCCATTAAGTCCAAGCTAAAGAGACTCAAGGGAGACTGAAGGGAGAGGCCAGATCCCACATCTGAGGGCCAGTCATGAAGGTGATTGCTTTTCTGGGATTTTCTGACAAGGAGACATTCCTTAGGATCCCCCAGGGCAGGGATAAATACATGTTAGAATCGGCAGATCTCCACTACTCCCAGTCCAGACAGTTAGGGAGTTGATGAGGACACACGGGGTGGTGTGACCCCAATGTGTAGTGAGCAGACTCCAGACCCTGGAGCCCAGAGGGTCATCAAGGAGTGACTCATTCCACTCTACAGTGACAGGACTGTCCAAGCTGGGGTGCTCCACTTGGCAGGTATAGACATTTTCCTGCTGGGGAGTCATTTCCAGCATCACCAGGAGGTGGAAGGTCCAGTCTCCATTATAGATCGGATTGGTGGACACAACCCCAGTGGTTTCCTCCTGTCCATTCAGGAACCAGTGAACTTGAATGTTGCCTGGATAGAAATCTGTCACGTGGCAGACAAACAGGTGGTGGTGCTGCAGGAGCCCCTTCTTGGAGGGGAAGACGTTCACTTTAGGCTGGACTGGAAGTGAGAAAAAGGATCTTGTTATGACAGCTGAGACAACAAATGCAGTACATTTAGCAATTTTCTTGCCAAATTGACTTCTAGACGTTAAAGATGAATATATCATCTACTAAGCTATTTGGAGACAGAAAATGGGCAACAGTGTAGGAAAAAAAGAATAAAACATTTAAATGTCCCAAGAATGACGTTGTCATACACAATAAAAAGCAGAGAAGAATAGGAGAGGGTCAAGGCACTCTAGAACACTTTCATCAGAAAAGTATGTTAGTAACTAACGGTTTTTGAACAGAAATGTTGAGCCAGCTATGAAACTACCTAAATTTACATTTTCCTGTCTTATTCTAAAGGATGCATAATCCTTCCAAATATCTTGGAATGAGAGTATATTCAGTCAATAGCATCCCTTTGATCTATCAGTCTGATATCCTCATTAAAAAAGAGATGAAGAAATGAAGTACCTTGATTTGTTCTTTATTCAACCTGTATGTCTCCTGGCCATTTCTACCAAAAAAAAAAAAAAAAAAAAAAAAAAAAATTTAGGAAGCAAGGTCCACAAATCCAGTGTTCTTAGCTTTTTTGGCTTACCAGAGAGTCTGGCCTTTTCCCTTGTGGTCTGGTCCCATTACCATGAAGCCCTTTGGGTTCAGGCCACCCAGCCTGGGACACACTGGGGGTAGGAGACAGAAAAGAGACCTCTCTCCTCCTCTGCTGCCCAGGCACTCACCCCCACCACTTGCCTTCCAGGATCTTCTTGTTCCTACCTACCTACTCACCTCTGCACTTTAGGGCGAAACCCTTGTCCAACTCATAGTTGTGTCTGCACACCGTATCTACGGCGCTCTTTCTCAGCTCCAGAAACTCCCTTTGGATGTTCCAGTTCTTGGCAGTTATGCGCCTGAGCTCAGTCACAGCCACAAACACCCCCATGACACAGTCAAACTGGATGTACACTTCTCTGTTGTAAATGTATCGCAACAAGACGTGTCCTATCTAACTCATAGCAGTCACTCCTCCTCTAATACACATAAAAATCTGTGGAGAGTGAAAGACCAGGACAGGGCTGAGCTGGGAGAGGCCCCAGCGCCCACAAGACACTCTACCCATTTCCCCGTGTAGGGCCTTCACTGTGAAGTTGAGTGGCTGCATCCAGGGCCCTGTATTTCCTGTTTTTTGCCTCTTTTATCCTGAGTCCCCATTTACTTTCCAGCAGAGTGTCCAGTTATAGAACTCAGAGGGGTCACTCTGCCCTCTGTTCAGGACCTAGAGCATGGCCAAAACAAAAACTTTGTGTTCACCACATTCTCAGTATTTTCTCTATCTCTATGTCTTCGCCTCACCTCCAGTCTCTTTGCCATTCTCAGTAAATCAACAAATCAATGAAATATGATTTAATACTGTTGATGTAAAGGTATTTTGTCCCTGTACTTGTTAAATTATAAAATATGCATTTTTCTTATCCTCAGTCATGTAATCTTGTTTAAATCATAGAACCTCCCTGGCTCAAAGTCTTCTTACCCAATGAATGGAAGATTTAACTAAATAATCTCTGAAGTTCTTTCCAGCACTAATAGTAAAGAGTCCTGCCTCAGAGAACCTTAAAGTCTAAGGGGAAAACCAGCAGGTGAACATGACATGGAAGAGGTAAAAGGTGGGTTCTCAGAGGACAGAAGCAGGGGTGCAGAAGCACAGGAAGAGTGTCTTAAATTTGCTGAGAGTTGGAGGCAGAGGAAGAGATGAGGGCTTCCGAGAGAGCTGACATTCCCTTTGGGGTCTAAAGAGGAACAGAATCTTACCAAGGGAGCAGACGAGAAAGAGCACTCTGGCAGAAGTGCCCAGAGAACAGTAGGAACACCAGGAAAGGGAAAAGTGGGTGGCTGAGGTGACAGGACATGAGGACAGGCAGGCAGTAATGCCTGCTAGCTGTCTGTGCAGAGCTAATGAGTTTGGGGATTTTTCCTATAGGGGACAGATTATTATAAACCGGTGAATGATTTCACCTGATCTTTGTGTTAGGAAGGTTGTTCTGGAGGAAGTGTGAGGAAAGAATTGGGTATTTTTATGACAACAGGCAAGAAGTGATGAGGGCATAGACTAGAATTAAGGATATGAGAGAGATTATAAAGCCAAGTCTACAGGATACAGAGAGAGGAAAGACTGCCTCTTTCTGTATATAGCACTGAGAGGCAGTAAGTATAATGTTTAAGATCATAGACTCTGGGGAGAGAGAACCTCGTTCCTCTTGTATCTCAATGACTTATTAACTGTGTGACCTCAATGAGATACAGTGTCCTCAATACTAAAATGGGGACAATGATATTTTTCTGACATTGTGTGGGTTAACTGAGATCAAGAGGGTAAAATATGACATTAGGCTTACAATGAAGTAAGGGTTCAGTTTACAATGGCTGTGATCACATATAGGCTTTTATTCATGAAAGTGGAGTGAGAACACAGAGTGATAATATTCTTTCCACACTACATTCTTGCCTGGTTACTGCCCACCTCTCAGGTTCATTCACTTTCAAGCCCCTCAAAAGTATTGAACATCTGCCAGGTCTACTTCCTCCCTGACCTTCCTTTCTCAAACTCACACAATTTAAAGTGTGCACTTCCCAAACCCCCACTCTTCTGAAACTGCCCTGACTAAAGCAAATGTCTACTGTGTCTCATGATCTGTGCACACTCCCCTCAAATGTAGTATGTCCTCATGACACACTTCTGGACATCCTCAACAGGGGTTATTTCACTCACATAATTCCTTAAATATCAACCAAAATAAGTAGCTCATATGGGTATACTTCCACCCCTGTCCACTTATCTTAGTTCTACACATGTCTGTCCACATGGTCACCGGACACCTCCAGCTGGACATCCCATAGGAGCCTCAGCCGCTTTTCCTCCCAAATACTTGGTGAATGGTATTATTAGTCACCCATCCTCTAGCTAAGAATTTTCAGTCACCCAGAACTCATTCTCTTCCTCATTTACTACTTATGATCAGATAACAAGACCTGTTATTTTGCTTCCTGTCCCTTTTGTCCACTGTAGTAGTTAATGCAGACTGCCATCATTCCTAACGTGGATTAATTCAGTGGTCCCTTAACTCCTCTCCCTGCCTCCATTTTGTCTCTTCTAGTTCATCTATCTGTCCTGAAATGCTTAAAGTCGCCTGTTGCCTCTGTATGATGTCCAATCTTTCTAATAAGATAAGCAAGGCTTTTTACGATCTGACTCCTGTTTACCTAACCAGTTTCCTCTCCTGCTTCTTCATCCCTTCTATTCATTCTTATCACAAATGGCAGGATTTCTTCTTTTTTTTTTTAGAGGCCAAGTAATATTCCATTGTGTATATACACCATATTTTCTTTATTCATTCATTGTTCTATGGACATTTAAGTTGTATTTATATATTAGCTATGTGAATAATGCTGAAATGAGCATGAAAGTGCAGATATCTCTTCAAGATCCAGATTTCATTTCCTTTGACTATATACCCAGAAGTGAAATTGCTGGATTATATGGTAATTCTATTTTTAATATTTTGAGGACTCTCCACACTGTTTTCCCTAACAGCTGTTCCAATTTACATTTCCACCAACAGCGTATAAAAGTTCCCTTTTCTCCACATTATCATCAAACATTTATTACCTTCTGTCTTTTTATAATAACCATTCTAACAGGTGTGAGGTGATACCATGTTGTGGTTTTGATTTTCATTTCCACGGTGATTAGTAAAGATGAGCACCTTTTCATATACCTATTGACCATTTGTATTTCTTCTTTGGAAAATATCTACTCAGGTCCTTTGATGATTTTTAATCATTTTTTTGTTATTGAATTTTCTGAGATTTTTATATATTTTGGATATTAACCTCTTATCATATATCTGGTTTGCAAGTATTTGCAAGTATTGTTCTTGTTCAAGACTACTTTGGCTATTCAAGGTCTTTTGTGGTTCCATATGAATTTTATGATTGGTTTGTTCTATTTCTGTAAAAAAATTTCCTTGGAATTTTGAAAGAGATGGCATGGAATCTGTAGATCACTTCGGGTTGTGTGGACATTTTAATGTTACTAGTTCTTCGGTTAAATTTATCTCGAATACTCCCATTCCATAGGTTGCCTTTTCACTATGTTGATTGTTTTCTTTGCTGTGAAGAAGCTTTTTTGTTTGATGCAATTCCATTTGTCTTCTTTTGCTTCTGTTGCCTGTGCTTTTGGTGTCACATCCAAAAAGTCATTGCCCAGACCAATGTCGAGAAGTTTTTCCTCTATATTTTCTTCCAGGAGTTTTATGGTTTTAGATCTTACATTTAAGTCTTTAATCCATTTTGAGTTGGTTTTTGTATATGATGTGAGATAAGGGTCTTATTTCATATTTTTTCTGCAGGTGGAAATCTAATTCTCCCATCCCTTATTGAAGAGACTATCCTTTCCCTGTTGTATGTTCTTGGTATGCTTGTTGAGCATCTGTTGACTGTGGACATGTGGATTTATTTCTGGGTTCTCTATTTTGCTCTACTGGCCTATATGTCTGTTTTTATGCCAGTACCATACTGTTTTGATGACTGGAACTTTGCTATATACTTTGCAACCAGGAAATGGAAGTATGATACTTCCTTCTTTGTTCTTGTTCAAGACTACTTTGGCTATTCAAGGTCTTTTGTGGTTCCATATGAATTTTATGATTGGTTTGTTTTACTTCTGTAAAAAATTTCCTTGGAATTTTGAAAGAGATGGCATGGAATCTGTAGATCACTTTGGGTTGTGTGGACATTTTAATGTTACTAGTTCTTCGGTTAAATTTATCTCTAAGCATTTTATACGTTTTATTGCTATTGTGAATGTGATTGTTTTCTGAACTTTTTAAATAGTTTGTTGTTTATGTATAGAATGGTGATTGATTTTTGTATGTTGATTTTATATCCTGAAACTTTGCTAAATTTGATTAGTTCTAATTTTTTTCTGAGTCCTTAGGGTTTTATTCTTATGTGATCATGTTTTATAATTTTCAGTGTATAAGTCTTTTACCTCTTTGGTTAAATTTATATTTTAAATTTTATAGAAATAATTTTACTTCTTTTTTTACTTACATGCCTTTATTTCTTTTTCTTGTCAAATTGCTCTGGGTAGAACTTCCATAACTATGTTGAAAAAAAAAAAAGGCAAGAGTGAGCATTTTTGCCTTGTACCAGATCTTAGAGGGAAAGCTTTCAGTTTTTCTCCATTGATTAAGTAGGCTGTGTGCTTTTCATATATGACCTTTACTGTGTTAAAGTAAGTTCTCTTTATACTTACTTCATTGAGAGTTTTAATCATAAATGGATGTTGAACTCTGTTAAATGCACTTTTTCTGTGTCTATTGAGATGATCATGTGGTTTTCTTTTATTTCATTAGTGTATTTTATCACATTGATTGTTTTGCCTACCATCCTTGCATCCCAAGAATAAATCCCACTTGGTCATGATGTATGATCTTTTTAATATGCGGTTGAATTTGGTTTGATTGTACTTTATTTGAGAATTTTGAATATCTGTTCATCATGGATATCGGTCTACAGTTTTCTTTTCTTGTGTTGTCTTTGTCTGGTTTTGTTATCAGAAAGAATTCATTATAAATGACTGGCTGCCTGGAATTTATTTGGGGGTTGTCTATTGAAAGAGTCTTTAAATTGCAGCTTCTCTACATGACTTAACATGTATCATAAGTGGAAACTCTACATTGAATTTATCATGAAACTTTTCAAAACCCAGAAATGAGAGCAACACTGCACAGCTGCAGAAGAAATTTGAAGAGTATGTCACTGTGTCAGCTCAGGGTTGAGTTCAGGGAACCCAGCCTCTAGATGAAGCTCCTCTGCCTGCCCTTCCTGCTGCTCAGAAACCTCCCTGATGGATGTCAAGGAACCTTGAAGGTCCAGCAGCAGCAGGTGGAGGAGAGTGTGAGGGGGTCTGGCTATTGTATCTGTCACTGCAGAGACGGCCATAGTTGCTTTGGGTGATCTGGTCAGAGTCCCTGTCTTTCCTCAGTGCTTTACATGCCCCAACTTGAAGCTTCACAACTGGTAGCTCAGGCGGAGTGGAGCTAACCTCAGGTGCCTCAGGGAACCCATTCAACTTTTAAGCTACAAGGGTTCCAGAAGCATTTAAATTTTCTCTGATCTTCTGAGCCTATCTTCTTGCCCTATGCCCTGCGCCTCAGCCTCTGAGTTCCTGACTATCCAGTTTGGAGTCTCTGTGACAAGTGTCTTCTTCCTGCCCTCTCTGCTCTACTCCCCCATGTCTAATTCTGTTTCCTGTTCTGCTAATAGGTTTTCCCACCTGTTTTTCAGCCAAGGCACATTTCCAAATAGTGGTTTGAATTTTTTCTTTAAAAAGCAGTTGACTTTTTTCCCGCTTAATAAAATCTTACTTGCAAAGCAGATAAATTTCACCCAAGGATCCCTCAAAACTGCTTTTTTTTTGGTGCATGCATGTGAAAAATATTAGAGTTTGTAAAACTCTTGAAAATGTCTGAACTTTCTAGAGTAAAACTTAAAAACTTCTTTTGTAATATAAATCATTGTTTCGGAACAGACCATATTAAGAATATGTAATTACTATAGAATATAAGGAAAGCAATATGGGCAACACAATAAGGATGCCCACAGACCAGCCGTGTGACCTGGGGCAAATAAAGCAACTTTTTGGAGTCTTGACTTTTTCACCTATAAAAAGCAATGTTGTTGTTGTTGTTGTTGTTGTTGTTGTTGTTGTTGTTGTTGTTGTTCTTCTTCTTCTTCTTCTTTCTTTTCTTCTGTTGTTGCCATATGTTGTTGGGTTGTTGTTGGCAGCAGCAGTTTGTTTTGTTGTTTTTCTTTTTCTTCTTCCTTCCTTCCTTCCTTCTCCTTCCTTCTCCTTTTCCTTCCTCCTCCTCCTCCCTCCTCCTCCTCCTCCGGCCTCCTCCCTTCTGCCTCCTCCTCCTCCTCCTCCGCCTCCTCCTCCTCCTTCTTCTTCTCTACTTTGAAGGACTACTGTTAAAATTAGATAAGATGATGTAAACAAATTTTAGAGCCTAGTGTCTGGCCCTGCTCACTGGAGGTTAGAGCCCTTCCCTTTGTCAAGCTGCTATGGGTTAAATTATGTGGAGACAAAAAGAGACACAAAGGACAGAGCTCTAGTTTGTTCAGAACGACTCAAAAGGAACTGCACTTGGGGCACAGCCTTAATGCTTGAAAAGCAGATTTTATAAACTTAATGCAGATAGTTTCTTTGTTTCCACCTCTTCTTTCATTTGAGAAAAGGAGATAGAAACAAAGTAAACAAATATTTAAATCCCCAGGCTTCTGCTGCTGCTCAAGCGGCATGATAGGGTAGAGTCCCAGGGTTTAAATACTAGGGCAGTGAATATCATGAACAAGAGATTTTTCCAGAGGCTGTTAGAGCTTCAGATCTGATGTGTCCATGAGTTGTTCCCTTTCTTCACAATTTTCCTATGACCCAATAATCTCTAGTATTTTCTCAATAATTTCAGCTTCACCCAGGCCTGTTAAGCCGTCTTCTCCCCTTTTGTTCTTTCCATTTCTGCTCTGTTGGAAGTTGAAGAAACCCTGAGGAGTTGGAAGGAGAAGGAAATGGAGGAATTTGCCCTACCCATTGGAGCCCAGCCCCTGGTCTCATGTTTCACTCAGAAATGAGTTCCTCGGCATCAAAACTGTGCAAAGAGCTCTAGACCTGTCCCTTCCCTTCCCTTAGCTGTCTCTCTCACATGATGAAGAATACTTATCTCATTCCTCTTACTAACCTGAACCCATTGGCCTCTCCACCTCACCCCATCCCTTCCACCTCCACCCACCACGCTGCTCACTATTCACCCCAAAGGAGCCCCAAGCCGTGATTTTTAATGAATTCATATCAATGTGCACCATTATGCCTGCTCCCAGAACAGCTTCTCCTGGGTTCATCTTGTACTATCTCTCCTTTCACCACATGTTGGACATTGTTCCATCTTACCAGCTACTTCCATAGCCCACTCCTGCTCTTTAAGACTCAAACTTCTCCATTTTTTTTTCTCATCTGCAGGCACAAGCTCCACAACTGAACTAACTTTGTCCAATTTTCTGTTCATCTGAGTGATAAATGTCAGAAAATATTCCTTTTCCCTCTGAGAAATGAGTACAATGGGATGAAGTTTGAGAAGATGAATTTGGGAGTTTCAAATGCTATTAACCTTGGAAATTGGGGAAGAGTCTTAGAGAACCTGATTCTCAAGGAGTGAGGCTGGCTTTATGGGTGGAGACAAAGAGTTTGGGGAACTTTAACATAAACTACTTCACTGTTCTATCATGTATGGGCTTGGTGGTAAATTGAAACTAAAAGAGGCCATTTCCTGTTTCTCACTTTCGCTCAGGACCTGATCTGGTTCCTGACATAAGGGTCAGTCAGCTGCAGTAGGTATACTGTCAGCCTTACCACAGCTTGTCTTCTTTATCCTCCTCTGCTCCTCTGGCCATCACTGGTCATGGGATGGGGTTCCTGCTTGGTTCTGTGGAAGGCACCTCCACCTTGAGCATGGATTTTATAGTATGATCTCGGGATTCTGGACACTGCAGACTGACCAAAGATTTCCTTTTCTGAACTTTGATGTTAAAATGTCATTTTTTTTTTTGCATTTTTTTGTTCTTGTTTTTGTCCTTTTTTTTGAGGCATAATTGACATACAACATTATATTAGTTTCAGGTGTTGTTAAGAGAGTAAGTCTTAACAGTTCTCGTCACAAGAAATATTTTAATGATGTATGGCGATGAATATTAATTAGACTTATTAAGGTGATCATTTTACAATATATCCAAATATCGAATCATTACGCTGTACACCTGAAATGTCATCCTGACTCCCCTATGTGAGAACCTTGTGTCTCTAAAATCATCCCAGGTACCACTGTGCCCAACAGACACACACACACTGATCTTCTCTCTCTGTCTCCCTGGGACAATGTTGGACCCCCAAAACCACATGGGCCCACATGGAAAACACCCAGGGTCATTTCCCTGAGCCGGGCCCTCCAAGAGCAGCAGCTCTGCACATACCTGGGGTGTCTCTGCCCTGAGCCAAAGGAGAGCTCAATGTCACCAAGGACATCATCAGAGGTGCCATCCAGAGAGTCCCAGTGACCTGCAGGACCATCATCCTGGAGCTTGGGAAAGGTGGGGGCCAAGAAATTACAATCAGAACAGCTCTCACTAAATTGGCTCTACTCCTAAAATATTAGAGATGATGAGCCAGGATAGACTCCTACATCCCCTGGGTGTGGCCAGATTCCAAAAAAAGAACCAATTAGCAGGAATTGTTACTCTCCAGGCAGAGGTTTGATGTAGAGCATATGATACTTCAAGTTGTAAGATTCAAGTATAAGTCGAGTATAAGAAAAGAGATCCTCATTTTGAGGAACTGGATGAGTCATAAGGCTTTTTTTTTTTTAGTATGTTTTTCTTGCTCTGGAACAAGTCCCAAGGAATCTCTTTTCCATTCCATGATGACTGTTGCCCCACCTTGCACGGACTTGTTCTGGGAATGAACAAGTTCTAAGCAGTGTGTTAAAGATCTGCAGGGATTAGACTCCCTACCTCAAAACTCTGAGGACCATCCTTTCTCTAAATTTCAATATTATTATTTTTTTATAAATTTAAACACCAAATAATTTCCCTGAACAAATTTACCAATGGTTCCTGATATGTGGTAAATATACTCTTGCCTAAACACAAAACCTAAGAGACAATGACACAATGACTATGTTTCCAACAAAAATAGTACATACTTGAATAAAATTCGAATAAATCGAACAAAACATTTAAAATCGTTTAACTTAAGTTTTCTATTTGAAAACTCTGATCGCACACAGAGATAGAGTGAAATTTCCTGTGAAGCCTCTTTTTTTGCTTCTTCCTGGCTTTCTGACTGTGGATAAGTTATTTAACCCACTGTGACTTAGTTTCCTCTCATGTAGAATGGAGATTATTGTGGAGCCTATGTCATTGGTTTGTGTATAAATCTAATCAGGATAACACTCAGTATTTGTGAATCTCATAAAACAGAGTCCTGCACATAACAAAAAGTCAAGAAATATTAATTATTATAATCCAAGACTAGCTCAAAACAGAAAAATGACAATTGAATAGTAAGTACCAGAAGATTTTACTACAGTTCTACACAAATTTAGAAATTAACAAAGAAGTTATAAAGCAAAGAGTAAATTTTACACTCAGTGGAAAAATATTAGAGAAACTCATAAAGAAGATAAAAATTTCAGGAAGAAATAATAAGAATAATAATTACGAATGAAGTAATTTAAAAATTTTTACATTCTGAATATATTATATTTGATAATAATTACAACAAATTATTATCAAATTCCTCCAGAATTTTCAATGGTATGAAAGGGTAAATATAATATCACTTGGTAACAATCAAATTCTTACATGAAGCTAAGAATCAACATGAAATTATGAAGAAAATTATCCATTCAGAAAAATCACTACAAAATAAAAAATACTCAAGGATCATCTTCAATGCCATATTTCCCAACAACCCCATTAAAAGGAAAGTGATTTTAGTTTCCCTCCCCTTATTCCCATTCCTACATAGGCTGGGGCTTTCTGGTACATGTCGGTCCTGACAATTCTCCCACCTCCTTTCCAAGTGGTTCTAGCATCTCCTTTCTCAGCCACAGAGATGCCTCTTCTGACATTTTCTGGTTGGCTGAGCCCATCAAGCTGTTTCACCTCCACCGCTTCTCCCTCTACAGGGGTAGGGAAATAAGTTCTGGATTCAGCTTCTCCCTGCTCTGCTCTGCCCCATTTTCTCCCATTTTCACTGTGTCTGGTCACAGTGGTCACTGCAGATACACCTGAAATAGATAAGGAAAAGAAAAAACTGTGTCCTCATCCCTGAGTTATGAGGATTAAATGAACCATGCATGCACTTGGTTACACTAGTCATGGTTGATTTGCCATATCCAGGGCTTCTGGTCCTGAACTCCCTCACTTAATCACTCTATCCTTTTTGGAGATCCCACTATCCTTACCGCTGAGTCAGTAACACTCAGTCTGCACCTTCAGGCTCTGCCTCTCCTGGAAATGGGGGAGCTGGTCCCAGATGCAGGGCATGATTTGGGAGGGGAGTTGTGTGAAGGGAGCATAGCAGTGGGAACTGACCAGGGCAGAGATCGGGGCAAACAAGATATAGGAGTTGCTCATTTTAAAAAACCAGGGAGCAAGAGGCACCTACTCAGTTTATCAGAGATCTGCTGAGTGCTCAGCATGTGCCTCGGGAGGTAACACTTTATACTTTATGCAAAAGGAACGCTTAAATCAAATATACTCCTATCTTAACCTTAAGGGTAAATTTAATATGGAACACAAAACTCACCATCTGTTTGGATTGTTAAGCAAGCCTATGTTTGAGAAATAGTTCTGCATCTATTGCTTTGAGCCTTTTTACCAACAGGATGCATTTACCACTGTGTGAATTACTAGGACAGGAGGACTGAGTGGTCTGATGAATACAGACCTAGAGGTTAAGTCTGCATCTTCTATAAGCTGATGCATTATATAGGCTTAGCCTTTTTTTTGGGGGGGGGGGTCAATGATTATTTATTATTATATGCAAAGAAAAGGATTTTGTTTATTATATTATATCTAATTTTAAATTCTGATCTTAATTTGATTTCTGAATGGTAATGATAAAACATGCTCTTAATAAGTTATATGTTGAATCAGTACTGTGTAAATATGGATCATACAACCCAGAATTCATGATTTACTCATCCTTGAATAACTAAGAACAAAGGTCCTTGATCTACCTGAATGAAGGTATCAAACATAAATATGTGGCAGCCCAACGATATACAGCAAGTTCACAGGAGGCCCTTGTTCAATATGTTAACTTACCCAATAGCTAGGACATCCCCCCTTTTCATGTTATTCTTCTTGCTCATGTATAACAATGAACTTCTTCATTATCTCCTACTGTTTATCAAAATTCTCAAAAACAAAAAGCAATGGCAGAGATGACTTGGTGCATATTCTCAAAAGAAAGCAGACAATGACACTGAATTTTTATTATTTATGGAGTGAAAAAAAAAAGGAACTTGGATGGAGGCCCCAGGAGAGAAACTGTGCATGGATCAAAGACAGGAACTATAGAAGCTAGTTTCAGGACAATTACTTGGCACTAACATTCCCTTGGGAAGCTGGGTGACTGTCCAAGAACCACTCCCTGAGACTGAAGATACACAGAAAAACACTGGGAATAACTCACTCCACTCCATAGTGACAGGTCTGTCTAGGCTGGAGAGCTCCATTTGGCAGATGTAGACATCTCCTTGATGAAAGACCATTTCCAGCTTCACCAGGATTTGGAAGATTCAGTCTCCATTATGAATCAGGTTGGTGGAAACAACCCCAGCTGTTTCCTCCTGTCCATTCAGAAACCAGTGGACTTGAATTTGCCTTGATAAAAATCTGTCACATAGCAGACAAGCAGATTGGGTGCTGTAGGGTCCATTCTTGGAAGAGAGACATTTACTTTAGGTTTAACTAGGATTGGAGATTTTTAAAAAGGTAATGGACTTTGAGATTATTATTATTAATTTTTTTTTTTTGTTCGACCATACCACCCCGGAACAAGCCTGATCCCTGTCTGATCTCGAAAGCAAGCAGAGTCGGGCCTGGTTAGTACTTGATGGAAGATCACCTAGGAAGACCAGGTGCTGTGGAGTAAAAAATAATAAGGATTGTGTTGACAAATCTGTTGTCAACCAATGGCTGTTTGCCTAAAAAAAAAAATTATTATGGTGACATTTGTTAACAAAATCCAGTAAATTTCAAGTGTACAATTCAATAGTAAGGCATAGAGATTATTATTTCTCTGACATTTTCATTATAGAATTGATTTCCAGATATTTAAAATATAAGTGCTATAATTAGGTTAGTAGAAAAGGGTGTACTGAAAAGGTGGCAATAGACCTTCAAATGGAATATGACCTTGAATTACATAATAGGGATTGAGAAGAATGGGAGAGAGACAAAGACAGCACTTTATGGCACATTTAACTATAAGTCATTGATTAATAGACATCGGACAAAGAATGTTTTACCAGCTGTGAAACTACCTGTATTTTCAATGCAAAATTTGCTCAAATAATTTCTTTTAAAAAAAATTTTTTTAAAAAATTAAGTTTATTGAGGTAACATTGGTGAATACAATTATATAATTTTCAGGGGTAAATTATCGTTTGACATCTGTATATTCTATTGTGTGTTTAGCACCCAAAGTCCAGTTTCCTTCAGCTACCATATATTTGATCCCCTTTACCCACTTTGCCCTCCCCTACACCCTATATTTGACCTCCTTTTCCCCGTCTACTCCCCCTTCTTCTTATGTCTGAGGAATATTCCATGGTATATATTTACTACAGCTTCTCTAGCCAATCATCTATCGTAGGAGACTTCGGTTGCTTCCATGTCCTGGCCACTGTGAATAATGCTGCTATGAAAATCAGTGTGCAAATATCTTTTCAGATATGGGTTTTCAAGTCTTTGGGGTAAATACCCAGTAGAGGGATTGCTGGATCATATGGTAGATCAATTCTCAGTTTTTTGAGGAACCTCCAAATTGGCTGTACCAATATGCAGTACCATCAGCAGTGTATAAAGATTCCTTTATCTCCGCATCCTCTCCAACATTTGTTATTACTTGTCCTGTTGATTATAACTATTCTAACAGGTGTGAGATGGTATCTCATTGTGGTTTTGATTTGCATTTCCCTAATAGCTAGTGAGTTGAGCATCTTTTCATATATTTGTTGGCCATTTGTATGTCCTCTAGGGAGAAGTGTCTGTTCAGGTCCTCTGCCCATTTTTTGATTGAATCCTTTGTATTTTTGTTATTGAGTTGTATGAGTTCTTTGAATATTTTGAATATTAGGCCATTTTCGGAGGTGTTGCTTGCAAATATATTTTCCCATTCGGATGGTCCTCTCTTTACCTTGTTGATGATTTCTTTTGCTGAACAGAAGCTTTTTAGTTTGATGTAGTCCCATTCATTTCTTTTTGCTTTTACTTCCCTTGTTTCTGAGGTCAAATTCAAAAAATCCTCTTTAAGTCCAAGGTCCTTGAGTTTAGTTCCTATGTTTTCTTCTATGCATTTTATTGTTTCAGGTCTTATATTTAGGTCCTTAATCCTTTTTGAGTTACTATTGGTATGTGGTGATAGACAACAGTCTAGCTTTATTCTTTTGCAGGTGGCTTTCCAGTTTTCCTAGCACCATTTATTGAAGAGGCTTTCCTTTCTTCACTGTATGTTTTTGGCTTCTTTGTTGAAAATTATTTACCTATATAAATATGGGTTTACTTCTGGATTCTCGATTCTGTTCCACTGATCTATGTGTCTGTTTTGCTACCAATACCATGCCATTTTGATTACTGTCGCTTTGTAGTATAATTTGAATCAGGCAGAGTGATGCCTCCCTCATTCTTTTTTCTTGAGATGGCTTTGGCAATTTGGGGTCTTTTGTGCTTCCATACAAATCTAAAGATTTTTTGTTCCATTTGTTTAAAAAAATGCCAATGGGATTTTGATGAGAATTGCATTAAATCTATATAATGCTTTAGTAATAAGGCCATTTTAACTATGTTGATTCTTCCAATCTAAGAACACGAAATATCTTTCCATTTCTTGTATATTCTTTGATTTCTTTTAACAGAATCTTATAGTTTTCATTATATAGGTCCTTCACATTTCATTAGATTTAATCCTAGGTATTTTATTCTTTTTGTTGCAATTGCACAAGGAATTACTTTTTCCACTTCTTTTTCTAACAATTCATTATTAGAGTATAGAAATGCTATGGATTTCCGAACATTGATTTTGTATCCAGAGACTTTACTGTATTTGCTTATTGTTTCTAGTAGTGTTCTTGTGGAGTCTTTAGGGTTTTCTATATAGAGAATCATGTCATCCGCAAATAGTGACAGTTTGAGTTCTTCTTTTCCTATTTGGATGCCTTTTATGTCTTTCTCTTGTCTGATTGCACTCGCTAGGACCTCCAATGTTATATTGAAGAACAGTGGTGATAGTGGTCAGCCTTGCCTTGTTCCTGATCTTAGAGGGAAGGTTTTTAGTTTTTCACCATTAAGTATAATGTTGGCTGAGGGTTTGTCATAGATGGCCTTTATTATGTTAAGGTACTTTCCTTCTATACCGGTTTTGTGAATTGTTTTGATCATAAATGGATGCCGTATCTTGTCGAAGGCTTTTTCTGCATCTATTGATATGATCATATGATTCTTATTTTTTAATTTGTTTATGTGGTGTATCACATTAATTGATTTGCATATGTTGAACCATCCCTGTGCATCTGGCATGAAGCACTTGATCGGGGGGTATAATCTTTTTAATATGTTGCTGTATTCAGTTTGCTAGTATCTTACTTAGGAATTTTGCATCTGTGTTCATGAGAAATATTGGTCTGTAGTTTTCTTTTTTTGTTTTATCTTTACCAGGTTTTGGTATCAAGGTGATATTGGCCTCATAAAATGAGCTGGGAAGTATTGCCTCCTCTTTGATTTTTTGGAAGTTTGAGGAGAATAGGTATTAAATCTTTGAATGTTTGGTAGAATTCACTGGTGAAGCCATCTGGTCCTGGACTTTTACTTTTTGGTAGGTTTTTGATGATCGTTTCAATTTCCATACTGTTGATCAATCTATTTAGATTTTTCCAGTTCTTTTTGATTCTGTCTAAGAAAGTTGTATTTTTCTAAGTATTGGTCCATTTCTTCTAGGTTATTAAACTTGGAATTATATACTTTTTCATAGTATTCCTGTATGATCCTTTGTATTTCTGCAGTGTCAGTCGTAATTTCCCTTCTTTCATCCCTGATTTTGTTGATTTGTGTCTTTTCTCTTTTTCTTTAGTGAGTCTAGCCAGGGGTTTGTTAATTTTATTAATCTTCTCAAACCATCAGCTCTTTGTTGCATGTATTTTTTCTATTGTTTTTATTTTGTTTTCAATTTCATTTATTTCTGCTCTAATTTTGATGATTTCTTTCCTTCAGCTGACTTTAGGCTTCATTTGTTCTTCTTTTTTCAGTTTTTTAAGATGGAGCATTAGGTTGTTTATCTGGGCTCATTTTTGTTTTTGGAGGTAAGCCTGTAATGATATGAACTTTCCTCTTATGACTGCTTTAGCTGTGTCTTAAAAGTTTTGACATGTTGTAGTATCATCATTTGTTTCTATGGATCTCTTCACCTCTCTTTTTATTTCTTCTCTGGCCCAATTATTCTTCAGTAGCATGTTGTTTAATCTTGATATATTTGTGGTTCTTCTTGCTTTCTTTTTGCAGTTGATCTCTAGTTTCAAAGCATTATGATCAGAGAATATGGTTGGTATGATTTCAACTGTCTTATATTTGTTGAGGCTATCTCTGTGTCCCAGAATGTGATCGATCCTTGAGACTGTTCCATGTGTGCTAGAGAAGAATGTATAAGCAGCTCTTTTGGGATAGAAGGCTCTGTAAATGTGAATTATGTTCAGTTGATCGAATGTGTCATTTAAGGATGTGATTTCCTTATTGATTTTCTGTTTGGATGATCTGTCCATATCTAACAGTGGGGTATTTAGGTCCCCTACTACGATAGTGTTTTGGTCTGTTTCTCCCTTTAGTTCTGTTAGTAATTGCTTTACATATTTTGGGGCTTCCTGATTGGCAGTATAGATATTAATAAGTGTTCTGTCCTCTTGGTGCATGATTCTCTTTATCATATAAAGTGTCCCTCAATATCTTTCTTTATCTTTTTTATTTCGAAGTCTAGTTCGTCTGATATTAATATCGCTACTCACACTTTTCCCCGAATGCCATTTGCTTGAAATATGATTTTCCACCCTTCCACTCTGATTTCATATTTGTCTTTGGAGCTGAGATCAGTTCCTGGAGGCAGCATATGGTTGGGTTTTGTTTTTTGATCCATTCTGCAACTCTGTGCCTTTTTATTGAGTGAGTTCAATCCATTTACATTTAGAGTGATTATTGAAATATGAGGTCTTCTTATAGCCATTTTATCTTTTGCTTTCTGATAGCTCAATGTTTCCATTGCTTCCTTGTCCTTGTGCTTCTGTTTTCTTTATTTTGGTTGGCTTTTGTGGGTTTTCCCTGTGATCCTTCTTGTTTTATGTTATATATAACAGTTCTGAACCTTTGGTGTGTGGTTACCATTGTGAATATGTAAAGGATAGTTATATATATATATATATATATATATATATATATATATATATATATATATATATATATACGATCATAATACCTATTATTCTTATATATATATGTGTGTGTGTATCTCTTTCTATATGTTTCTCTATATATCTATATCTATATCTATATATATCTATATGTATATAGATTTAGATACAGATATATATACAGTCATCCATTTTCTTCTGCACATGCCTTATCTCCATTCTCTTTTGTGAATTTGGATATTTCAATCCTCCCCTTTTCAGTCATTGTTATCTCAATTTGTTCCTGTGTATGCTAAACATTTATTACTATCTTGATATAACAATTTTTTTTATTATTTAAGCTCATAATGCCTTGTTTTTAGTAAGGATTGCACTTGTCTGCTTCTATTTGCCTAATGGTCATTTTACTCCTAATTATGTATTTTTGTTGTTGTTGTTGTCATTTTGTTTTAAGTGAACTGACCCCTTTCAGTGTTTCTTTTAGTGCAGGCCTCGTAATGGAGAATTTGCTCAATTTTTGTATGTCTGGAAAAGTTGTAATTTCTTTTTCATATCTAAAGGAGAACTTAGCTGGATACATTATTCTAGGCTGGTAGTTCCTTTCACTTAATAGTTTAAATATTTGATTTCATTCCTTTCTGTCTTGTAAGGTTTGCGCTGAGAAGTCTGAGGATAATCTAAAGGGTTTACCTTTATGTTACCGTTTTTTTCTCCCTGGCTACCTTGAGAATTCTGTCTTTATCGTTGATTTTTGGTAATTTTAATACAATGTGTCTTGGTGAAGGCCTTTTTGGGTTGAGATAATTGGGTGTTCTGTTGAATTCTTGAATTCCAAGCTCCAGCTCATTCCTTAGCTTTAGGAAATTCTCGTCAACTATTTGTCTGAAAATGCTTTCTAATCCCTGTTCCTTTTCCTCATCTTTCATAATACCTATTATTCTTATGTTTCCTCTACTGATGATATCAGTTAGTTCTTGAATTTCTCTTTCATTATTTTTCATTCTTTGGTTTCTTTCTTCTTCATTCTGATTTATTCCTAGATTTCTGTCTTTGATATCACTGATCCTTTCCTCCATTTGGTCGACTCTATTTCCCAAGCTTGCTATTTGATTTTTCAACTCTTGCAGTGTGTTCTTCATCTCTAGAAATTCTATTTGGTTCTTTCTTGAGGATTTCATTCTTCTTGCTAAAAAACTCATTCTGCTCATCTAGTCGTTTTTTCAATTTCTGAAATTGTTAATTTGAGTTGTTTTGGATCTCATTGAGTTTTTTCAGAAGTACCATCCTGAATTCTCTGTCTGTAAGCTTATTTTCTGGAGATTTTTCTCTTTCTTTCCGAGATGCCTTGTCACCTTGGTTGTTCATGGTGTTTAATGGGCCATTTCTACACCTGGGCATTAATGGAAGTGTATTCTGTTTTTCCAGAAAGAAGTTTTATTATATAAACGTGTCTCTTTAGCCTGCTGCAAAGAAGGTGCTTTTCTTTTGGTTTCCAGTAGGTGGCATCTAAGCCTCTTGGATCCCTGCTTTATATAAAGCCTAAATAATGCCTTTTTATTTTCTCGTAGATATTTAATCACACTCGCTACCCTCAGTTTCAGTCCTGTCAGTTTCAGTGATGGTCTCGGCAGCGTTTGCTCAGACTTCCCTCTGGCTCTGCGATGATCGGTCTTGGCGGGTTTAGGGGGAGGGGACCTCTGGGTTGAGGGTTGGGGGCTGCAGCTCAGTCTCAGTTTTGCAAACATGGCCAGCAAAAATCAGCTGTTGTTCCTCTGGGGTCCCGTCCTGCTTCTCTGCTTTCTGCCCTAATGACTGGGCCCTGCAGCCACTACTATCCCAGGCAGGAATGTTCAGGTAACTCGCTGCAAAATCTCAGCTCTCCTTCTCCTGTCCCTTTCCTCTTGCAGGGAGCTCTGGTGACTGCTGAGAGGCAGCTTCTTAATTATTCCCAGTCCACTGTCCGACACTCTGGATTCTGGCCTGTGGCAGCTCTTATGTGCAGATCCCATGCTCAGTGTGCAGTTTGGGTGTCTTTTGTTGAGTTTTAGATGTTCAGCTTATTGTTGTTTCAAGGGGAGAGATCTGAGGACATCTCTCACTCCGCCATGTTTCCTCCTTAAATAATTTCTCAAAACTGAATATATAGACAGCAGCATTCTCTTGTCATATCAGTTTAATAACTTTATTTTATAAAAATAATAAAGAAAATTGAGCAAGTTCGACAGTATTTATTCTTTAAATAACTAATTATTTTCTGGTCTCTCCTACAAAAACCCCAAATCTTCACATTTACAGTGATATTTTCAAACCCCATATTCTGAGCTCCACATGTTTGATTAGTAGGAATCCTAGACCTTTCTCAAGTTTTTCCTTTTCTTCTCAGGTTCCTGAGAGATCCCACAAATAATCAAGGGTTATCAGTACCTCTGCATCTCTCTATTTGAAGTCCTCTTTTCTCCTTGTCCATCTTCTGTGCTGCTCATAGGTCAATTTCCAAGCTTCTGTCTACTTCCAGTGACCTCCAGACACCCAAGGCAGTTCTTCTTTTGAGATCTGCCATTAGTATCCCTCTTCCCTCCAGAGAGCAGAAAATGCACATGTGCCCCTGGAAAATAGTTTATTCAGAGAATTTCCAAAATCAGAGCTTCTAAGTGCTTAATGATTTACTTCTTTCCTTTCTACTTTCTTTGTACATAAGCACAGTCAGGTGGGGCTGGGTCAGGTAAGAATAGTCTTGAACTATACCTGTGCTCATTACTCCCTGTGATATTTCTGCCTTGTGCTCAGACTTATTCAAACGGCCAGCCTTCTTTATTCAAAGTGGTTTTCATTTAGGGACACTTTTTAACCCAACTCTACTTCAACCACTTTTATAAGCTCACAGTCCATCAGCCAGTACAATCCATGTTTGAATCCCAATTAAATTCAATTTCTCTCCCATAGGGCCTTTGGGAACTATGCAAATCATGGGATACACCTGGATGTCAATTTTATGGTCTTAGAACATTCTATGATAGGTACTTTGCCTGGACTACACAACTGAGCTCTAGGAGGTACTGGAGCTAAGTCCAGAAGCCAAATGGTTACATGTCTGAAATGTGAAATACAGTTCACAAAAGCAAAAGATTCCTAGGTATTCTAAGGCTGCTTTGTTGAATGCCCATAAAACATCTCCTCAGTATCTTTTAGAATTTTGTTAGGAATCCACATTAGAATTTCCATGGTTCCCTCTTTTTCCTCTCCCCTGTTTTCATCATCATTCTAACTTTTGCTCTTATTTACACACCTCTAGACAATAACAATAATTTCTTATCCCATCTCCCTGATTCGAGTTCCTACTCTCCCTAACCCGCTTCACATTTCTCTGAAAATACAGCTCTGACCTTATCATTTTCCTATTTTAAAAAATCTTCAGGGGTGAGTGATACCATAAGATAGTGGAAAAGTAGTCTCTGGACTCTCCCTTCCACCACAGACACACTAAATCAGTAGTTACATGGATGAATTTCCTTTGTGAGGAATCCAGAAATTGTTCAAGAGAGTCTTGCATACCGGGAAAGTGAGGAAAAACCCACAATGAAATAGATAGCAGAAGCTTGCCTTAAACCCCATTCTTGCCATAAAAGCCATGTCCAGCACAGCACCATACAATCTGGAGGGAACCCCCAGTCTCAGCTTTTTTTTGAGGAGCAAAGTGTTTAGACCACACATCTGGCACTCCAACTGCTACCTGAGGGTCTGGTTTCTAACTCATCAATCTCCAGGAGCTAGCAGACCAGTATTTGCTAGTTTCCAGGGGACTACAGAGAACAAAGAGGCAGTTTTGAACAGGGGCATCAGCACTTCCTGGGGGCTCCACTCTATAATTCAGCACAGTGAACAGGTGGCAAAGCCCAGCTCCCAGATATTCCCTGAAAGAAATTAGACTTCACATCTAGCACCCTAACTTTTCCAAAACTTGACTGAGTGTCTGGCTTCAACCTTGCTTGTCCCTGTCAGGGGACATGGATTCATAGTCTCCTGGGGACTACAAAGAACAAAGCTCGTGGTTTAGAATGGGGCTATGGGCTCCTCCCATGGTTCCTCTCCCAACTTCCCTCATTCCGGAGATAAAGCCCAGTGCCCAGCTTCTTCCTGGAAAGAGTTAGATTATACATCCAATGTCTTAATTTTTTCCTCTGCTGTCCAAGAGTCTGGCTTGGCTCCTGTCTCTGGGAGCTGATGAAGCAGGCAATCACTACTTGTTCCTTGGGGAATCTTGAACCTGTGTGTGGATACTTCCTGCGGCTCCTCCCTCAAACTTTCCACATCAGGGCTGGATTTTTAAATACTATCTCTTCTAACAGTGAGTTAGGTGATGGTAGGCAGGTCAGAGAAACTTTTTAGGTCTGGATAGTCTCACCTATGAAAGGAGAGGATTTAACTAAAGGACTTCTTTAGTCATTTCTAGCACTGAATAACAGGAAAGCCCTTCAGAGGGAAAAGAAGTTAGTAAACAAACAAACAAACAAACAAACAAAACATGCACACACATATTCATAAATGGATAAAATGTGGCTCAGTGCCAAGGGGGTGATTCTGTGATCTTTAGAGAAGGTTGGTCATACTGAGAAAACAATCAGTTCTGCTGGCAGCTGGAGAAGGTGTAGACATGAAGGCTTCAGAGGGAGGTGATATTTCACGTTGGGTCTCGGGGAAGAGCAGACTCTCACCATTGGAGAAAGGCCTCACACAGAGGAATGGCAGGGACAGAAGATGCTGGGGAAATGGAGAGTAGAGCCGTTCTCTCTATCTGACTCCCTTCCCACTACTGTCATCTCAGTGACTGTCTTGGCTCAGATGTCACCTTCTCCATGAAGCTTTCCCTTCTTTCTCTTTTCCAGTTAGGTGCTCTCTCTTCTGTGCCAGTATTATATCTTGAAAATACCTCAGTTTTGTTGTGTTGCATCGCTAGAAATGTGAAAATAAATTCCTTAAAGCTTTCTTAAAGCTTGGTATAAGAAATCCTTCCTAGCTTATATGTCTTCCTAGTTAATATGTCTTTTTACTTTTCAAGCACGGCTATAGAGAGATTGACCTCAAAAGCTATGGAATGTTCCTAGAGGCATTAATGATGTAATCTTTAACATAAAAAATGTGGCAGCCTTCACCATATGCTGCTCCTCCTAGGGCCACCAACAGAGTTATGGAAGGTGTGTATCTACACAGAAGTATCCATAACCTAGTATATTCTGTTTGCTTCTGTCTGAATCTCTTTGGGCCTGCTTTGTTCTTGGTCACATTGGGGGAATCAAGGTGGTTTGATTGTTTTGCATATCTGTTTCATCCTCTTCAAGTTAACTTTTCAGGACAAATACCTACTGTCTTCTTGCTGAGTGTCTAACATAGTGGTTAGTAAATATTTGTACATTAGTGAATGAACCAACAAATAAAATGAACTATGTGCTTGGAACATAAGAAGGAACTCTAAAATGTTTACTAAATGTGTTTTTTTTAATAGCCATCTCTGTTACCTCATTAGAAAGAACATCTCATATTTAAACACCAGATCTAATGTATCATACCACTGCTGAGATGTCATTTAATTACAAGTGTGGTGGGCCACAAATGTGTTTTTAAATAGGATACTCACCTGTTTTTCACCATGTCAGGGGGATGCTGAGGAGAGCTGGGAAAGGGTGAAGCCAAACATGAGAAGCATAAAGCCCCAGATGAAGCTGCGCTGCAGCTCTAGCCCTAATTATAGGGGAATCTTCTTGAGCATAGAAGAAAATAGGAAGGAGGTTCCAGGAGTAAGAAGGGGACCATTTTAGACATAATCTGACTGCTTACCTCTGTCACTGTAGTGATGGCCAGAATAACTGTGGTTCATCCTACCTTACTTCTCACTAGAATCTTCAAAGTTGGTGGCAGAGGACGAGAAGAAGGGGTGGGTCTAGCCTCAGGGCCCCCCATAAAAGCCACTGTCGTTGCTAAGGCAAGATCCTACTTCTTGGCTCAGCTATCCTGACCTGCTTCCTCCCCTGAGCCCAGTACCCTGAGCCCACAGCTCCTTTTCAGTCCTCAAGTCCTTCTCATTCTGCCAGTCATATCCCTCTCCCTACCGAACTCTCTGCCCTAGGTTGGAATGCGTTTCTCTTAATTTTAATCAATTAGTCCTTGTTTCTCCTCCACAATTATTAATTAGGGAACATTTGTCAGTTTAAGAAAATGATTTTGAAACTTTTGGGGGCAATATTTACCTTTTGTTTAAAAAATGGACTTTTACCTGCCAGTAAACATAAGTGATGAATGAGTTCTTTGGGCAATTTAAAATCTTTATTTTTTGTATATGAAAAATTTTATACTATTTTTGGCACCCCTGAAGCAACTCTGAGTTGCCCAGAATAGTTTGAAAACTATTGATTTAGGTGAAGTCATCTCTTATTCAGAGCAGAATATTTTATTTATTTTATTTTTTCAATTAGAGTTGACATTCGATATTATTTTATATTAATTTCAGGTGTACAGCATACTGATTAGCCATTTATATAGTTAATGAAGTGATCCCCTCAATTAGTCTAGTACCTACCTGGCACTATACATAGTTATTACATTATTATTGACTATATTCCCTATGCTGTACTTCATATCCTTATGACTATTTTGTAATTACCAATTTGTACTTCTTAGTCCCTTGAATTTTTTCATTCAACCTTCCAACCTCCTTCTATGAGTCTGTTTCCATTTTGTTTGTTCGTTTATTTTGTTCTTTGGATTCCACATATAAGTGACATTATATAAAATTTGTCTTTCTCTGTCTGAGTTATCTCACTTAGCATAATACACTCTAGGTCCGCCCATGTCATTGCAAATAGTGAGATTTCATTTTTTATGGCTGAGTAATATTCCACTGTATATAAGTTCCACCTCTTATTTATCTAATCTTTTATCGATGTGCACTTAGGTTGCTTCTATATCTTCGCTGTTGTAAATAGTGCTGCAGTGAAAGTAAGGGTGCATATGTCTTTTTGAATTAGTGTTTTGGGTTTCTTCAGATAACTACCCAGAAGTGGAATTGCTGGGTCATATGGTAGTTCTACTTTTGATTTTTTTGAGGAAACTCCAAACTGTTTTCCATAGTGGCTGTACCAATTTGCAATCCCACTAACAGTGTATGAGGGTTCTCTTTTCTCTACATTTGCATTCTTTGATAATTGGCAACAGCAAGGTGCTTAGATGGCCCAGGCTCAACTCTGACATTCCTGACAGCTTTTGCTGGTGTGACCTTGAGCATTTTTCCATATGTCTATTGGCCATCTGTATGTCCTCCTTGGAGAAATGCCTATTCAAGTCCTCTGATCATTTTTAAATTAGACTTTTTTTTTTTTTGGTGTTGGGTAGTACAAGTTCTTTATAAATTTTGGATATTAACCTTAATCGAATGTTTTTTGATTACTGATTCAATTTCATTAGTACTGATCGGTGGATTCAGACTTTCTGTTTCTTCTTGACTCAGTCTTGGAAGATTGTTTGTTTCTAGGAATTTATCCTTTTCTTCCAGAGTATCCAGTTTCTTAGCATTTCTGTAGTGTTAGTTGTTACTTCTCCTCTTTCATTTCTGATTTTATTTATTTGGGTCCTCTCCCTTTTTTTCTTGATGAATCTGGTTAAAGGTTTATCAATTTCGTTTATCTTTTCAAAGAATCAGCTCTTGGTTTCATTGATCTTTTGTACTTTTTTAGACTCTATTTTGTTTATTTCCAATCTGATCTTTATTATTTCCTTCCTTCTACTCACTTTAGGCTTTGTTTGTTGTTCTTTTTCTAGTTCCTTTAAGTGTAAAATTATATTTTTTTTTTTGAGATTTTTCTTGTTTCTTTAGGTAGGCCTGTATTGCAAGCACTAAGATCTGAGGATGTCTCAGTCTCATTGTTCTCAGTCTTCTGCTGACAGCTGGCTGCATGTCTGTTTTCTGTGGATGCAGAAGCTTATCACGCAGGTCACAATTCAGACCACTGCCTGGCAACAGCAAGGTGCTTAGATGGCCCAGGCTCAACTCTGCCATTCCTGACAGCTTTTGCTGGCCTGGGCTGTTAGGGTTCATCTTGTTGGACACTGTGATGGACACAAAGAAGAATTAACACCTATTTTCCTCAAACTATTCCAAAAAATTCAAGAGGAGGGAACGCTCTCAAGCTTATTTTATGAGGTTACCATTACCCTGATTCCCAAACCAGACAACGATATTACAAAAAAAGAAAATTATAGGTTGATATCTCTGTCCAGTCGTGCTTCCTGGAGTTGTCCAAAATGACAACTCCAAAATGTCTATTTCTTTTGCCAGGTTAGGGAAGTTTTCAGTCACTGTTTCTTCAAATAGGTTCTCAATCCCTTGCTCTCTTTCTTTTCCTTCTGGAATCCCTATGATGCAAATGTTGGTATGCTTGGTATTGTCCTCAAATTTTTGGATTATTTTTTTCTTGTTGCTGTTCTGATTGGGTGTTTTCTGCTACCTTATCTTTCAAATGCCTGATTGGATCCTCTGCTTCATCTAATCTACTGTTGATTCCTTCTAGTGTCTTCTTCATTTCAGTATTGTATTCTTCATATTTGACTGATTTTGAATGGTTTCTATTTTTTTTTTTAATGCTTACTATCTCTTTGTTGAAGTTCTCACTCAGATAATCTTTTCTTCCCCTTAAGTTCAATCAACATCCTTGTAACTGGTATTTTGAACTCTGTATCCGATAGGTTGCTTGCCTCAATTTCATTTAGTTCTTTTTCTGGAGTTTTCTGTTTTTTCATTTTGGACATATTTTTTTGACTTCCCATTTTGATTGCCTTTCTGTGTTCATTTCTATGTATTAGGTAGATATGCTATGTTTTTCAGTTTTGGCTGGGTGGACTTATGTAGTAGGTGCCCTGTGTGGCTTCGTGGTGCAGTCTTCCTGATCACCTGTGCCAGGAGGTCCAGGAGTCTACCTCATGTAGGTTGTGTGTCCTCCTGTTGTAGTTGAGCCTTGATTGCTATTGGCATGTCAGTAGGTGGGATTGACTTTTAGGCTGACTGGCTGTGAAGATTGGCCAAGCCCACCACATATGAGCTGCTGTGTGTGTATGCGGAGGGGAGATTCGCCCCATCTGGCTCATATGCCTGTTGAGACCATCCTTTGGGTGTGCCTCTTGTGGGGCTAATCAGGTGGTGCTCTGTTGCAGTCTGATGCCAGCCTCCCATGTAGGCCAAGGTCAGCTGCTGCCTGTAATTTCCCTGGGCTATGTGGTAGAAGCTACAAAGTTACTTGTGGTTGGTCACTGCCTGTACTGGACCTGGAAGCACATGAGATCCTGGCACTGCCTCCTCTTGCCTCCTGTTAGACATTATTCTGTATCATCCAAGCACTGCTCTAGCTTCCTCTTTTTCCAGCTCCATCCCTCTCCACGATTCTGAAGGCAAAGGCTCCACAACCAGTTAGTTCCCAACACCTCTTTGTGACTGCCCAACCAGTTAGTTCCCAACACCTCTTTGTGACTAACAGCTGTAAGTTCTCCCTCCCATCAGCAAATCGCCTTGGAGTTTGAAGGGCTGTTCTCAGGGGATTCAAACACTGTCACCCCTGGAAATTGAGAAAGGAAAATGAAGACAGAATGCCATAGGTATACTCTAGAAGGGGGTGTGGAGGAATCTAAAAGAGAAAAGATCCATGAAAGGAAAGGTAGAAGTTAGTGGAAAACTAAGAATACCTAGTTTATGGCCCTTCCTTTCATTGTGTTGGGTATAAAATTGAACTAGGAAGTTCAGAAGCCTCCTGAATAATAAACATAGGATCCTAGAAGCTCTCATATTAAATTACCCATAGGGAAGCAGCACAAAGAAGGCTTTTCCTTAGTTACTGCTTCCTTGGTTTTCTTATAATCCACTCTCATTCCCTTCTATATGCTACACACTTTCATCTCATTTTTCGTACAAATCTCAATCCACCCTAGTACTCTAATGGGATGCAATGAAAATAGTGCTAAGGGGGAAATTTATAGATGTAAATGCATATATTAAAAAAGAAGACTTAAAATCAATCACCTACTTTACAACTTTAGGAACTAGCAAAAGGAGAACTAAATTTAAAGCTGGTTGATGAAAAGAAACAATAAAGATCAGAGCAGTGATAAATAAGACAGAGAACAGAATAAATAGCATAAAATCAAATGTTGGTTCTTTGAAAATATTAACAAAATCGAGAAACTATTATAGCTTGACTAAGGAAAAAAAGAATAGATTGAAAATACTAAAATCATAAATGAGGAGGGGGCACTACCCCTTCTCAAATTCTTCCAAAGAATTGATGAGGAGAGAACATGTCCTAACTTATTCTATGAAGCTAGCTTTGCCCTGATACTAAAGCCAGAGACACTACAAGAAAAGAAAACTACAGACCAATGTCCCTTACAAACATTGATGCAAAAATCAACAAAATACTAGTAAACTGAATCTAGCAGCGTGTTAAAACTACTGTACACCAAGTAGGGCCAACATAAGAAAATTGACCAATGTTATACATTGCATTAATAGCACACGGGAAAAAAACTAAATGATCAAATCCAATACTCTTTTATGGGAAAATGCTAAACAAATTAGGAGTAGAAAAAAACTACCTCGATATAATAAAAGCCATATATAAAAAACCCCACAGCTGGCATCATACTTAATGGTGAAAGACAGAAAGCTTTTCCTATCACTTCAGGAAGAACACAAGGATGCCTGTTTTTGTCACTTCTATTTAAAATAATATTAGAAATTCTAACCAGAGCAATTAGACTAGAAAAAAATAAAAGGCATCTAAATTGGAAAGAAAGAAATTAAATTATCTTTTCACAGACGATGTAGTCTTATAAGTAGAAAACCATAAAGATTACACACACACAAAACCATTAGAATGAATAAATGAATTTAACAAAGTAGCAAGATACACAATCAACATTCAGAATTAGCTGTGTTTCTATACATTAATAATAAGCAATCCAAAAAAGAAATTAAGGAAACAGTTCCATATATAACATCATCAAAAAGGATAAATTCTTAGCAATCAGCTTAACCAAGAAGGTGAATGCTGTGTGCACTGAAAACTACAAAACATTGTTGAGATAAATTTAAGAAGACATGAATAAATGAACAGATGTCCCATGTTCATGGATTGGTACCCTTAATATTATCAAAATGTCATTACTACTCAAAATAATCTACAGATTCAAAATCTATCAAAATCTTAATGATACCTTTTAATAATCTACAGATTCAAAATCTATCAAAATCTTAATGATACCTTTTTCAGAAATAAAAATTTCCATTCTAAAGTTCATATAAAATCTCAAAAGACTCCACATTGCTAAAACAATCTTGAAAAAGAAGAAAAAAGTTAGAGGCCTCACACTTCCTCATTTAAACATTTACCACAAAGCTACAGTAATGAAACGATGTGGTTCTGCCATAAGGACAGATACATAGACCTATGGAAAAAATAGAATACCAGAAATAAGTTCTTGTTTATATGGTCAAATGATTTTCAACAAAAGTGTCAAGACCAGCTCTTGGAGTGGGTGGGCTCTATTCTCAGAGATAGCTGGTGCTGACCCTGTAATCTTGAAAAGGAAACTGCTGAATGAGCTCAACCTTGGTGGCTACCATGTCCTTGAAGATCCAGACAAGCAATGTAACCAACAAGAATGACCCCAAGTCCATCAACTCTCAGGTCTTCATTGGAAACCTCAACACAGCTATAGTGAAGAATTCAGATGTGGAGACTATCTTCTCCAAGTATGGCCGTGTGGGGAGCTGTTCAGTGCACAAGAGCTATGTCTTTGTCCAACTTGCCAACGAGTATCATGCCCCAGCAGCTGTGCTGGGAGAGAATGGGTGGGTGCTGGCTCCGCAGACCTTGGCCATCAACATGGCTGAAGAGCCCAAGCCCAACAGACCCAAGGGGCTAAAGAGAGCAGCATCTACCATTTACAGACTATTGGGGCTGCCTGTCAATGGTACCGGTGCCCAGGGCTGTCCCCGTGAAGCAACTCCTATCACAATCCCTCTGGTCCAGCATGTCAAGCTCTTTGCCCACTTCATAGCCATCACCACCAGCTCAGCCAAGATCAAGGAGGAAGAGCTGGAGCACAGCTACGACACAGACGTGGAGGACGAGGCCCTGAACTAAGCAGCTTGGTGGAAGCTATGGCTACCCACAGAAGGGTGTGCGCACTGTACCAGGCCTCAAGCTGGGCACCCACTTCTGGATGCCACCCCAGTGGGTCCCAGAGGAGAGTTGGTAGAAAGTACCTCATCCCCCATGCATCCCAGCCAGTGCCACATCCTCTGCAGGTGGAGTTATCTCCCAGGAGATAGAGGTTGAGGCTCTGGATTTAGAGAGGAGATGAGAGGAGAAAGTTCTAGGGAGAGTGAACAGCTTCTAGCGGCAACATGCCAGAAATCCAGAGCCTGAAAGTGATGACCAGTAAGAAACCTGTTATGGTAGAGAGCTGCCTCAAGATGACCCAAACAGTGTACTTGTTGCAGAAATTTGAAGCAAGAGAATATCAACCACTGGCATATGTAAGCACAAACTTGCATCACTTCTCTGTCCAGGAGATTCTGGGGAGAGAGCTAGACTACTTAAATTCCAGTTATGTAGGTTGGGCTCTTGAAACTATTTAATTAATTACTAAGGAAAAAGTCACCTGGGAAAGTTGATGATCATGTGAACATTTATAGTGCACATTAATAAAATAGGTTTTCTTTTTACATATCATTTTTAATTCTGTGTACATCCTTCCATGATAGATTGAAAAATCCTTGATGGAAGGAACCATAAATGTGTTGCCAGAGCCTTGCACAGAGCCAAAAGCAAAATAGACTCAAAGTAGATAAATACAAATATACACAAAATAAGATTCAATGTCCAGAATTGAAACATTGGAAGACAAGGTTGCCCTCTGGTGGAAACTCTAGGTAGTAAGAGTAGAGGATGCACGGATCCTGGCAAGCAGGCTGCTTAAATTGAACAATCTGAGGAGTGAATGGCTAACTGTTAGCCAATCAAGAGCAACCAGAGCACCATTGTTCAATAGAGACATAATAGGAGTTACATATTCAATATCAAATTTTCTAGCAGCCACATTAAAAAAGTAATAATAAAAAAGTAATAATAAACAACATATCCAAAATATTATTAAACACTAATCAATATAAAAATTATTAGTAAGATTATATATATTTATGTATGTAATATATATTTATAAATGCAGGGCTCCCAACTTATGATGGTTTGACTTATGATTTTTCAACTTTGCAATGGTATGAAAGTGATACCCATACAACAATTCTGCTTTTCACTGTCAGTACAGTATTCAATAAATTACATAAGATACTCAACTCTTTATTATAAAATAGACTTGGTATTTGATGATTGTGCCCAACTGTAGGGTAATGTAAGTGTTCTGAGAACATTTAAGTTAAACTAGGCTAAGTTATGGTTTTTGATAGGTTAGGTGTGTTAAATGCATTTTTGGCTTACAATAGCTTCAACTTATAATAGGTTTATCAGGACATAACCCCATCATAATTCGAGGAGCATCTGTATATAGATAATATAATATGTAATATAATGCAATGTAATACAATGTAATATAATATAATAAATATAATATATATTTTTTTACTAAATCTTGAAATCCAGTGTGCTTTATGCTTACAGTATATCTCAGTTAGGTCTGGCTATATTGCAGGTGCTCAGTAGTAGCTGCACATGGTGGTGGCCACTGTATTAGACAACATAGTTCTGGATGGAAGGGGCCCTGACCTGCTCATCTCTGTGTTTCTACTGCAGAACACAGTGCCCAGGACACAGTAGGAGTTCCATAAATATTTATTTAATGAATAATATCTCCTAACACCTACCTCAACTTATCATGCCCCAGAGAACATAATAGATACAATTACCATTACCTCAAAATCAGTGTTTTAGACAATGTGGAGTAACTGAATTTATGTCATATTCCAAGAGTAGACACTTTACGCAGATTTTTGTTCAGCCTGTATTTGTTTCTAGTATTTGCTCCCAGTGTTGGAACGTCTTTCCCTAGGACCACTGGAATTCACTTTATCTACTTTTATTTGTTGTCGTCTATTTGTTTATTTGACAAGCATTTATTTAATAATGTGCTAGCATTTGGGGGAGAGGGGAGATTGTATAACAAAGATTCAATAAACTACGACCCCTTGGCCTTTTATCTAAGAGGCGATGTAGCTCATACATAAATATTACAACAAAATAATGGAGAGACCTGCTTCCTTCCAAGATAAATTAGCATGTGTTATTGGTTCCCACACCTAAACATCAACCAGGGAGAAATCACAGAGAAAAAATAGTGAGGACCCCTAGTGAGATTAAAACTTGTTTTGAACTAGTGGTGTGGGCTACGGCTGAGACCGTGAGAAGATTTATCAGAGGTTGTCTGTTCTTGCCTCTCCCTAATGCTGGCCTTGGACAGTCATTGCTGTCCCATGCTGCAGAAAACAGTGGAAGATACTGATTGCTCCTATAGCTGTTGGGAGTTGGAGTGAAAATCAGGCTGAAATCCCTGCTGGACTGGGGAGGAGATGGGGGCAGCAATCACAACTGACTGCTGTAGTCATTCACTCTTCCAGCACTTCATCTTCCAGCCCAGGGCTGGCTGATAGATCAAGGACGACTAGCCCCTCCCAATACTTCTTATCCTGAAGCCTTGATCTGAAGTGTCACTTAGAGAAGTGACACCAAAAGGGTAATAACTGTGGTTTTGGGCTGACCTAGGCCTCTGACTCTTTCTTCTCTTTACATTCATGATACTGACACAGATGGACACTCACAGGCCAAAATAATAACTCCTTCCCTTTAAAGAATACCACCACTTCTAAAGAAAAACAACAAACAAGCCCCAAATCTACCTTATGATATTTACAACAATTACATCTGAAGAATCAGTGTATAGAAGTACATATATCAAACATATACTAACAAATGAAAGCCGTGTAGCTGTGTTAATATCAGACAGAACAGACTTTAAGACAGCAACGCTGTCATTACAAATTGGGAAAAGTCTCAATTCACTGAAACTCTAATAATTCCAAAAAGCAGGTGCCTAATAACCTAAATATATAGAGGACAAAAATCAATTTTAAAATAGAAACAAGTAAAAAAATAAACAGTATAGCTGGTGCTTTAAACACATTACTCTTAAATATTTATAGGTCAGTCTAAAAATAGATACAATAGATTGAAATGACAAAATCAACACACTCGATCCAAGAAACATTTACAAAATTCTGCATTCAAAATCAGAGCACAGGTGAAACATTTACAAATATTGACCACATTCCAAACCACAAAGTAAGTTTCAATAAATTTCTAAGATACATCATACTAACAAAATTCTTGGGTTATAGTGCAATTAAATTAGAAGTTAATGACGAAAAAAACCCACCACACATTAAAAAAAATCCTCATGTATTTTGAAACAAAAAACACTCAATACCCAATTGCTACTGAAGAAGCAACATTCTCTATCATGAGCTTTCCACGATTTACCAAGTTTCTTAGTAAAATTTATATTTTAATTCCAAATTGTCTGCATAAACTTGTAGGGATAGTATCATTCTCTATGCCACAGATCAAGACTGAGAGAGGATTTGTTCGAGCCTAGTGGCCTAGTGGCCTGGTGGCCTTTCCTCCCTCTTCAGAGGGTGCCTTCTTGAAGGATGGAGTAAGAGTTGATGTAAACCCCTTCTATTTCCCCAAACAGAAACTTCCTTCTGACTCTCCTGTGGACCAAGCCTCCCTGGTGTACTTGGGCCCAGAGAAGTCTTCCATCTTCTCACCCAGGCTCTTTACTTCTTTGCCTGGCAACAGCCACATTAACTCAGAGAATTTCTCTGATTGGCTGAATACAGCAGGCATCTGCTCCATCCTAGAATCTGTTTTCTTCCTCTTTACGTCTTCTTTGTTCTTTTACCCCTGACAGCGACTGAGACTTATTTTGTTAAAGCACCAGAAGGCAATGGTCTTCAGTGGGGGGCTGGTCCTGGGACTCCACACCTTGATGGCGTTCCTGAGCCCCCAGGAAGCTGGGGCCATCAAGGGTGAGTGCTGGGAGTGACTGGATGAAAAGAGGAGATTTAGGGTGTTGGCTTATGTGAAAGATAGTACTGAGCATAAATTGTTCCTTTCTCTCTTTGATTGATGGGCAACTTCCTTTACCAAGAGATCCCTAATCCCTCTCTCTTGTCTGTTCTGGACCTAAAATACAGGTGCAGCTCAGTCCAGCTGTGCCAGTGTTCTGCTCAGGCCTTTTCAGGTTTAGGCGCCTCCCTAGTTCCTTCTTCCTTTCTGAGACCCAAAGGTCCATCCTGCTGCCCCCCAGCACCCTGATTTCTGACTTGGAGTATACCCATTCGAGTCCAGTTCTACTGCAGTATTCATCACCATGTCACTAGTTACCTGTTTATCTGTCTTATCCTGCTCTGGAAGTGAAAACTGAGCTTCATTCATGGGAAGAGACATGCTCAACCATAATGCTCTGAGATGGAAGAGATGGGACTTGAATTTCTAATGCCTATTCCAGTGTTCTCAGCAATATCTTGGGCTGCCTTTTCCTATCACTTTGGTCTCTGTATCACAAATCTTATTCCTGCCAGCCATCGCCTGTTTTCTCTCACACCTACCCACATTGCCTCTCTGTGCCCAAAGCTCCATCTTATGTGCCTATCTCTAATTATTTTCTCATCACCCCACCCCGCACACCCTCATCTCACACACAGGACCTGAGAGCACAGTTAGAGCAAATGGTCATAGCCACAGTTTAATCCTGGGAATCCCAAGCATGATTTTAGGCAGCCTCATCTCTTCCCAACCTGGTATGCCAGGTTGCACCTCTGTATTAGTGCTGGTGAGTGTGTTGGGCATCTGCTTGTTTCCCTCTGTTCTCTCCCCTCCATCCCTTATCAGCCCTTTTACTCTCCAAGGATCAGCTCAGGTCAGAACAGGATTCTGCCCTCTTAGGACTCAGCATGGGGCACAGGCTCAGAGACTCAAAATAGCATTTGTCATGGATGAGACTGATACATTTTCTCTCTCTCCCTGACCCTGAACTCATCCAACCAGCTGACCACATGGGCTCCTATGGACCAGCCTTCTACCAGTCCTATGATGCCTCAGGTCAGTTCACGCATGAGTTTGATGGGGAACAGCTGTTCTCTGTGGAGCTGAAGAAGAGGGAGGCTGTGTGGCGTCTGCCTGAGTTTGGCGACTTGACTCACTTTGACCCGCAGAATGGGCTGGCCAGCATTGCGATGATCAAAGCCCATCTGGACATCTTGGTGGAACGCTCCAACCACACCAGAGCCACCAACGGTACCTGGCCCTTCCTCTGACCCTCTCCTCCTCGGTCAGTCAGGGGAGGCCCAGAGAAGCCTTCCCCACCTCTCTATCTGCTCTGCACACCGTTCTCAGAATCTGTTACTGTGGTGCTCAATCCCTTTCTTTCCCGGGAGGCTCTAGACCTTTCCAGACCCCTTCAGCATCCCCTTTCTTTTTGAGGAAAGACCCCTCCCACTTGGACTCCCCTTCAGGGACCTGTCAAATGCAGGAGCCCTTGGTGCCACACTGCACTCCTCAGTCTCTTCTCCCTCTGTCCTCCTGCTTCTGCCCTAGTCATTACCATCCCAGCGGTTAACTGCATGCAGACAGCTAAATAGGAGGAAATGTCCCTCAGTCTCAGACATTATAAGGCCCAGCTGCAGGGATGATCCTTTGGGATTCAGGGCCTTATTTCTCCTAGTGCCTCCAAGGGTGACTGTACTCCCCAAGTCTCGAGTGGAGCTGGGCCAGCCCAACGTCCTCATCTGCATCGTGGACAACATCTTCCCCCCTGTGATCAATATCACCTGGCTACGCAATGGTCAAACAATCACCGAGGGGGTGGCTCAGACCAGCTTCTATTCCCAGCCCGATCATTTGTTCCGCAAGTTCCACTACCTGACCTTCGTGCCCTCAGCAGATGACTTCTATGACTGCCAGGTGGAGCACTGGGGCCTGGATGAGCCGCTCCTCAGGCACTGGGGTATGGAGCCCTCTCCCAGCCCACTCTTCTCAGTCCTGTGTTTCCTTTACTCTAGAATCCTTTGCTGTACCCCTTTCTCTTCCAGAGCCGCAGGTGCCTCTGCTGCCAGACACTACAGACACCCTGGTCTGTGCCCTGGGCCTGGCCACTGGCCTGATGGGCTTCCTCGTGGGCACTGTCCTCATCATCACAAGCACATGCTTGCACAGCGTCCCCAGGTGCAGAGGCTCCGGGATCTAGGGGAGAAAAGTGATGTCTCTGAACAGGAGGAGAGTAAAGAATCAGAAATTCTGTGGGGAGATATGGGCAGGGAAGGGTGATACAGCCAAGGAGTGGGCAAGGAATGGAAGAGCAGAGGTGAGGTGAAGGGGTGAGGTTTTGGGGAGGTGGCAGTCAGAGATAGAATCCCAGAATTGTGAGCTTGAATAACCTTGGTCACGTGAATTTTGCTCCTTTAGGTAATGACCCTTCTGAGAGAAACAAATTGTGGGAGACATCCTACGGATTCCTGGCAAGTTTCTGGCAGCCCCTGCATGCTCAGTGCCACAATCTATGCGGTACATCCCCACTGTGCTGACTTTGAATGGGACCAACCTCTGTCCTATAGGTCTCCTTCTTGGTCCCAGTACTCACATCAGGACTTGTGAGGCACCAACTAGCACTAGCAACACTCTCCTCCCCCCCGCCCCACACACATGCATGCACATTTTCTTGCTATACCCAAAGCTCTGGCTAGCAGCAGTAAATTTATTAGTGGTGTTTGCACTGTATCCTTTTTACCATTTCTTGGCCAGTCCTCTCAGGGTGTGAGGGATGCTGGGACTTGGAAGAGGGGATTCTGGTTGATGACCTTAGAGCATGACCACCTCATACGGGAGATTGGCAGTTATCCTCAGGCTCTTCCATCTATGTCTTGCTCCATTTGACTCATCAATTCAGGGCCCATTGTGTTACTTGTGAATGGGCTATTACACAAGGACTTCAAGAAATTTGCTTCCTGAGTTCAGATTTTCCCTGAAAGGGATGCAGAGTAACCTGTTCATTGCAACTCTCTACAACAAATAACAGTATTGAGGGCAATGGGAGAGAAAAGGTTCATGAGTATTCCACTCTTGTTTATATTTACTCTGTAATGAAGAGGCCATTGGTGCCTAGCCATAATCTACAATGTTTTCTTCTTTTTCTACATTCCCTAGAGTCCTATGCATGAAAAAGAGTGGTCTGAGGCTTGGGATCAATCATATCTGTTAGGAGGGTAGGAGAGTATATCTGTAAGGCACCTGGTAGGAGGGGTGGTCTAAGAGAGATCCACCTGAATGCTCTCTAAATATGTGGCATGGAAGATTTTGATTTACTGTGAACAAAATTTAAAATACACTCAAAGAGATAAGTAACCATACAAACTAGTTTATGTCAAGTATGAAATTAGTATTATACATTAAGCGTTTTTCAAACCTGAAGGAACATAGAAGAATCACTTGGGAGCCTTTTAAAAAGTACAGGCTTCACCCAGATCTATTGAATTAGACTCTCAGGGATGGGAGGAGTGGGGACATGGAGTTTGTAACTTTTTGGTAAGTTCTAGATGATGCTGATGCAGCCATCCTGGGCCTAGGCTGTGGTCTGGTAACTGGGATCCTCTGACAGTCTAGTCCTATTGGCCATCATTGGAAGAGAGAGCCCCTGTGGTCTGAGGTGGTCCAGGAAGGCTGTCTGGAGAACCTGGGTCTTTTAGAGCATAGAAAGAAGTTCAGCAAGATACAAGTAGGAGCAAGATGGGGTTTGAATTGTGAGCATTTGCTCCTGAAAAAGAAAGACACCAAGACATTATGAGGACTCTGTGGACTTCCTAAGAGAGAATAAGTTGGGAAAAATCAAGACTCTAATAGAAGTGGAGGGGCTCCTTCTAGTCAAGGTTTTGTTTGCCAGTAACAGAAACCCCCTTAGAATGATCATAGCCAAAAGGAGAATGTGTTTACAATAAAGACACAGAAGTGGTGCCCAGAACCCAAGCATGTGTTTTAGCCAGGCTTCACAGGAAACAGAACTCAGGACTGAAAAGCCAGCAGAAGCTAGAGAGCCCCTCTTGCTCTCTCTATGCTGTTCTGTCTGTGTTCTCTAGATTTCTCTGCATGCTAGATATATCAGTCATATTTCTCTCTCTGTGTGGACTGTCCTTTTCAGCTAACATGCCCACCCTACAGCTCTTGAGGTTTTGTTTGTTTGTTTGTTTGTTTGTTTGTTTGTTTGAATCAGCTCAGCTCTAGCCACACACAGAGACTATGTCTCCCAGTCACAATTTAAATTCTTGGAAAAATAAATGACTCGTCAAACTTGGGGCAGGTGTCCATCCCAGTCCAAAATATTGTGACCAGGAGGACAAGATCTCAAGATACAAACATGGCTGCTGAGCACCCACCTCTAATGTGAAGAGTCAGGTCGTTCTCAAAGAAGAATGGATTGGTTCTCAGAAGACACCACAAGATATGTCTTGTCTGCAATGTGCCCTGATCTCTGCTGATCTTTTGCTTAAAAGTGAACTTGATGCATCCTTGCATTAGGTCAGAGATCAGACATTTCTCTGATCTCTGTCTTAATGTTTTATAAAGTCATTAAATTGTCTTTTTTTGGACCAGAAGTGTACTTTTTTTTTTCACTATACACATATTACCCAGAAGTCAGTGGAACTTCTAGGAACAATTCCACATCTTTTAGATTTATGTATCTGCTGTCATACATTTTCCCCTTTCTAGTCTCAGAGTAAGTAGTCTCTCATTAAAAAAATTGTCCTCCTTCATTCTTGATCTGACTCCCTTCTTTCAGAATCGACCTTCGATAGTCACTTACTCTTCTGTATTTTCTTTTTTTTCTTATTTTATTTTATTTTTATTTATTTTTTTATTAAGTTTATTGGGATAACATTGGTTAATACAATTATATAATTTTCAAGTGTACATTATAATTTGACATCTGTAAATTCTATTGTGTGTTCACCACCCAAAGTCCAGTTTCCTTCAGCTCCCATATATTTGATCCCCTTTTCCCACTTCACCCTCCCCCTACACCTATATTTGATCCTTTTACCCCCATCTACCTCCCCCACTTCCCCCTACCCTCTGGTAACCACTAGTCTATAGTCCATGTCCATGAGTCTCTGTTTGTTTGTCCTGTTCTCTTCTGTATTTTCAAACTCTCCCTCTTTGCAGGGTTCCCCCACTACAGATAATAAACATGTCATCTCTCTCATGTAATGAGAACATCAATCCTTTCTCTGTTTTGTACCCAACCTCCCTCAAGAGCTCCTCCCATCACTCTCTCTGAAAGAGTGTTTTGCACGGGCTGCCCCTATCCACACTTTCTTTTAGTTTTTAACAAAGTTATGTTATATACATAGTTTAAAGAGTCAAATACTTTGACAAGATTTGCTGAAAAATTATTCCAGTCTCGGTCCCCCTCTCCTATCATGTCTTCACCCTAGAGGGATAACTTTCAACTGTTTTAAACTGATTCTATTGGTATTGACCTTCCTCCTATCTCTAAATAACATGTTTATGTTGCTACTTCATGGTTTTTCAGCTTTAAACTTTATCTCTTTATTTACCGCTATGGAAGAGGAGGATTTAGATTTTTTTTTTTTTTATCCTCACACGACACACACACTCCCTTCTCATATCTCCTTCCTTTAACATAGTTATATTGATATTTTGGCTAGGCTGGTGTTCAGTGTTTATATTATTATGATCATGGAAAGGCTATTCACAGTCAAACCACAGAGTAAACCATGCTCGCTTTTCCTTTCCTTTACAACGTTTTGTTTTTCCTAGAGTTAATAATTGTTGTGTTTTCTCTTTGCTTGGTTTTATGTGTGCCTATCATTAATGAATTACGAATTTATTAGTACAAAATTCATTCTCACAATACATTCTCAGATGCACCAGGTATTCTGTCAATTTTATTGTCAGATAAAAATCTCTCATCTTAACTGGTAAAACTGCTCCAATCTAAACTAGTTGATCTCAGTGACACAGCTGTCACCACCATCCTTGTCAGGATTTGCCTGTCGTCTGTGTTGGACCTCCTGTTTCTTACATTCAGTAATGACCCTTTTGTAGTCTACTGCTTTATTATAGAGAGGCACATCCTCTTTTAGCTTCCTGAGAAAGAGTGCATATGAGGTATACTTTACATGCTTTGCATATCAGAAAATGTATTTGTTCTATTCTTACACTTGAATGATCACTTGATTGGAAATAAAATTCAAGGTTGGAAATAATTTCTAACAGAATTTTTAAGGTCTTGCTCGATATTCTCTTGGCTTCCAGTGTTACTGTTGAGAAGCCAGAAATATTCAGAGTCCTGAAACTTGTATGGGATCTGCTGTTTTTTTCTCTCTGGATGCTTGTAGGATATTTTCTTTTTCTCTTCCTCCAGCTTTAAATTCCTATGGGTGTTTCATTACCTACAGGGTAAAGATCCTTCTCAAACTGCCCCTAATCTACCATTTTAACCTTATTCCTAATAGCTCCCCTAAAAAGAGTCAATGTTTAAGTCACACAAAACTCTATGTTTACCCCCTCTGCCTTTGCAATACTATTCTCTGTGCTGAAACTGCCAAAACTTTACCTGTCCTTCCCCAGGTGCAGATTAAATTTCACTTCTTCCATGAAGCCTTTCCAATCTAAGCCCCTACTGTTTTGCCCATTCTCCCACTGGGACATACCACATCCTGCCATGTGTTAGAGTTAATTGTGTATGTGTCTTCCTTTGTCACTCCTCTAGGGCAAGGAACGTCCGTGTCTTACATTGCTAACACCTATCCTATTGTCTGGAACACACTACACATTAAAACATTTGTAGAATTCTACTTAATTTGATATTATTTGCTTCAAATCCATCTGTTCTCACTGTTCTGCAACTGGTTTTAATAAGATTGGCTACTGTTTACTGAACACGAACAATGTGCCAGGCCGTGTGGTAAATGCTTTTCATGTACATTGGATTTGAATCTTGGTTCACAAAATCAAGAAAACAGTGCACAAAGAGCAAAATGTAGTACGTTTCTTTAAATATTCATAAATTGGACTTAAAACCTACCTCCTATCACCATGAGGCTGGTGGTAAATTCAACCTCAGACATTACTGGGGCTTTTCTCTTTCATGATTGTTCAAAGGCCCTGACATAGGGCTGAGGCATTGGAAAGCCCTTTCCATCTTCCTGAATCTTTCCAGATGAGTACCCCTAGGATACTTGGGTCTTAACCTGTATTGTCCTTTCAAAGTGGCAGCTCTGCTGCTTCTATACCTGGGGCAAGGGAATCTTTGATGAGGAGTAATCCGCACTGCTTGTAGGCAGGACTGCAAAAATACACCATACAGCAACCTTCCCTTTTTCCCTTAGGGCCTACCCACCTGCTTTGGATGCTGCAAGGGAACAGGGCTGTCTTAGGACCCACAGACCACTGTGACCTCCACAGTTAGGGAGAGTCTTGCCTTACTGACTCTCAAAGGGATTCCTCTCTCTCTCTCCCTAGTATAATGTCTGGGACACCTGGCTTAATGTCAAGAGTGCTTCAAGCTTTGGGAAACTCAAAGCTAGAAGAGGAATGGTCTTGGAGGTGACATCTGCCATTGCTCTGTATCACAAACCTAAGTACAGAAAGAGAAAAAAGAAAAGCATTAATCTGCTACCATGTATTATTTCATTTCTTCCTCGCAACCAACCCGCAAGGTAATTGTAATCATACTCATTTACTGGGGTTCAAATTATGTAACTTGTGCAAGGTCAGAGAGCTAGAAGGTGGCTGGGAAGGTCTGTATGATGCTAGAGCTTGAATTCTTTTCACTGTACCATCACTACTCAGAAGCAAATGGAAGCTAGCCTGTGAAACATGAAGTAGAATGAGCAGGATCAAACATCAGCATTACTAGGAAATACATAGGATATTTTAGCCCTCTTTGGAAGTTAATGTCTGTTGAGGCTTCTTATTGACAGCAGGAAATGGGGTGAAGCTGAAGAATGACCAATTTGGGGAATTACTAAAGAGATTTTACTTTTCCCACTTGCATTATTAGTGTTGCTCCCCTCATTCAGACTTTCTTTCTCCCTTAGAATATACTCTACGTTTCTTACTGGCGAAGGCTCTTACTGGCCCTGAACATCTTCCCAACTTTGTTTCCCTCCACTCTGCCTTCTTTCATTAAGCCACAGTCACACTACCTCTCCTTGGAATTTTCCTTCCCAAGATCTTAACATCTATCTCTAACTTTTCATCCATATATAACTCAGGTGGCAAATATTCAGGGAGGTTTCTCTGATCAGCTTCAGCAAGTAAACCACCTATCTCCAGTCCCTCTCTTTTCACATTACCCTATTTGTCTTTATAGATTGATGCTTCTCCTTGAATGGGGCCCCTCCTCTCAGGCTTCCTTTACTCCTTTAACCTCCTGGAAAGCCTTTTGAGGAAGTGACTATGCCTTTATAGGAGCAAAGTCACTTCCTCTCTTCTCTCCCAAACCGCATCTTCACACATTGCCACTAACTGTGATCTGGCTCCATCTGTGGTTTGACTCCTCCTCGTGTAGAGGCTCCAAATCTGAGCAAAACTGAATTTCCCAAGAAGAGGGTTCCCCAGCATTTCCGGCCCCTGGAAACTTTCTGCTGCCTCCTCCCTAGAGTAAATACCACTCCTGAGATGTGGTTGGATTCCCAGTTGCCTTTCATCCTTTCCTTCAGGCCTTAAGTCTATTGCTCTGCTCCAGGTACAAGTTCTTACCATAACACCTAGAACATGGTAGTTACTCAATAAATGTTAAAATAACTGACTGACTAGAGAGTAAAATGTAGTCCATTCAGCTCTCAAATTCCTTAATGAAATGCCCAAATAAAGAAAAATACATTTTTAAAATTTCTGCAGTTACTAATACTTTTGCTTTTATTATTATTACCTTTCATTTAGTGAGCTCTTTCAATGTGCCAAGTGGTAGTCTAAGCATCTTACATTTGTCAAATTTACTAGTCTGCACACTCACCTTGAGGCATACCTAGTGTTTCCTAAATCGTTACATGAAACCGGAGTGTTCTCAAGAATGTTAATAACTTAATTAAAACCAACCAATATAAGTAATATTTTTCTTTTTCTTCTAAAATCTTTTAATATGTATAAGGAAATTCCAAACATATGTATGCAGTCATTAAATAATCATCTGCCTTTTAAGACTGATGTGCCATCTTTTGTAATAGCAAAAGATTGGAAACATATCCAGTAGGAGTGGAATAGTTGAAAAGGCCGTAGCACATCCATACAATTGAGTAACATAAAGTTAATAGAAAGAATGAGGAAGAACTCTTTGAACTGATGTGGAGGGGTCTCTAGAATGTAGTGGAAAATGCAAGATACAAAGGAATATATATAACATGAGCTACTTTTGTGGTAAGAAAGAGGGGAGACATATATTTGCAAAAAGCTACACTGGAAAGGTAAACCAGAGATTGATAAAAATGAGGAGAAACGAGAATAGAGTTGAGGAAATGGGCTTGAGGCAACAGTGAATATTGACTTTTGAAACATATAAATGCTTTATAAGTTTTATAAAAAATAAACAAAAATCCTAAAATTTAAAACAAACAGAAACAAGTGAACCACGTGGAGAACATAATTGTTTTAACTAATATTAGAAGATAACTGTACAGTCTTAGTAGAATATATTCTAAGGACAAAAAGAACTACCAAAAAAGTCAAATGTCATTCAGTAGTTTTAATAGTCATAGTTAATAGTAATATTGTATATTATTTTGAAACTATATTATGTATATTATAGGATAAAGCAAATCAGTAATTACTGATGTAATATAATTAGGAATCAAGATCTTCAGTATATAAAAAAAAGAAAAAAGAAGCTGAATTAAACAAATGTCAGTTTTAACTAATGATATGTGTATATATATATTCTTAATTGACATATCTAAAATTGACATATCCAAATGCTGATTTTACCCAATTACACACACACACACACGCAATCTCCTAACTCTAGAAAATGAAAGAACCTGATAGCAATTATATCTCAGCAGCTATGAGCATCCCTAGTACACAGATTGTGGTTTCTAAATACCACTCTCCAAAAGAAGAAAATGGAGCTTCTTAGAGAAGTGACCAATCTCAGGTCTGGGTTAAGGAAAATATAAGGCAAGCTTGTTTTAGAAAACAAGAAGTGTTCAAAGACTAATAGTGTCATGTCAAAAGAAAAGAGCAGCCAGTTTGAATGGGGCTCTCATTGGCCAAATCTGGGACAATTTGAGCTTAAAAAAAATGACCATAATCGACTTAAACACACTGAACATATAAAAACCTATGAGTTCCTAATAATAATCAAATAAAGAAAAAACAATCAACAGTGACAAAACTATACTGTCACCACTGACTGTGATATTAGAATTCTTAACACAGAAAATTGGTACTTAAAGAATACAAACATATATCCAGATATTTCAGAAGGAACTATAGTTCCATTGATGAGAAAAGTACTTTAGATGGCTGCCAGTTAATAAATGTAGACAAAATAATAGAATTAGAAAATCAGCATTTTGCATCTTAATATGATCATTAAATATTAAATATTAAACATTAGAAGAACAAATGATGGGGAACCATAGAGCCACATCATGCCAAAGTCTCATGCCCACAGATTGTTTGCTATTGACAACAGAGAAAAATACCTTTACAGAAGAGAGAGACTTGGCTGTCACCACCTCAATTCAGTGATCAATTTGGCCTCATCAATAATGGGACAACAAGACAGCGATCATATGCTTCTTGAGGAGATGAAAAGTGATGTACATGGCATCACCTATCTTTAATGTGAATCTAATCAAGCTTTTGGTTCAAAGTCCTAGTTTACATAAAATACATTAGATAGAGGAATGCATCAAATAAAACCATGAAGAAACATCATACAAATTTAGAATGTGAGATATTCTATAAGACACTTGGCTTGGCTCTTCAAAAAGGCAGTATAAGAAATGGCAGGGTGGGGAGAGATTAGAAGAGACTTAAGAGACATTACATTCAAATTTAGTGGATGATCTTTGGTAACATCTTTGGAGGAAGAAAGAAGTATAAAGACATTTTTGGGACAAATAGAAAAATTTAAATATGGGCTGGGTAATCAATGATATTAAAAAATTATTTTCAGTTTTATTTAGTATGACTATGGTGCTATGGTTATGTAGCAAGATGTCTTTATGTTAAAGCATTTAGAAATGAAATGCCATGAGTTCTTTTTTTGAAATGAATTCAGATATGCACACTTACACAGTTGAAACATGTATGGCAAAATCTTGACAGTTGTTGAATCTACATTATGGGTATTCAATTATTCTTTGACATGTTGTTGTTAATGTGTGTGTGTGTGTGTGTGTGTGTGTGTAAAGCTATGTCATACTTGAGATTAAATGAGAGATCACTGGAATCCTGAACCCATGAACTGATGTATGCCACTTATTAAATAATTGAATTACTTCTCTGTAATAGATATTTTTTAATTTAAATATAATTTAAATATTTTGTTCTTTCATTTTAACTAAAATAAAATAAACATAATGTAATGCCTTTAAGATTTTGCTCCATTACATGGTTATTAAATACAGACATAAAATTTGACCATTTTTTCCAGCAACTTTTTCAGTCTTATTTTATCCTGGAGTCCTAAAATTGCTTCACTGATATCTTGTCCTTTGAAAAAAATGTTCTGGAGTCAAAAGTTACTATAAAACCATCTATAGTCATCCCATAAACACCAAGAATAAGTTTAATGGTGAAAATATTAAGATGGTAATTATGTACATTTTTCCATGTTTGAGATTTTATTGTCAACCCCAATCAGAAAGCAGACAAAATTATTTTAAAAAATATTAAAAAAGGAGAAGCTGTAAAGTTTCTAAAATCTTATAAAGTCCTTGCAATGTTTATACCTTTGTTATCCTTTTTTTTTTCTTCTTCTTTTTTTGTCCTTCTGGGATTATACAAGCCCAGAAATCGCCCTCCACCCTACTTTCTTCTAATGGACCTGCTCACCTGTTCACAGCCTTATTTCCTTTACCATAACCTCCTACAGCCTGGTTTCCTCAGGCCTTGTCCTTCATATAGGTCTCAGTCTCTAAGCCAAACCTGAAGGGATAGTTAGGAGGGATGGTAGGTATAATAGTCACCATTAAGACATTATTCAGTTCAAAGTGAATAATTTCCACTCATTCTGCTCCCTCTTCACACAGCAAAAGCACTGGGAATTCCTTCACGTGTACTTGTGGAATGAGGTCGTTTCATTCCTTCTTTGTGTCTTCACATTTCCTAATAGTTCTTCAGCTAAGCGCAATTAGTTGGGCTTGGTGGAAAAAAATAATTTTCTACAGCATGGTAGAATCTTGGGCAGAAGCTACACTTAAAAAGGTATAGATAGATAGAGAGAATTGTGCGTGTGTGTGTGCACGCACACGTGTGTGTGTACATGTCTCCAGCCTTATACTTTGGTTCAGGTTGGTGGAATTAACAATATCTGGATATTTTTTCCAAGTTTCACTTCTGAATTCCTTTCTTGCTTATATCTAGAACATAATAAAAACTTTTGGTATAGAAGAATATAAACTTTGAAATCAGCCTTATCCTGTCTCACTAGCTCTATGATCTTATGCACATTAAGTTAGAGTTTCCTCATCTCTAAAATAGGAGTAGTAACATATATGTGATAGGAATGTTGCCTGTCAAAATAGTGTCCATCAAAATATCTAGCAGTTAGCAAGAGCTTCAGTAAGTCAATTTCCTTTCCCTGGCTTTTTCCTTCTCTCTCAGCTTCTCTGAAGAAACAGGGTCATTTCCATTTTGTTTTGAACCTTACTCCTTACTAAGCCTTTAAGCTCACTCCCACTCATGGACCTGCTGTCTGAACTTCTCCCTCAGCTGCTAATCATTCTTTCCTGCACTCAATTTTTTTTTTTCTCATGGCCAAATCACTTGTTAAATCACTGTGAAGTTCTTCGGGGCCTATTAGCAATATTGAAGATAGTGAGTGATAGAAGAACATGATACTGGGGATCAGCCTGAGGGGAGGGAAATGGACTCAAGAACAGTGAAATCAATGGGTTGGGTCACTATGGTTGGAATCAGGTCCAGAACAGGATACAGAATTTCAAGGGGAAGTCTAATCACAGGTTCATGGCCAGTCTCAGCACCAGGTCATTGACCAGATCCCAGGGAACTGGGGGCCAACCTAGGAGAGTTCCTTAGGGAAGGCAGCAGGTACAACCAGAAACGTGATACAGGAGACCTAGAGAGACTGGGCAGCACTGTTCTTTCTCAAATCAAGAACATGGTTTTGATATTCTTGACTTGAGAAAGAACAGCGCTGCCCAATTATCATTCTACTTTCCATCAAAGAGCACTGCGATTCACTCTGACAGGGATGCAGGACTTCCTGGCCCTTTGGACCTATCATTCTGTTATAGTATCTTTTCAGCTTTCATTTCCCTGAGGTTAGAGCTAAAAGCATACAAACAAATGTTGAAAACTCCGTGTATGTGTGAAGGGGTGGGGGAGGGGGGTGGAGAAGATGAGGAAAACTGTGAGACTGTTTCTTTTTTTGGAGCAACTCTGGCTGAGAAATAGACTAGGGAGAAGGACAGGTAATAACCGTTTTCGGAAGAACTCTCAGTTTTTCTACAACCTGCCTTTATGGGGAAAAGCCAGTTCTAATATATACACTGCAGGTGCAGAAACGTGATACTGCCTTCCCTAAGGAACTCTCTTTACTTGGCCCCCAGTTCCCTGGGATCTGGTCAATGACCTGGTGCTGAGACTGGCCATGAACCTGTGCTTATTAATTAATTGACCTGTGTTACCTTCTCATAGTCTCAGAAATTATAATAGTAACGGACTCTATGAGGTCTGAGAGTTGCAGCTGATAGAAGAGCACTTTAGTGACACTATTTTTTCAAATGAACAACTAGCAAAAATTCTTATCCCTGGAGAATCCTTTTTCTTCTCCAACCGCAAATCAACATTAGCTTAACTGACAAGATTAGCAATGTTCTCCTTTGGCAAACACACATGAGAAATATGTATAAATATTTGTTATATAAGGACATAAAAACACACGAAATTTGGCAAGGATGATGGATTCCTCTTGCACAAGGAGCTATTCTTATCTTGGCTACCCTAGGTTGAAGTGACAGGCCTGTACCCCAGGGATGGTAGTCTACTGGAAAGGTAGGGATAGGGCAGGGCATGAAAGAAGGTGGTTGATCCACCCCTGAGACAACATGACACAGCAGAAAAACATGAACTTTGGAACCAATGATTTAGGCCATATTAATATACCTCTGTGAATCTCTGTTTTCTCTTCTATTAAGCGGGCATAATAGAATCTAATGATCAGGAATTGAATGTGAGCATCATGAGATGATGTATGTAAAGTGACAAGCATAGGACCTGGAAAATAGTAAATGCCTAGCTGTATGTTAGCTCTCACTATCTCCCTACATGGCCAAATTGATACTAATGTCTCTCATTCATGAAGTGACCACTTGTCTCAATTTGCCTGGGATTTTCCCAGTTTTATTGCTACAAATCCCATGTCCCGGGAAATGCCTTAGCCCTGAGTAAACCAGAGCTTGTTGGTTACCCTACATATACCATACTTTGATGATACACCTGTCCAAACAACAGCTCCTGGACCTGCCAGCCCTAGGGTGAGCCTCCTGTTGGAATCTGTGCTGGAGTACCTGGATGGATACAAATGCCAAGAGTTGGTGTAACAATTATTTATGCTTATTTAAACTGTTTCCCTAGGCATTGGGCAAGTTAAGGCTATAAAGAACAAGATGTCTCTACCTAACACGGAAGCTGTGGGAGACATGTATGCACATGGGGGCAAGATTAAGGAGGAAGGAAGTGTTTAAGTGTGAACTGAAAATGGAAGTTGTTAGTCTAATTGTTCTTTGGGAGAGTGCTCCAAGGCTGATGAGCATAACAGCCACGATAGAGAGGCCATGTTAACTCAGTGCTAGACACTCCTTCTGGAATTTGGAGACAGGGGAGTGGTTGAATGGGGAGGGCCCAGTTAGGAGCTCAGTGAGGTCCCTTGGAAGGTGTGTGTATATGTGTCACGGGGGATGGAAAGACAGAATATTTTTATGTGGAGGTAACAAGTTGTTTCTTGGAGATTATGTAGGATTTGCTGATGAGAGAGAGAAGATATTCCAGACAGAGAGAACAGCATATTCCAAAGCCTAATGGCAACAAGCAGCATTAGAGAATCTTGGATGGCTCTTCTTTTGTTCTGAGTTGAGCACAGAGTTCAAGGAAGGGAGAATGAGGGACATAACCTTGTAGAGGTTAACAAGGGCTTAGAGGCCTTATAGGCCCTGCAATGAATTTAAATCTTAAGGATAATAAGCAACATGACCAGATTTATTTTCTAAAGGATCTCTCTGGCAGTTATAGTATGGAGGCTGGATTAGTCAGATGGAAATAAGACTGTGGACAGAAGACCAGTAAGAAGAGAGTTGTAACAGTCCGGACTGATGAGGGCACTGATAGGAAAAATATGATAGATGAAAGCTCATCAGGCCTTGATGGATGAATGGTGGGAGGGGGGCGAGAGAGCAAGGGGCAGAAATCTATGTTGAACAGGTTCTAGATCAAATGACTGGGAGAATAAGGATGTATTAATCATCCTGGCTCTGCTACTGCTTATTTACAGTAGAACTGTTACTATCTGAGCCTCAGATTTCTAGTCTATAAAGGGTGATGAATACCTACTTCATGGTGTTTTTGCAAGGACTTAACTGTAAAGGCTCTTGTTAAGTGTCTGGCACATTAACAAGTTCTGTATAAATGCTTGTTACATAAACAGATAAGTCACATAGGAACATATTCAGGAAAAAAGACAGAATCTTTTCTGAGCATGTACTGACTGCCGGGAGCTTAAGGGTCATTGCCATTGTTAGGCAGTTGAAAAACAGACCTGGAACTTTGGAGCAAGATCTGGACAAAGATTTTATGGGTGGGAGTTGTCTCCAGAGGAATGGGTAAAATTGCTTAGAAATACTGTACAAATAAGAAAAGGACCACAGAGGGTAACATGAGGGACTACAATATCCCATGGAAGGCTGAGGCAGAGATTTTTGAGAAGCTGACTAAGGACTGTCTGAAAAGTATGAGAGCTAAGAGCAAGTGGTGTCGAAAGAGCCAGGGGATGTACAGAAGATGCTTCAGAGATCAAAGCTGATAAGGCCCTCTGTATTATAAAAATGGAGCTCAGGTTTCAAGAGTTGAAGTATAGGGACGTAAGATGGAAAGGAAAGAAGAACCTAAAGATGGAAGAGTGGGCACAAAATATCTAGAATAGAGTTTCAAGAGGAAGTCATGGGTACATGCTCACCAGGTGGCGCCAAAGACCCTATGTGTCTATCAGTCAACAAGTGCCTCAGAACTCAGCGGTAGGATAGACTTGCTGGAGTTTCAGTCACGTCTGCTAGGTGGCACTCATTTAGTCAACAAACTATCAAAAGTCCACTACTGAAAAGCTCTGTGACTGAGGGATCCCAAAGATATATACAACTCTGCTCTTCCTTTGGCACGTGGAGATTAAATAAGAACCTTCAGAAAACAGTCCCATCGATTCTATCTCCTACATAGCTTTCAAATCTCTTTTCATCTACATCGTTGCCTCTCCATTCCAAACCAGTATCTTCACTTGCTGGGATCCATTACTGCAACTGCTTTCTAAATTATTACTCTGCATCCATTTTTAACACCCCACAAACTCAACATGGTTCTCTTTACTGCCATTTCTTCAAAGTATGTTTCCTAGCTCCCCATCAGTCCACAGTACTGGAATTCTAGTGCAGTAGTTCCTGGAGACAGATTGCTGGGTTCAAACCCCACCTCCAACATTCACTGGCTGTTTCGACTTTGGACAAAATTCCTTAACCTCTCTGTGCCTCACTTCTTCATCTGTTAAAGAGATAAATAATAAACTATAGAACTATAATGAGGATAAAATGAGTTTACAGGTTTATTATTTTTCTAATTTAAAAAAAAATTAGTATAGTGCTTGGCAGAGTAAATGCTCAATAAATGTGAGCTATTATTAAAATCTTTGGGGTAAAAGCTAAAATCCTTATCGAGGCCAAAAATGTCCTCCTTGATCTAGCTCTCTGGTTTTCTGGCCTTCTGTGAAGCACTCACCTTCTTATTCTTGCTGCTTCAGCACCAGAAAGCAGCAGCAAAAATGGGAGACAATGAAAACATCAGATCAGTTCTCTTCTAGCATTCCCTTTTCTTCCCAGCTCTTTATCACAGTCCATCTCTTGTTGCTCAGGGAGACCTCTCTCAAGATTTTTTGTGCAAGCCCCAGGGAATCTGTACTTGTCTTGGGAGCCCCCCCATGCTGGTCCCTCAGGAAGGTAGAGCTTTATAATGATAGTCCTGAAAGAATCCAAGAGCAAGTCTTAGAGGGCTGGGACTGGGGTCCACACATTGGGGTTCATTAAGGATGAATAGTCTAGAAAGATCCAGTCATGCCTTTATTTTGGTGTCTATCAATACTCACTTTACCATGGTAGCTAATAACAACTTTATTGATAGAGCAACTTCATGAGGATAGGGCTTTGTCTTCTGTCTTCATCCCTACACTCCAACTTAGCAGAGCTTGGCAGTGTCTCTAGGTCTTGACCTAATAATGTTTATTGAAAAATAAAAAGCAATCGAAATTGGTTACTGTGGAAGGCAGTATTCCCAATCAAGATGGCACTCAGTCTGACTCCTGAAGCTATTACAATGCCTAAAGGGGATAAACTGGCTCAAAGTGAAACCTCCACCAGGGAAACCATTTACATATGTAAACTGCTTACTAACATGGCGGGGTGGGAGGTGCAAGGCAGGTCCAGGGCCTGACTCAGACTGTCCTGCAATCAAGGGGATGAGCCAGGCCTCTTCTCTCATAGCATTTAGGGTTCTCAGTTCAGGTTACGGGAAACTATACAAAGTATAGTTATGGGAAACTATACAAAGGCACAATGTCAGAAACCAACCTTTCGATAGTATTTTCCCAAATTACAGAAAGAAAAATCTTGAGTGTATAAACAAGGGAATGCAGTATAGTCTAAGATTTTATAACTTTCCCCCTCAAACTAATCCAATTCAAACCTTAAATTTTTTCTGAAATGTCAATATTACAAGCTGCTGAGTCAGCTGACTCCTGGCAACCATTACCTACAGTCCTGTCCTCAGTCATGCTCAGCCCCTGTAGACTCAGACCTATGGTTTCTTTTACAGAGTCAATCCATCTATTACTTGGTCTTCCTCTTTTCCTGCTCCTATTCTTCCTATTATCTTTTCCAAAGAACTCTGCCTCTCATGATATGCCTGAAGTAGTCCAAGACATAAATCTACATCTAAGTGAAATTGTAACCTCAATATCTATTCCTTTTTAGACTTAATTCCTATCCCACCCCAACTTAAAACTCTATTACCTGAGTTTGAAATCTTTTCTATCATTCTTCTCAAGAGGGCCAGAGCGCAGTTGAGTTCACCGAGCTCCAAATTTAAGTTGGCCAAAAAGCTTCCCTTAAGACCAAGTGAAGAGCTTTGCTCAACAGTTCTCAACCTCGGCTGTGCATCTCCATCTCATGAACTTTTGAAACTTAATCACCAATTTGTTGAGAATTCATAATAAAATCCAGAAATTGGTTTTTAAAAAGCTCTGCTGTAGTCCTAACATGCAACTAAGGGTTGGAAAATCACTGCTAGAGCCCAATTTATTGCTACTTTCAAACACCTTCATTATCACCCCCACTAGACTCTATCCTCTATTTTTTTGCAACATTATGGTAGAATAAACCATTTGCTTTACATTCCTCATCCAAAGTCTTTATTTCGAAGTTCAGGTTTCCTATGGTTTATTTTTATAGTCAGCAAGTCCTAAATTCCAGAACCGGGTTCCAGCTTCCTGAAATACATACATAGCTCTTCTCCTTAGCAAGACAGTTGTGGACACCAGTTTTTTGTGATCTGAATTTAAGAATTGCTGGAATGCTCTGAACTGACATTCTATTGACCAATAGGTTTGTCCGGTTTGCCCTGATAATACTCGCTGGCAGCACTTGCAGCTGTGCTTACAGATAACTTACAGTCCTAACCTTACCCAGAAAGTTTCTCATGAAATATCTTGCTTTTATTATTTTTGCATTGCTCTAGCATATGGATCATCTCTGGGAACAAATGACATTTATAGCATTCCATTTTTAGTGGTATTTCCCTTTACAAAATACAAATACAATTCTCACCAAAAATGTCAAATCCTAGAAAATGTAGCATTCCTAACGTGATGTTATCATCATTCTTCAACAATCGTTACCCAGATTCATTTGATTTGTGTCACTTTAGAGAGACCAAGTTGTTTAGGAATAACTCCAAGAACAGCTTTTATTCTTCTCTTCACATTGAAAACCAGTCAAGACTTGCTTCAACCTGAGTTTACATAAACGCTGGCAGCAAGCTACATATTTTTCCTAAATGGGAAACAGGTTAATAAGCCATGTAGGGGTCCTGTCAACCTAGAACTTGAAGCCACCGCAGTAAATTATAAAAGTAGGCACAACTGCCTTCTCAAGGAAGATGCCCAATGCAAGAAGTACTAGCCGTTGGCCACCTTCCAACCCTTTCTCATTTCTTGTTCAAGAAACAATCCACATATCCACCCAGCATTGCAGAAAACCTCAGAAAACCTACCTTGTCTTCAAAGTCTAACCTTTTAAGGCATGGATGAGCCAAAGGGTTTGCTTTTTCCATCTAAATCAGAGCAAATCATGAACCTAGTTTATTTTGAAAGATTCACTTTACAAGGGACAGATGTGTTACTTTCACCACTACGGCAACAACCTACTGGTTTAAGAACTAAGATCCAATTCAACTACAGGATGGTTCTGCCCATTCTTACCTCAGGAATCCTTTCCTCATAATTCTATCATGCTCTTTTTGAAGCACAGAAACATGTTAAGATGACTCAAAGCTTGAATAATATTTTCTTTATTTACAAGTTAGAATCAACAAAGACAATCCAGGGGACCAAATGGGGAGATGACAGAAACCCCCAGGGACCCCAAATGGAGAAGAAAAAGGGAAAAGAGTAGAAAAAAAAGTCAACATAAAAAATGAGCTCCCCCTCTTCCCTCCCCATGGAGGCCAAGGGGACCACGAGTCCCACATCCCTCGGCCTTTACCTAGCTTAAAATAAATTAGATCGACCAACCTCAAAACTGGGCCTTTACAAGTGAACAGGGCAGTTATGGCCTCAGGTTACTCCCTATCAGGGTCTTTGCTCACTTGGACCCTGTACCCCTGCCCCATTTTGAATGGGGTCTTTATGCCCAAGAGGTCACTCTCATTGGGGCTGGGAACTCAAATCTTATTTTGTCCATTTTGTCCCCTCCTTCAGTAAAATGTCCCTGCATCCCTCCCCCCTGCAGAGCCAGCTCTCCTACGGTGGGGGGAGGAGGGTGAGATGAGGAAGTGTCACAGCAAGGGGTAAAGGGGTGGGGCAGGATAGTCTAAGGGTCCGGTCCTGCGGAGCCTCCTGCCCCATCTGGCCTGGCCCCTTAGCCTGAGTCTGAATCACTGGTGTCAGAAGAGGAAGATGATGAAGAGGAGGAACTAGAATCTGAGCTGGAGCTGGAAGCGCTGAGGCGTGACACTGCCACTTGTTGTGCCGATGATGACTCTGTTTTCTCACTCGCTAAAAACACAGAACAAAGTTGAACATTGTTAAAAGTGTATAAAGCTGATGCCCATTTGTTAAGAAAAAGGCAATCAAAAGGGCAGAATGTGGTGAACTTGCAGTGGTTTATAGGACAAGATACTTACCTTTCTTTGGGGGTTTTTTGGTGGAATTGAGCTGCCCACTAACATCTTGTAACCGCTTTTCTAATTCCCGCTTCTTCTCCAAAGCCAGTTCCTCCTTTGTCTTTCCTACAGGTTTTTTAATAGCTAAAAAAAGAAACATATCAGGACTAAGACTGCTGTAAACGCCCTAGTTTTACTGCCCCCTGGGGTACTGCCAAGTTCTTTCCTTGAACATCAGAAGCCAACTACCTGGGAGCTGATGTTCATAAGTGCATAAAACATGCACAACCTACCACACTTTCCTAAATTGTCCTCAGAACCACACAGAAGACTGCTGCATTAACTGACATGTCATTCACACTTACTGTAGGGCTTCCGAGGTTTCTTCCGTAGGCAGGAAAGGACATAGCGCTCAAGCTCTCTAAGTGTGGACGGCTTGAGAGTTTCAAAATCAATCTCAATCTCTTCTGGGTTCGAGTCACGTAAAGAGGGCTCCCTGGCTTGGATTATGTGCACAACTCGACCAAGCTTCTCTCCAGGTAATTTGTTGATGTCCAGGCTCAACTGCCGTTTCTCATCATAACTCATGGGCCTACTTTCTTCCTCCTCTTCTGAATCGTAGCCTGGAGGCAAGGTAGGTGGGACCATCTTTGTGGCCTTTTTGGGGAGTCTATGGTCAAAAGAAAGCTCAATTAGAGAAGCTTCCTTGACCTCTCCATGTTCCCACTGTTCAATCCAGTAATTTGGATTTCCTGCCTGGTGTGAAGCTTGCTTTTCCATTAAGGCAAATGAGTGAGTCAAAAGATGGACTGCTAGAACACTATATTAGGGAAGCAGATTCTTACATGCCAATTATTTTACATTTAGTTTGGGCTTTGAGAATTAAATATAGGTAGGATAATCTGAGTACAGCTTTCTGTTCCCTAAGGTACTATTAACCTATTCCACCACAGAAAACAAGGGGTGGGGTGGGAAATATAGATTCAATGATTTAGAGAAAGGGGTAGGCAAACTATGGCCCTGGAGCCAAATCTGACTTGTCACTTGTTTTTGTAAATCAAAGTTTCATTGGAACATAGCCATAATCATGTTCACGTCCTTTATGTCTATGCCTTCTTTTACACTGTACTGCAGAGCTGAATAGCTTTGAGAGACCCTATGGTACTCAAAGTCCATGTCTGTCACCTGGCCACTTATAGGAAACATTTGCTGACCCCTGGCTTAGAGAAAACTTTGCAAGGAATGGGATAAAGTATCCTTCCCTGGAAAATAGCCAAGCTTGTCTCTGTCTCCTACTCTGTTAGAACTCACTTGGTGCCACTTCCTCCAGAAGGCCCAAAGCCAGGGGGGCCTAGTGTAGCAGCACTGCCACTCCCAGGGCCACTTGCTTTCTTGGACTTCTTGGGCTGAGAGGGGCGGGGCACCCGAGGCCCCTTCTCATCTTCATCTACCCCAGCTCGGCCTCGATGCTTCTCGGCCTTCCGTTTCTTCTTTTTCTCTTTTTTCTCTCTCTTCCGCTTGGGCTTGGATATTGGGCCTTGGGACAGGGCAGCCAGTTGTTCATGTACTGCCCGAAGCTAGAGAAAAAAGAATCAAGATGTGAAATGGGAAAAACCCATCAACTAGAAAAATTTTAAAAATAAGAAAAAAGTTAGGGTAAAAAACAGGACACAAGTATCTTGGTAACTTATGACAATACCTGTTCCTGTAATTCTGCTAAGCGATGAGCCCTTTCTTCCTCAGAATCAGAGCTTTCACTCTCCTCTTCTTCCTCTTCATCCTCATCTTCCTCCTCCTCTTCCTCCGAAGAGCTCTCACTGCTACTTTCCTCACTAGATGACTCTGAAGATGATTTGACCAAGCCAGCAGGCAAAGCAGTGGAGACTGGTAGAGGGCCTGGTTCCAGTGGTTCATCTGGCATCTTGGCATAACGGAACTCAAATACATCCTAGAAAAAGAGGCAGACTCAAAACCACGCTAGGGAATAGTGCCTAGATTATACCTAGCCACCTGGTGGTTTAGCTCCAATTTACATCTGTGAAGACTAGGAAATCATATTGAGACTGTGCAGCATCAACGACAAATCTTTTTCCCCAGACCCATTCATTCTTCAAACTTCAACCTTGACACTCACCTGCAGCTTTCGTGCCATGGCCACGACATCGTGGTCTGGGGGATTGTACTTATAGCAGTTGGAAAACATAAGCCGCACATCAGCAGCAAACTCCTGTGCATCCCGGTAATCACGATTCTCCATCTTCCGCTGCAGAAGGAGGCAGCATCAGAAGCTGCACAGGCAGGGAGACTCACCTTTCCCTGCCAACCCCAGACACCTTAAGAGTAGCTCTCTTTTGAGGGCACAGTAGTGATGACTTTAAGGATCTGTGCCCTGGGGTTCAAGTTTGAAGTCAAAGAAATTTGTATGGGTTGAAGAAATATCTGTGTCTAGGAAAAAAATCATTTCTAAGTGATAGGGAAGTGTGGGTGGCCCTGACTATCATTCCACCCTTAACTCCCCAAACCCAATACTCCCAATAAGGAGAATTTAATAGCGTGAGCAGTGTTGCTCTGAAGACAAACCCCACCAGTTTCAAACTCCAGAAATTAGGGATTCTTATTAAAAACGTGGCCACCTGCCCTACTATTTTGTAAAAGTATAGTATCAAGAATCAAAAGATTGCTGTGTGCCTGTAAGAAGCGACTTTTATTGATTCCCTAGGCTCCAATCGCTGCCTGAGCATCCCATCTGCCCCATGCAGTGGGTACCTTGACAGTGCTGAGGTCCATGGGGTGCTTAATGATGTCATGGTAGTCATGTAGGCCAAGAGCAGAAGCGTCCACTGGTTTATAGAAAGGCCAAGCATAGGCGGCATGCTTCTTAGAAAGTAACTCCTTCAAAATGCCATTGCAATGTTTTAACTGTTCTGATAGCTTTCCTTTCTTGGAGCTCTGGTGCTGCTGCTGAGAGTCGGGCAAGTCTTTGCGTGGGGGCTTGATGGGGCGGCCACTCTCTCTACGCATAGGGGGAAGCCGTGCTGCCTTAGGCTCAAGACCCCCTGGGGGGCTAGCTGGGGAACCAGGAGCCAGGATGGCTGTAGGTGTAGGGGTAGTAGTATCTGCTTTCCGCTTTACCCCTTTTTTCTGCAAAGAAAAACAAGATGGGAGCCTTTTATCCCAGGTCTACTTCATTCAAGCTTTCTTGCCCCACAACCCAAAAAGAATCCATAGATTTGTACCTTGGCAAGGGGCTGGGCTGGGGGAGCTGCAGAAACAGCAAGGAGCGGGGGTCCAGCAGAGTGCAAGGACTTGAGAAGGGGAGAAGAGATGACTGATGGATGGGGAATGTTGAGGACAGTGGTAGGTATCTCAGGAGGTGGAGTATACAGGGTTGTGTGAGATACAGAAGAGACAGCAGGCACCTGATGGGCACTGGTAATACTGCCCTGCAGTGCTAGAAAAAGAAAAAAAAATTAGTTTGATCATCTTTCCCATCTTTTGGTCTCCCCATTAGCAAAACTTCCATCTTTCTCACCTGCCAATTTGGCCCCTTTCTTGTGGCTGTTCTTAGGGATGGTCACCACAAGCTCTTGTTCCTCCTGTGGCATTGATGCCACTTTCTGTAGGAATATCTTTTCCAGTGTTTGTGCCATCAGGACAATATCATCAGTGGGCTACAAGAAACAAACAAAACGGTTCAAATGCCAGGAAGAAATAAACCAACTATTTTTCCTCAAAGGAATTTCTAGCACCAAGCATCATCCATCACCACTCCCTTAGATAAATCTATCATCACCTACTAAAAATTACCTATACTGGGCCACTAATGCCCATTTTCTCTCCCAACTATCCCTCAAAACACATCAAAGAAAATTCAGAAACAAGGCAACATGACTGACAAGGAAAATGGATCCTGTTTTATTTAGGTCTCTGAAAATTTCTAAGAAACAGGGCCAACACCAAGTATAAAGTGTTCTATTTAATAACATTTAATGCTAGATTTTTAAAAGCCATGTCACTATATTCAATGGCACCCTTTGGAACTCATTTTCTAGACCCTGACTACTGAAACCATCTCCTAAGGTAAAACTTAAAACTTTGAGTAGGCAAAACATCTAGCAACGACAGACACACTCTCTGCCCATCTACTGATGCAGAGGTCCCCAACCTTTTTGGAATCAGGGACCAGTGCTCATATGACAATCTAATGCCTGATCTGAGGTGGAGCTCAGGCCGTGACGCTAGCACTGGGGAGCAGCTGAAAACATAGATGAAGCTCTGCTGCTGGCTCACCCACCACTCACCACCTGCTGTGCAGCCTGGGTCCCAAACAAGTCATGGACCCCAGGGGTTGGGGACCCCTTGCACTCATGAACATACACAAAAAAACTTACCTTGTTATAGATATAACAGTTGGTGAACATGGTATTAAAATCCTGCATACACTCTGAGGCAGCCCAATAATAGTTGTTCTCAAGCCTCCTCTTAATAGTACCCATGTCCATAGGCTGCTTTATAATTTTGTGATAATCCTAAAAAAAGGAATACTAGAGTCAGAGCTAAAAAATAAATGCTTTCTCTCCCAAACCGACCCCAACACACACTCACCACATACACAACCCCTATGTGTCAAAGGAGTACAGTCCCACTAAACTGCGGCCCCAATTAAACTATGGGACAGAAAAAAAAAAAAAATGGAAAAGGATTCTTAACTTTCAGCAAGGAGGCCCCTACTGCCTTTCTCTAACCACCCACCTCCCACCCACTCTGGAAGGTTTTCCCATCCTGTGACATTACCTCTGGGGATGGCTATCCATGGGCTGCATGAGGGAGAGGAAGAAGCTAAGAATTTTGGCCACCGTGGTCCTCTCCCAACCTGGGGTGGGAATCTGTAAAATGGAGCCAGGGCACAAAAGTTAAGGAAGGACACATGGAGGGCACAATGAGAAATGCCAAGATAGCAAACGGATGGAGCAATCGCAAAGGACCAAGAATCCAGAAATCTGGTGGCTATCTACCCTACAGGGGAGATGGGAAATCCCTAAGGGGCCGCAGCACCTACACTAGACTGCCCACCTCCACTCACACGCATTCTTGTTCATTCCCACACCTCCCCACTCCAACCTCTCTACTCACCGGCAGACCCAGTTTGACAGCATCCACAGGCTGCCGGAAGGGCCACGCAAACTGATGTTTCCACAGAGCCTTCATCACCACCTTATGCAGGTATTGCAGCTGGTTGGTAACCCGTCCTGGCTTTTTGGGATTGGACACCTCCGGGGGTGGTGGGTTGGCAGGAGTCAGTTGTAAAGCTGGCACTGAAGCCATTGTGGGGCTTTCAAATCCCTCATACAACAGAGAGGGCTTTCGAATCCTTTTCCCTGGTGCTGCTGCCTCTGGGCCCAGCCCCAGTAACCCTGCATTCCCCTCCCCAGGGAGCCTGCAAAAAATTAAATGTGATAATCTTGTAAAAATTAATGAGTACACTTATACTATATGCCCAATAAATCCAGGATTGGGAGCCTTGAGAGATGGGCAATCTTATGAAAGTAAACACTGACTATAAGTATTCAAACACCTAGAGCTTTTATTCTTGTCTTCCCTCCCCCTCTCTTTATTTTTAGTATACCTAGCTAGGGTCTTCACCCTCCTGGAGTCTAATAGGCAACATGACCTATTTTCGATTTCGGAAAACAAAAAGCCCCCAGCAAGTTTCTTATAGGACACAACATCTGAAAACCACGCACTCATGAAAAAGGGATTTAAATAAAATGGGTGGAACTGAGAAACTCAAAACCCCAAGCTTGAAGACCTCACTAGGGGCTTGGAGGTTGCCATAGTGGCTGAGCCCGAGGGAAGCCAACGCCAAGAGGAAAGGAACAAAGCAGGAGAAAAATACCATAAAATGCTAATGATACATGTAAATCCATCTAAGCAGAAAAGGTCAGCGTCATCCACAAGCTCTGAATAGTTAACTTCAAAGCAGAAAATGAACCAGAAATCTAACTGAAAACCGCACCAACTTAAAAGAAAAAGAAAAAAAAGTCAAGAAGCATGTCGCACTTTTCACAGTCTGGAATAACTCAGCTGCCAGCCACCAGAAATTATTTGCAAATTCAGTCTCCTTTCTCCAAAGAACTCTCCAAATAAGAGTTGTCTAGTCAAGGTCAGCAAATTCCCTAAGTGGTAAGACCACCCTCTCTCACCCTGCCAACAAGTTCCCACTGCAGCATCGACCCTGGAGAACGACAGCCAACAGGGTTTCAAGTTTACATTCTGTGGAGCTCCTCAGGGCCAGGTGTTTCCCAGGGCCTAAGACTAAAGACATTACCCTGAAATCTCATTGTTTATATCATCAGAAAGTTGGACCACAGAATCCTTAGCTCCACCCTCCCACCGTACATGAAACTATCAATGCTGTCAAAAACACTCGTCTTGACAACACAAAACCGACACGGTCACACTGAAAAGACGAGCAAAGGTTTAATGACCTACCGTAGACACCAGAAACACACAGGCTAATACAATATCCCCTCTATCCTACCCCGAAACTTCCCGTTGCCAGTTCCTGAAGCTCTATCACCATGGCAATCCTATAAGGCACTAAAAATGGCTACGAAACCCCCAAAGGGCTATTACAAACCGTCGCTAAACACCAGACCTGTTAAAACCTGCTGCCCAAACAATGTCATCCTTCCCATTACATTCCGCCACCAACCTAGCTCTGCCTGAGTCGGTTAACACTAAACCACCACGGAGAAAGTAACGTAATCGACCTGTGCTGCCTCCGTACTGTATATGGGACGCTACCACGATTCCAAAACCGTCGCTCAACCCCCTCCGCGAGCCCCCGAGTCAACAGTCGAGCCACGAAAACAGCAACGCGCCCAACTCGGTCCCGTATTCCCTCCGAACCTGATATCCCAAACCCCCGTGCCGCAGCTCCCTAACGTCCCCTTCCCACTAGCGGCGACATACTTGTTGTGGGGAGTCACGTTTTGCAGCATCTTGACCGCGGGGAACCGGCGCTGCCCTCAGCCGCGGAAAGTCCGGGTGGCCTCGGTTCCCCTTACTGCCCGGTCCAGCATAACCCGGGAAGTGGGGTTGGGGGGCCCGCTGCCCTTGCTGTCCAGGCAACAACCCCCCCAACCGGGCTGGCACGAAAGTAGTCTTCTCCGCTGCTTCAGGGAAAGCTCCGGTAGCTTGGCGCGCTCCGCAAGCGACGGAGAGCGAGAAAATGGCGGCGGCCTCAGCAGAAGCGGGCGAGAGAAGGGGGAGACTCTTCAAACCCTAAGAAGGCCCCCGATCCCAGACACCGTCGTCAATACTGCCCGTTGTTAGTCTGCAAGAATCCCCTCTTCCTGCTGGGACCGTCCGGAGCGGACGACGTCCCGTTTCGACTTCGATGGAGGCGGATGAACACGAAAAGTGGTTTAGGGAGCCGCCGCCTCCATCTTTGAAATCCTCTTGAGGGCGGAGTAGAGGGGGTGGACAGATTCCGAGGATTGGGCGGGGCCCGAAAAAGGGGAGCGTCGGGGGCTTCTACGGGGTCTGTACTGTCCGCCGGGACCGGTCATAGGCCGAGACGAAGGCCATTTCCAAGCGGATGGACGTGGATTGTAACCGCGGGCCCCGACGACCCGAAGGCTCTGTATCGGTAGGCAGAATCCTCCAGGCCGTTCTAGAGGCTGCTCCAACTCCAGCGCGAAATGGCGCCGCCGAGCCCCGCGCCAGCCCTTTATATATAGGCGGGGGGAGGAGCTTCGCCGCTCATGCGCGCCACCGTGCTCGAGATTTCCCCCACCCCCTCCGCGCGTGCACGCTCGCTCACGCGCGTGAAGAAGCCGATTCGAAGGGGGAGGAACGCCTCTCCGCGGGAGCGCTTTCTATTGGCCAACGGAGACGATGATATCACACACTCCATTTCCAAGGCGTCAGTCACCAGGCAGAAGAGAACTGCATAGGCCCACTGGGAAGCGGCAACCCGCCATATCTCTGAGCCAATTGGCTGCGCTGTGGTTCGGCGACTCCAAGGAAAGAGGGAGGTTGGCAGAGGTGCACCCTCTCCCCACCTCCCTTTTCAACAAAGTCTTCCCAGGCGTCCAGGCCCGGTGCGACCGGCGACTGCCAAGCTCGGGCAGGTCGTGCCATTCGTAGCTCCTCCATTGGCCAAGACTGGAGAGGACCTTATGGGCGTAGCCAACTTCAGCCCGCTAGGGTGTGGCCGCAGGACGCTTGGCGAGTGGTGGTTCTAGGCGGTGAGGCCGCTGCACTGAAGAATCTAAAACGAGGAAGAAGACGCCATCTTAAAAGCCGCGGCCTGGCACTCCGGCAAACAGCTAAGGCTCCCGAATGTAACGAAGACAGGATCTAACTTCCCTATGTTTCACAAAAAGATACTGGCTTGCCGGAGTCTTAAAATCATACCCGTCCTTCCCCAGGTCAAACAACCGAATGACAGAGGCAAAACAGTACTCTTAATCGCGCTTTTAACTTCCCAAAGCTGCTATCAAGGTAACCAAACAAATCTAGAATACGTTCCAAAAACTTGCACCTGAACCTCCTCTCCAATTCCTCAACACCTTCAGTTATCAATACAAACATCTGCCCGCTCGACAAAAATTTGGCAGCCCTCAAATGGGAACAAAATCTCCAAGCACACCTACATATGAAACCCACCCTCTCCCCAAATTTCATCAGGTTGTCTAGCTCACAGCAGAAAATTCAAGTTCTGCGAGAGGCGAAT